>NC_064813.1:43227276-43324969 GCF_023721935.1 Panthera uncia
TTCTTTCTTTCTTTCTTTCTTTCTTTCTTTCTTTCTTTCTTTCTTTCATGTTTGCTTATTTTTGGAAGAGCACAAATGGGAGAGGGGCAGAGAACCCAAAGCAGGCTCTGTGCTTACAGCAGCGAGCCCAGTATGGGGCTTGAACTCACGAACCTCGAGATCATGACCTGAGCTGAAGTCGGACACCCAACTGACTGAGCCACCCAGGTGCCCCGTCTACTTCCTTTTTTTCAAAGAAAGAGCGCTGAGGCCAACCAAAGTTGGGGGCCTGGGCACCTGCCTTCAGCTTATGGTTCTTTCTGGTGTGTCATGCTATCTCAGTATCCTACAGCACCCTTCTGCCAAAGAGTCAAAGCACTTATGTTTGTTTGTTTATTTTTAACATGTCGTATTCCCTCCAGATCCCTATGCAGTGGGAGTGCAAAGGGGATTATGTCATTTCACAGATGTGACGGCTCAGGGAAGTGAGGCTCCTTGTTAGGGACCAGGAATACACAGCCAGGCCTGGGACCCCTTGCCCTAGATTCTACTCATCTTCTGACCATTTGATGGCTGCTTCCCTTTGATGGCTGGATCTTTGCAGCACAAAGCTTTCCTTGGGGCTCCCTGCCCCATTTGTCTCCCCACTGTTCTCATACACATTCAGGAATTGGAGGGACATCCAGTGGGTCACGGTGCTGAGTTTTAGAGATGGAACTAAACTGAACAGCCATCTCTGGGCTGAGATTTTGGAAGCAGAGTTGAAAAGACAACATGGTCTTGACTCTGGAGAATTTGTTTTTTTCCTGATTGATGTTTTACCTCTGGAGAAGTGGGAATTTTAATTCAACTAGACCTAATCCCCATTTGGAGACAAATACTCTTAGCCAGCCTGCATAATTTATCCTCATCAGTGGCTCATGCATACTGCGGCCCTCCACGAGAAGACAGCTGGATGCTGAGTTCCTCAATTTAAACCCTCACTTGCGTCTTCCTGTTCATCCTCCCTCCCGCAAGAATTATTCCACAGATCATTCCCTTGCTCCTTTGCTATTCAGCCCAAGGAGTTATATAGATTTAAGAAAATCAATCAGGCTTGGAGTGGCAGCATTAAGGTCAGAGAAATTGCCGCACTGTGGCTACAATGTGCTCGTTGAACTAGTGTTAGCATTTAGACTTAATGGATGGGAAGAGGGGAGACCGGGCGCTCAGCGATGATGGGAGCGGTAGACAGTGGGCCACAGATTTCTAGAAGAGCTGACTTGCAGGAATCCGTGAGCAGCCTGCAGTGTGGCCTTTAAGAAAACCAGTGTGGAGCCAAGCTGAATTGAGTCTGGACCTTGGATTCCTGGCAGGGGGGCCTTCCTCGTACAGATGAACCTCTCTGAGCCTTGGTTTTTCCCAGTGTAAGCTGGGCAAAGAATTCTGACCTCAGGTTGGTGTCACATGGGTTAAACATGACATTGGATGTAAACCAGTCGACATGCTGCAGGTCCCTTGTTGGCAGCTGCTCCCAGAAAGACTCTCAGTAACTGTTCCCGGTGGGTCCTCTGTGCGAGCCCCCCGCTGGGCTGCTCTGCCATCACACCTGGGTCGGGTGTGCTAGCTGCTTGCCTGCACCTCAGTGAAAGAGATGGGGTTTGGAGGTTGCCTGGGCAGAAGTGGAGGAGAGGCACGAAACTCAAACACTCTCTCTGGAAAAATTCCTATCATTGAGTTTACCGCACCACTTAATTAACAAGCAAGGCTAGATTAGCCCACCGGGCCTCATTAGAGCTAAGCAAGCATGTTGCCAAGGAATAAGTCATCTATCATTTTAAAAGGCTTCTCCGGGGTCAGCGGAAACGGCCTGGGTCTTTCCAGGAATCTCTGGTGGTCCTGGCTACAGGGATACAGCTGTAAAGAAGCCTTTGTGTGTCTCCTGCAGAGAGCGCCTCAGACGCAATCTATTTACTTTTCTCCTCACTGCCAAAAGTCTCCTTTCACCCGGGGGTCGGTACTTTGCATGCAAGTGACATCAAAGCAGGTGTGGAAAGACCAGTTGGGTGCAGCAGCCTGGTTGTCCCATAAAGGACTGAACCTGTTTGCTCCTGGGCTTCTGTGACCTCCTGGCTCTCTGATCGGGCATACCTCCGAGCATACACCTGCCTGCACATTCATATCTGCACATCTGTCTAAGCTTCCTCTGCTGCCCTGTAGTCGCAGACACCCAGGCACAACCTCTTGCAGACTTATTTAGTTGTTCTTGTCCTTGGGGTCTGTGGGACACTCAGAAATCTACTCGAGGGGCGCCTGGGTGGCTCGGTCAGTTGAGCGTCCGACTTTGGCTCAGGTCATGATCTTGCAGTTTGTGTGTTCGGGCCCCTCGTCAGACTCTGTGCCAACAGCTCGGAGCCTGGAGCTTGCTTTGGATTCTGTGTCTCCCTCTCTGTCTATCCCACCCCCGCTCATGCTTTCTCTCTTTCTCTCAAAAATAAGTAAACATTAAGAAAAAATTTAAAAATATATGTATACTCGAGGTTTAGCAAGAGGTTAGACTGCCCTTTGCCCCTTCTCAGAGATGGTATCTGCTTTAAAAATAATCAAATAGAAGCAAAACAAGAAACAAAAAACCCTCAAGCTCCTCGTTCCATATCCGCCCCTCACTACTAGAGACCACGTCCTTTATCAGCTACCCAGACACCTCCTGTGTCTTCACAGGGGCCCCAGGGGTGGGTGGAGAGGAACCTGAGCCCCCAGGGGTGGGGAGGACCCCATCTGCTTTGCCTCTCTTACACCCAGAGCAAAGTGACACATGCCTAGAGGAGGCAGAGGCCCCTCCTGAGCAGGCCTGAAGCTGAGAGGGCATCTGGCCGCTCCACACTGGCTTTGGATACTGTGGGCTTGTTACTATTTGTAAAACTCCCTTAAGCCCAACTGCCTACAATGTTTAAAAACATTTTTTCTTAAGGTGCTCTGGCAATAGGATTTATTTTTTTCCATGGTGGTAATCAAAATAGGACATACCTGTATCTATGTGTGTGCGTGTGTATATATGTATCATCTGCTTGTTCCTATTATGGAATATTATGTTCCTATTATGGGTATAACATGCTATCCTTTAGAACAGTGGTTCACTTTAGAAGGCCCTCAAAAAATGCATGTGGGATGAATGCATGCATGTGCACGTGAAAAACTAATAACTAGATTTATGTGGAAAGACAGGGCCTAACTGTATAAAAAGGTTTAATACTCTGTGTCTCTCTGAGCTCATGTGTCCTGATGGGTGCACATACTCTAATCGCCCCTGTTGAAAAATTGTGCCGTATCTTTACACTTCTATCTGTGTGGCCATACCCTAAATACAACTTGAACTTTTTTGGATATGGTGTCACAGGATCCAGATGACAAATCTACAGACACTTGCACACGAAGAATGAGATCTGTTGGGCTTTCCCACCCTGGGATCCCACCTGATATCATTTACTTTGACTTTCCCCAGAATGTATTGCTTCTTACTATTATCGACCAAAGCGGGGAGGAGCCTTGGAGATGCTCTGTGATATCCCACTGAGGGCCTGCAGACTCGCCCACTTCTATTTTTTCTTCATCCACATCTCGTCCCCACCACCACTGTCATCAAGAAACTACTGCATGGGGCCACAGTGCTGCAATGCCACTCATAACATAGGGGTGTATCTCTTTAAGGTACTTGAAGCATTACTGGGAAACATAGTGCATATAGAAATATACTACAAAAATGTTTTCAATCATCCAATGGATTCATTAATGGGGCACCTGGGTGGCTCACCCAGCGACCAAGCGACCAACTCTTGGTTTTGGCTCCAGTCGTGATCTCACGGTTCATGGGTTTGAGCCCCACATTGGGCTCTGTGCTGACAGCATGGAGCCTGCTTGACATTCTCTGTCTCCCTCTCCCTCTACCCCTCCCCTGCTCGCGCTCACGCACACTCTCTTTCCCTCTCTTAAAATAAATAAACAAACATTAAAAAAAGATTCATTAAAATACAAACTATTAAAAAATAGTTTCACTGTTGCAAAAAGACTGAATCAACTTAAAAGTAGAATTAACTGTAGAAAACTGTGGGAATTATGGCTACGGTAGAGTGTCAATGTTATAAACATAGGAAATGTAGATAATATAGTGAAAGCCAGGGGGTGGGGACAGAAGAGAACAGAGGGAGCAGTCTGGCATATAGTTCTAGCAGAGGGTCAGTTAGTACCAGCTAAGGTTGAAGCATGCATTGTTAAAAGTGGCTCAACCCTATTAAGGTTGTGTATAATTTTAAACCTATATACACATATGCACAGGACAGGAAGCATACAAATATACTTCAGGGTGCAGCACCCACAGACTGAAGTGGCACGAAACAGACCACATAGGAAAGGTACACTGGGGTTAGGCCCACGTCTGCGGCCTCACCGGGCACAGGGAGGGAGGGCACCGTCTGACGCTTCCCTTGCTTCCTGCGTCATCTGTCTGAACTTGCGAACTGACCGGCCCTCCCTTGTTCCATCCGCCCCTCCCCGAATACCCCCAGCCCACACCCCCGGCCTGGAAGGCCACAGTACCTTCTTTTTGTTGGTGCTTTTGGCCTTGGGATGTGAAGTTGGAGACAGATGAGTAATGGGCCTGCCCGAGAGGCATGCCCACCCACACCCTCCCACATGGGGCAGGATTGTGCCTCTGCAGGCCAGCCCGGCACCCAGTGTCAGCCAGGCTCTCGGGGGATGAGTCGGGAGAAGCTAGGCTCGGGGCATGAACAGCTGATACATGAGGCCCAAGGACCAAGGTCCCAGAAAGACTCTTCGTATCCCCTTTGGTGCCTGAGCAACTGGGCAGGACCTTTTGCCTTTCCCTTCAGTACAAAAGTGTTGCTCAAAAGTGCACATCAACCCCACCCAGCCCTGCCACGCATCTAACCCATCCGGTCACTTTGGGGGAGGGTGGAGACCAAGATCTTGGGGTGGCCTCCCGCCCTCAGTTCAACTGCATCCCAACCTTACCTCCTGAGCACTTTCCCTCCTCAGCATGCCTGACCTCGGGGAGCCTGCTGCCATATAGCCTGCCCACCCCAGCCCTCTATTTCACATGGGAACTGAACATCTGCTCCAGGCTTGAGCGTGTCCAGGCACACCCCTCTTGGCTCTTGCCACAGCGACATCTGCCTCAGTGCACCCAGCTGCCCACCTCACTTGTCCGTGGGAGTGACCCATAATCTCTGACCTGAGACATGGGCCTGGCTTCAGGTCGCTCCTCTCCACTACATCGACCCTTCCTGCTAGCTTCCTGGCTTGCTTTCCGGCACATTCTGTGGGCTGTGTGTGTGTGTGTGTGTGTGTGTGTTGGATTGGGGTTGTACAGTGGAGGGGGGCAGTTGTGTGTATCCAGGCTGGGGGTGGGGAGGGAGTGCTGAGCCCTCAGGGGTGGCCTGTCCTCTGAAACAAGGGACTGGAAGTATGTGGTCTCAACAAGCCAGGGGCTCGAGGGACTTCCTGGAAACATACAGATGCAGATGTCCTAAGCTGGCTGCCTGACCCTCGGAGTGGGGAGTTTCCATTCCTTTGCTGCACCCTCGCTAGGAGTGTAGCCAGGAGTATGAAAAAACGTATAGATCATGTTGATCTTGGCAATTGCCACGACCTCCAGACTTAACAAATCACAGTCTCTCTACCTTCCTGCCCTCCAATACACCCCTCTCCCCGCCACCATCATGTCCCTGCTCCTCTGGGCCCATCAAAGGAAGGGCAGGAGGGAGGCTGGAGCAGGTAGGAGGAACTTCTTGGAAAGTTGCCTCTTACCACTGTAATACCTTGGAAGAAGACCCCAAAACGGAGAGGTTTTTTTTGGCTGGCATCACATGCTGAAGCAGGGTACCCAGACTCCGGAATCCCATAGTGTTGAAAATGACAGCTATCATTTACTGAGCACCTACTATGGTACCAGGCAATACCGGATGCTTTACATACGTTCTCTTTAATGTTGGCAACAAATCTGCTGGCAAGGGAGATACTGCTAGCTCCATTTTGCAGATGAGGAAGTTGAGGCTAAATAAATCCCATATTTTACTGAGGTTAAGCAAATTGTCCAGGCACATCATAGTCAATTGGAAGCAGAGCTTGGGTTCAAACCCTGATCTGAGTAACTCTGGAGGCCAGACTCCGTTCATTCCCTAGCTCCTGATTAAGTGCTCCATCCCCTGCACCTGTTCGCAAAGACCTCTGTCATACACGGCAAGCAGTGTCCTTAAGGCACCTGTGCTCTAAGGATTTCTGATTTACTGCTGCTGAGTGGATGCACTTTGGTGCCTCTGTGAGGCAGCTGGTGCTGGGAGCCCGGTGTCCATTGTGCTTGCTTTCCTGCCATCGTCATCTGTCCGTGTGATGAGGTGGTTGGCTCCGCTGTGGTGTCATGGAGAGCAGAGGTACCGAGGCTGGGCCTCTTTGAGTGGGGGAGGCCGAGAGCCCGCTGCTCGTGGAGCTTGACCGTGGCTGATGAACGAGCCTCTCTGGTGACGCTGCCCGGGGATCTCAGCACAAGAACTGCTGTTGCCCAAATAGTTGAGTCTCCCAGCTGTGGCATCCCGGAGATAAAGGGGCTGTGTTTGAAGAGCCGGTCCAGGACAGGCAGACAGGATGGGTGGGGTTCAGAGCTCCCAGGCTGAGTGGCTGGGGCTAGAACTGTGAACTGGTACTTCCCAGGACCAGGTGGAGACCTCAGGGAGGGGTGCTGTGGCCATCACCTGCTGGGGCAGAGGGAAAAAGCACTCCTGCTCAAATCCCTTTGACTGACACTATTTTATGGGTTTGGAGCACACTACTGGGAGTGGCTCCTAGTGCAAGAATGGGGGACGCTTGAAGGGTCCTGAGAAGGTCTGAGAAGGGACCCCCGCCACTGAGGACTGTCCCCACTGACTTGCTCTGGAGGGCCAGGACAACCCTTACTTCTGTTGTTTAAAAACTTATGTTAACACTGTATTTTTCCAATGCACTTTTGTTTGTTTTGTTTTTTCAGATTTCTCTGTAGTGCCTCAGAACAAAATTATTTTAAAACTAAAAGCTACTTGTGTGCTTGCTTTGAAATGACTAGCTGGGGGAAGGTTGGTGAAACTGTAGATCATCCGCCAGGAGCTGAGTGGGGTAAGGAGTCTGCCTGGCAAGGCGGTGCCGGGGGTGGGGGTGGGATGTTGGCTGAGGTCCCCCCACCCCCATGCAGTGCTCTGCACCAAGAACCCCATTGAATCCTCACATGGACGCCCTAGGAGCTCATTCCCGTTTTATGCTTGACGAGATTAATGCTCAGAGAAGTGCAGTAACTTATCTAAGGTCATGGAGCTGGCTGAGTGTGACTGAAGGTCAGGCCTACCTCAAAGTCCATTCTCTGGCCATCACACCGCAGTACAGGCCAGGTCCCTGAAGGCGGAAAGGGGGAGGGAGAAAAGTTTGTTCGGAGGCTGACCTTCTCCAAGAAGGCCTGGGGTACCCAGAGAATGGGTGTGGGGCTCCTAGATTCACAGGCTGTCATGCTTTTCCCTTGGGCCTCAGAAGTGGCTGTGGTCATTCAGGGTAAGAAGCTGGTCTTCGCTGACCTGGGAGTGACCCGGAGGGAGGCCTGTGGGCCCGCTGCAAACCAGGCTCTATACCCTGGGTGCCAGCCTCCGCCCTCACCCCAGGCCTTAGCCTCAGGGGCAGTTAAGTAGAGAGATCCACATTATCTCAGCGTCTTACGTGCAACTCTGGGGTGAGAGGGCAAAGAGTTCCTTATCAGCCTTGCAGCCTTCCGAACTCAAATAAATTTCAGTTTTAAGCCACTAGTTCAAGGTACTTTATTACAACAACTGGGAAACTAACGAAGTCTGGGTGCTGAGGGTGGGTCCTGGGAACCTTCTCTCCGTCCTGGCTCAGGGGTCCCTCCTTGGAGAAGGACCCCTCTTATGATTTGTCTCCATCATTTCTCCTTACAGTCACGTCCTCTGTTTCCAGAGGCGCCTCTTCCAGGACCTGGAGGCACATTTATTTTCCTCAAACTATCCCCAAGAATGCGGCCAGGGGTTATAGCTGGAAGGGAAGGATGGAGACCGGAAGGGATGATAATTCTCTTTTATAGATGACAGTATTAAGGTCAAGAAATACCAGTTCTTGGGGCGCCTGTGTGGCTCAGTCAGTTAAGCGTCTGCCTCCTGATTTTGGCTCAGGTCATGATCTCACGGCCGTGAGATTAAGCCCCGCACGGGGCTCTGCACAGAGCGTAGAGCCTGCTTAAGCTTCTCTCTCTCTCCCTCTGCCCTTCTCCCCTGCTCGCTCTCTGTCTCTCTTTCTCTCTCTCTCTCCCTCTCTCTGCCCTTGCCCCGCTCTTGCATGCTCTATCTCAAAAAAATAAAAATGAAATAAAGATGCAAGAAATGCTGTTCTCTCTAAGATACTTCTATTAGAACCGAGGAATGTCGCTCCCTAATCTTTGCTGCCTCTTGTCGGGAGATTCTTGTCCTATCCTCTTTTTGATGTCAGAGCTCCCTGCCTCCTCTTGGCCCTTGTGATGTGGAAATAGGAGTCGTCTGGAATCTGATCCATTCTTCAAGGTCCCCAGAGCCTCCCTCACCAAGAAACCTTCCCAACTGCTGTGGCTGGCAGGGGTCTCTGTCCTCTGAACAGGTTTCCTGGATCTGTGCTGTCTTCCTCATTAGTTATCTCTTCACACATGGGTCCTGTCTGCCCAGGTAGCCTGACTCCCCCAGAAGTCTTGTCTTATTCATCGTTACCCTCGGGTGTGGGGAGGTCTGTGCTCAAGACATTAGAGTTGTTACCACAGATGGTGGTTCTGGCTGTTCAGGGAAGCTTGGGCCGTTCCTGGGGGCCTCTGTGGCCCTGTGTTACCCAAGGTCTCTCTCCCTTTCTGTGTCCAGATTGAGCGCCAGTTGAAGGCTGTGGAGGGCAATGAATACCAAGGAGATGGCTTAGCAGTACTCGCGATGAGCTGTCTTGAGGGAAAGATGGCTTGTGGGGGGTTAACCACTGGGTCCCAGTGGAACATGCCTCTGCCTTTGGAATCCCATGGATCTTCCCACTTGGAGCACATCAGGCCCGCAGGCTGCTGGCTGTGGCTGGTGGGGCTTGCTTCCGTGTTTTGAGAAGGGCGTGGGGGCTCTGACTTCATCTCTGCTGGCTGAAAAGACCTGTGCTTAGCATTTCCAGGGGGCCTGGAAGTATCAAGATGTGTTTCAGTGGTTTTGCTACAGTCTGTGATTACACGGTCTGATGGAACAAAGTCATCGGTGCTCAAATGTGCTTTTTATAAAATCCCCAAATATTCACCCTAGAGTCTTCTGTCCCCTAGCTGTATCCAGCTCAGCGTCAGGACTGTAAAAAAAAAAAATCTTTCTGAGGTTTGGTGCTGTTTTCAGGGTGTGTGTGTGTGTGTGTGTGTGTGAGAGAGAGAGAGAGAGAGAGAAACAGGGCAGAGACAGAGCACAGAGAGAGAGAGAGAAACAGAGCAGAGACAGAGCACAGAGAGAGAGAGAGAGAAACAGAGCAGAGACAGAGCACAGAGAGAGAGAGAGAGAAGGATATGATGCACAGGTGGACATACAAAGCCTGAGTCAACGGTACCAGGAGTTCAAAGAAGAGACTGGAAGACATCCTCCTGGCTTACGACGCTTTCCCATTTGTGAGTTGGTGGCAGCTCTTGTTTGCTGTCGAGTTGGGAGAACTTCTAGTCCTTTCTTCTCTTCCTTGTTTCCACTTCTTGGCAGCCCCGGAGCATTCTTCATCGCTCAGAGCGCTGCCAGAAGCTGTACAGGTGTGTTCCCGGAGCAGAGTCCTGGAACAATGCTTCTCTGTGTGGGCTCTGGCCTCAGTGCTGCCTTATCAAGGCCCCGGCATTTCTGGGCACTGTGGGCAGGGGAGACTTGGCCTGCATATCCCCCTGAGCCCTGAGCCCCACTAAGAGTGAGGCCATCCCTGTGTGGGGCAGAGATCTCCTACTGGGGGGCCCAGAAATACATGTGGGCACTTGGAAGTATAGGGTTCATACCTCAGACAATGGCTTCACCATTCTGTCTCCAGGTGAGGGGATGGCTTATAAGGAGGAGAGTCAGGAAGGCCTGGACAAGGGCAGGGTCTGAAGGAGGGGATATTGGTGGCATCCGGGCATGAGGGGGATAAGCAAGAGAGCTTCTAAATGCTATTCCAGAATGGTGGCTGAGAGCTTGAGACCACTGATTGAGTCAGATGGTCTCAGGGTTCCGGAATCTCTGTGTGTCCTCACATTTCTGAGAATGCTCCCCTGCAGACATTAGTGGCAAAACCTGTGTCAGGTGCTCATCTTTGGGGGTATAAAGGAAGAGGCATCTGCGGAGAGTGGAAGTCTCACTCCAAAACCCCCAAAAGAGTGGGAGAAGAACCGACTCACCCCGGGCCCAAGATGGGGGATGCCTGGGTAGCTCAGTATGTTAAGCATCCAATTACACACTTGATATTGGCTCAGGTCATGATCTCATGGGTTCGTGAGTTCAAGCCCCACATTGAGCTCCGTGCTAACAGTGTGGATCCTGCTTGGGATTCTCTCCCTCTCTCTCTCTCTTCTGCCCCTCACACACACTCTTTCTCTCTCTCAAAATAAATAAATTAATTAATAAAAAAAAGAATCCACATGTGCTGGATTTTTGGAGCTTGTTACAAGGAAGGAAAAGAATGTCAGGAGCCTGAGTTCCTGTCAGCCTAGTCCCCAGATTGTCCAAACAGTGTCCCCCAGTCCCCAGATTGTCCCCCAGTCCCCAGATTGTCCAAACAAGTACAGGCTATCGTGTCCCCTACCACAGATCCTGTCCAGATCAGCCCATCCCCACACACCTGGCCTTGCATTCAGGAAGTCAGCCTTCTCAAGAGAGACTCTGCACCCTGCCTGGGCTGGGTCTTCGGGCCGAGCTGTGGCACCTCCGGGACAGGTGACCCCAGCTGGCCCAGAAGCTGTGTGCAGGAACCGCACCTCAAACCTGACCAAATCCGGGCATTTCGCCTGCTGATGGACTTGCGTGGGTTTCTTTACTTCACTCCCACCCTCTGTAGTGCTCTCCTTCCCTTGCCTGGCCTCCTGCTGAAGAGGCTGCAGAGAGCACCCCCCCGCCCCCAGGGGAAGTGCTGGCAGCACTGGCCCTGCTGCTGAGCCATGTGTCACTGGGCAAACTCACTTCACCTCTCTGAGCCTCAGTCTCCCCACCTCTAAAGTAGTTCCCAAGGCTCTGTACAACCCTGGAGATTTAGTCCTGCTTCCATGGAAATGAACATTGTCTGTGAAATGTATGCTTTCCCAGGGCACCTGGGGGGCTCAGCTGGTTGAGCGTCTGACTTCGGCTCAGGTCACGATCTCAAGGTTTGTGAGTTGGAGCCCCGCGTTGGGCTTTGTGCTGACAGCTCAGAACCAGGACCCTGTTTCAGATTCTGTGTCTCCCTCTCTCTCTCTGCGCCTCCCCCGCTCGTGCTCTGTCTCTCTCTCTCTCTCTCAGAAATAAATAAAACATAAAAAAAAAAAAAAAAAGAAACATATGCTTTCCCATGAAGCACCTGATTTGGGATGTTGTCTGCAGGACTTTTAAGCTGGGTTAGAGAAGCCGCCTCCACATTTCTGGTTGGGGCAGGGTCAGAGACAGGTAACAGTCCTTCCTGTTGAGGATAACGCCTTTGTCCCTGGAGGTACTTTTAATTTGTTAAGACCTGTTCTCCCCTATGACTATGAACTTCCTTGTGCACCAGGCAGGGAAGCTATTACCTGTATCCTACAGGCTGGCAAAATGAGGCCCAGAAAAGTGAAGTCTTTCTCCAGGGATCTGTGATCCCTGGTGATTGATGTCAATCAGTAGAGAGAGCACCAGCCTGAAGTCGGATGACTTGACCTTGAGAAAGTCGCTAAGGTCCCTAGATCCCAATTTCCTGTCTGTGAAGTGGCAATAATAATGATTGCAAGGTCACACAAAATAACGGTGGTGAGAACAGTTTGCACACGCATAAAACACGCATTACCCGTCACCAGCCATTCCCCGTGGCACCGAGGTGTCCTCCCACGCTCTACTTCTCTCCTTCACGGTTTTCCTTCCTGGAGTGAAACGCCATCTCCCAGGGTATTTCTCCGGGTGGAAGTGGATAGAATCCTGCCTGACTCCTAATCCCCTGGTGCTTCTTTCCCTCCAGACTGTAAATTCACCTGCCACCCGGAGTGCCGCCATCTGATCCAGCTGGACTGCAGTCAGCAGGGAGGCCCATCCCAGGACAGACCCTCTCCAGAAAGCACCCTCACTCCAGTCTTCAGCCAGGTAGGCAGCAAAGCTCAGGGACCGGGCTGGGAACAGCTTCCTCTGGTGTCCTAGACTCCACTTTCTTTGCCCGGGAGCTCTGGTCAGCAGGAGGTGGCATGAATACCGCAGGCGTGCTGGATGTTGGGGTCTCCTGCTAGCCAGACACACCCCTTTCCAAGGGCCTGGGATGATGGAACAGGAACAGTGACACAGAGAACTGTGTAGACACTCAGAAGTGCTCTTCAGTGCTCTCCAAGCACAGAGCCTGCTTTGGCCGAGGGCTTCAAGCTAGAGGTGTGGGTATAGATGAGGGCAGGAAGGAGAGAAGGCTCCTGAAGGTCCTTTGAAGCCTCATAGCCCTGGGGCAGTGGGGATGTTGGGGCTGAGGCTCCTCCAGTATATCATCCTCCCTGTGGTCAGCCTGCTAACCTAGATATAACTTTAGAAGGGCTGGGCGGATATTCTTGCTTTGTGTTCAAGAACCAGGAAATCGATACCCAAAGCAGCCTCTGGTTCATGGGTTTAGCCAAGGCTCTTGAGTCAGGATGCATCCAAACTTTGATGTCTAGGATTTGGAATGGGGACAGGACAAGATTTTTGATTCTTGCATTGAACGAGCCCACATTGAGTATCCATTGTGTGCCAAGCACTGGTGAGAGTGGGGATAATAAATGGTGGTTCACAGTGCTAGTCCTCAGAGACCTTACATTCTGGCAGAGGACACAGAATACAACCCAAGAGTATGTACTGTGATGCACGTTGCAATAAAAGAAGCACGAATCAAGTGTTTTGAGAATGCAAGGCAATTGTTCCTGTTGGGAGACATCAGGGACGTTTGATCTGATCCTTAATGTATGAGTTGCTGGTCAAGGAAGTATGGAGTGTTCCCAGATATTGTTCATCTATTCACTTAAGAAATAGGTTTTTAGGGTTGACCATGTGCCAGGCCCAGGAATGCCAAGGACTTAGTGATGAAGGAAACAGACACAGTGCCTGCCCTCCCTGTGCTTGCGGTAGAGGAGGGGAGTGAGATTTTAAACAAATAAGCCCAGGGTGCCGTGAGAGACAACACAGGTGCCGAATGACTGGTTACTTCCTGGAGAGAACACGAGTGGCCCCGGGGGAATCCCAAGTGGGCCCCAGCTCCTGAGACTAGCCGTCCACAGGCATTTTCTGGCCATGATTAGTCACCTGATCTGCCTGTGGGTGTTACCAGCCTTCCTGCTGTTCCCCCACCCCTTCTCTCCCATTGGAAAAGCATTGCTAGAAAGCAAACATGATGTATGTTTCTATAAGGAGACCGAATGGGTTCTAAGGTACATGTTTACAAAAATTCTGTACATCCTCCACACATTTTGGAAAAGGAACTGTTTCTAGTGCGGCCCGAATGTAACCAGGCCTTGATGCCCCACAAGGGGTGAGGAGGAAGGAGGGGCAAGTCAGACCTCCAAAACCCTGCCGAACGATGCAGAATTTTGCCTAAGGTTTTCCTTACAAGATGGAGGTGGGGGGTTACAGAGCACACCCTGCAGCAGCATTTCCTAGAAATGGCAGTTTCTGGGGATATTTTTGGTTGTCCCAACTGGGGTGATGCTACTGGCATCTAGGGGGAGAAGCCCGGGATGCCGCTAAACACCCTACATTACACAAGACAGGCCCCCACAGCAAAGAATTATCTGGCCCAGGGGAGGTCTAGAAACCCTTCCCTGGAACAGTTTAGCTAGCTCCCAAGTGTGGTGGGCAGGCCCTGGAGTTGGCTGTGTATCTTGTCTCCCCCTCAGGGTGCCAACAGCAAACAGGGGCTTCCAAGTCTGAGTATTCGGAAGCAGAGTGGCCCCCCCCTTTCCTCTGCTGGAAAGAGGAGTCAACCTCAGAACCATGTGGCAAACTGCATCAAGGCTGAGTCTAGACTCATCCACCAATGTCTAGAGTACATCCACCAGTAAAATATAGAAGGAGCCACACAGAACCACACAGAAGGGTCCAAGGGTCCCACGTGGGTGCTGAACGGCCCCCCAGCCAGCAAACAGTCTGGAGTGGGGTTTGCTCCCGGCCGGCTGGGTCGGCTGTTATGTTTGCCTTGGACAGGCCCGACTGCATGCTTCAGCACAGCCAGGGCAGGACCTAGCCTTCTATCAATAAAACCTGGGCCCTGCTCCAGGCTCGCTCCCCTTTTCTAAAAGGCTTGTTTATGCTGATTTCCGCCTTGGCTTGATTTTCAGTTAAATACCAGCATGGAGCTTTCTTTCACCTTGACGTGGTCACCTGGGCAGAGCTAGCTTCATGTGCCAGTGCCGTCTTCCTGGGAGGCTTTGTTGTGGCCTGGTCTGAGCTCAGCTAGTTTGGGGGCATATGGCTGCTGGGAGGTCTCAGCTTGGTGGCATTTCTCCTTGCAACTCTTTAAGGAAAAGAAAATCATTGATTTCCCTCCGTCTGGAAGGAACCACTGTGAGTTAACATTTTTACATTTTCTTCCTGTATATTCATCCATTTTTCAAAACATGGTTGGGATCATCCTGTAGATAAGTATCTGGCCTCCACCTTTGAAAAGCAGTAATCCCAAGGTTCTGGCTGTCTTCTCTCTGCCACGCCAGAGGGAGACAGGGAGGGAGGAAGAGGGGTAGGTGTGTGAGGGGGCAGAGATGGACTCAGAACCCCCAGCTGCAAACTTAACAGGCCCTGTGGGTTGTGCTTGACTCTCCCAAGTGGAGAAACGGAGGAAAGGTGCCCACCTGTTCTTTCTCCACCACAAACCTAGTACTTTCATTTTATTTTTGAGAGACAGAGACAGAGCTCGAGCAGGGGAGGCATAGAGAGAGAGGGAGACACAGAATCTGAAACAGGCCCTAGGCTCTCAGCTGTCAGCACAGAGCCAGACATGGGCTCAAACTCATGAGTCATGAGACCATGACCTGAGCCAAAGTCGGACGCTTAACCGACTGAGCCACCCAGGCGCCCCTATTATTATTTTTTTTTTTTTGAGAGACAGAGAGAGACTGGGTGCAAGCAGGGGAGGTTCAGAAGGAGAGGCAGAGAGAGTTTCAAGCAGGCTGTGCGCTCAGCACTGAGTCAGATGTGAGGCTCCATCCCACGACCATGAGATCATACCCTGAGCTGAAATCAAGAGTCAGACGCTCAATGGACTGAGCCACCCAAGTGCCCCAAAACTAGTGTTTTAGAATCTCTCCTTGGAGATCTCTGACGTCTATGATATGTGACTTTTTCCCTGGGCACTTCTTGTTGACCTAGCAAATCCCCTTCATGTCCACCCCAGGTCCCTTCTTCAGTTTAACGCTGATTCCCAGAGAACGTGGCTGGCATTGGCCAAAGACCACAAGAAATTGCCAGCATGGCTGCAGTTCCTTTACTAGGCCCTGATTACTTTATGCTTCAGGTGGTCTTTACTCCTAGATGTCACTCTGTGATGAAAAAAAAAAACCCTCAGGGACTCCCCGGTGCCCTCGCAATGGAGCTCGAGTTTGCCAGTTTGGTCCAGGCCTTTCATTGCCTTTGCGGAAGTAGACCCCGAGGGTGGAAGTTCTTGCCCCAACTGTTGATTCTCATCATAACCCACTGTAGCCCAGGGGACGCCTCGCAGCTCTGCCTCCGTGGCCTCTGGTGCCACTTGTGTTGGTGCATGGAATGTGCAGGTGACAAGCAAAACCAGAAGCGATCTTCCTTCCACTCAGGTCACTCACAGCCAGGCACTGAAGTGGTTTACACCTGCTGCTCCCAGGGTCCTTCCCCTCCCCCTGCCCTTTCGGGAGCTAGGAGCCAGGAGCACCCAGAAACCAGCCTCCCGCTCCTGGCTGCACACGGCCCGGCCCGGCCCTCACTCAGGCACTTTCCACACGTGGGAGTCTGGCCATCCCCATGTTCCTCCTGTGCTACGATTTCCTTAATATTTCTCTTTAAATACGTTCATTTTATCAAACTTAGATAAAACGTGTGTTCAAGGAAAATTTGAAAATCCTTGAACCACTGGTTTGATGTCCTGAGGATTTTTTTCCCTGACACATATTCAATTAATTCTTAATCTCTAAAATTGAAAGAACAACGTGTTTGCAAGGACTGCCTCAGATTCCTTCCACACGTATTTACTGAGCCAGGCACTGCTCTAAAATCCTTTTAGGTGCTGTCAGTGGGAAATGCTGCCTACGGAAGCTAGTCTCTTAGGTCATCCAGTGCTTCGATTACCAGCACACTGGGTCTGGCCCCTGCCTAAGGGAGGCTGTGACTGTGGAGAGAACCTGGGCAGCTGGGAAGAAAATTCCAGCCATCTGAGCCAGTGCTAAGGCGCTCAGCCAAAGGAGAGATGGGAGGTGGGAGCGCCTGGGCGGCTCGGTCGGTTAAGCGTTTGACTCTTGATCTCGGCTCAGGTCATGATCTTACGCTTCATGAGTTCAAGCCCCACATCAGGCTGACGGTGGAGCCTGCTTGGGATTCTCTCTTTCCCCCTCTCACTGCCCCTCCCTCCCTCTCTCTCTGAAAATAAAGAAACTTGAAAAAAAAATATGAAAGAAACAAAGGAGGGGCACCTGAGTGGCTCAGTCGGTTAAGCGTCTGATTTGGGCTCAGGTCATGATCTCACAGCTCGTGAATTTGAGCCCCACGTCAGGCTCTGTGATGACAGCTAGGAGCCTGGAGCCTGCTTTGGATTCTGTCTCCCTCTCTCTGCCCTACCCCTGCTTGCTCTCTGTCTCTCAAAACTGAATAAACATTAAAAAAAAAAAAAAAGAAATAAAGGAGGAATGGATCCTTAGGTACTTACCGTAGGGAATCGTGCAGAGTGGAAGTAAGTCACTCCATGGTCCATACAGGGCAAGCCTATCTGTATTGTGTGTGTGTGTGTGTGTGTGTGTGTGTGTGTGTTAGTGCAGAGCAAGGGCTTGGAGGCTTCCTGGCAATCCACGGGAGAGATTTTACCTTGCGGGGGTGGGAGTAGGAGTCTCTGTCTCTGTTGCCTCCAATGGCCCTCCTGGATTTTTTATCCCGCCATCCCTGTGATGAAAACCTGCAGTGGCTTCCCATGGCTCTCAAAATCAATCCAAATCTGGACAAGCACAGACATCCTTCATGGTCTGGCTCTGCCAACTCTCCAAAATACCAGAAAGATGGGCCACTGTCCTGGACATGAAACCGAGACACTATGACTGTGGTCTGGCAGGCACTTTTTGCTATAAGATTGGTGATTGTCCTCTCCCCTGTGGCCCAAGGTATGGCTCCCCTTTGTAGACGGAAAGACCAAGACCCTGTCCCCACTCACCAAAGGGACAGATAGATGGCTTCCATAGCTCCAGGGTGGATCAGCCCCACAGGTCGCTGGCTGATACCTTTCTGCCACACCCTTACCTCCCACCCTCTACTGTCACTCCTTAGCGGGGCCTCTGCTGGAATGGCCTCCGTCAGCCCCTGCAGCCATGCGAGGTGACTCAGCTGGCATGGAGAGCTGAGTTTCCTGGCTCCTGGCCCCATGCTCCCTCCCACAGCAGGCACGCTGCTGTCTGTCTACCCAGGGCTCTGCCTTTCCAGAACGCTGGCCTGCCCCAACCCTGAGCCCAACAGCCACATGCTGAGCCCAGAACTACCACACGGGGGAGCCAGCCGCAAGACGGGGAGAGCCTGGGGGCGGGGTCTGTCCCTGCTCAGGCTCCCTAACACACACTGACACACACCTGCACCTTTCTCAGTGGATTCTGGGTCCTAGGTCTCCTCCGAAATGCTGGACAAAGGTTTATCGCATTTAATTGTGACTGATAACAACAGTAGTTAACATTTGTTGAGGTATATCATGTGTTCTTTCTACTTGTTTTATCAGTTTTTGAGAGAGAAGTCTTGAAATATCCAATTATAATTGTGGATTACCCTATTTCTCCTTACGGTTCTATCTTTCTGAATTTTGAAGCTCCATTATTCAGTGCTTAGACATTTAGGATTAGTATGTTCTCTAGACGAATTGACCCCTTATCATTAAGAAATAACCTTCTATAGCCCTGGTAATATTCTTTGCTCTGAAATCTACTTTGTCCAATAATAATATAGCCACTCCAGCTTTCTTTTGATTACCATGAGCATGATACTTATTAATCCATCCTTTTACTTTTAGGCTATTTGTGTCTTTATAGTTAAAAGTCATTTCCTGTAGATAGCAAATGGTTGGATCTTGTTTTTTTTTTAAATCCAATTGGATAATCTCTGCCCTTTAATTGGGTTATTTAGATCATTTGCATTTAATGTGATTATCGATATAATTAGATTTTAAGTCTATCATGTTTCTATTTTTTCCTATCTGTCCTTTCTGTTCTTTGTTCCTCTTTTTTCCCTGCCTTATTTTGGAAAATTGAATATATTTTATGTTTCCATTTTATTTCATTTGTTGCCAGCCCACCCACATGTGCCAAAGCCAGTCTCCAGCTGTCCTGCTCCACTCTGGCTACATTTGGGACAGCTGCTCCACCCTCCACAGATTTCCTTCAATGCTCTAGAAGCCAGAAGTGTTAGCCAAAGCTGTCAGTGATTCATTTCCACTAGGCAGCTGCCTCTCACAGGAGCCGCCCCAAGGCCTATCTGACCAGCTCAGTCCAACCCATGGGGCTTGTTTCTGATCAGGCAGAGCTGAAAGCCTTCCCAACCAGGAGGCACCTGAGGTCCTGGCTCTGAGGAGGGACACAGCTCTAGTACCTGTTTCTAGAAATCCTTAGGTACTGGAGACATTTCCCTGTGTTCCTCACAGCTCGACCCCGACTGTGGCTGCCTGAGATGGCCTCTGGGTGGGCCAGGTCAGTCCTGAGTCTCTGAGGAGGCAGCGAGGCCTCTTTCTACGTGTCACAGTGCAGGAGTTGTTTGTGTCTGACCCTGGTGACCACGTTGCCCTGGCTAATCGAGGACTGGTCTTGCCTGGAGAGGGGCAGGTGGGGGGGCAGGGTTGTTGATCAGAAACACCTTTTGTCATTTTCTAGTCTCATCAAAGGAGGACAACTAGAAGGTAGACTCCCTGTGTCTGACTCGGACCTGACATGAGCTCTTCAGGACCTGTGCCTCTTGGTATCCCTGCCTTAACTGTGTCCAGTGTTCTAAAATGCAAGGGCCCTATCAAAGCTGTCAGCCAAGCAACAGAAGTGCTGTGTGGGCTAGAACCCGCGAGACAGTGAATCTCCTGTGAGTCTAACCTAAATGGTATGTAGCCACTTACCTTTTATGACAGGAAGTCGCCTGAGGAGAAATAGAGCTCTCTGCTCTGCACGGCTGGTTTAATACTGTAAAATGCTACTCTCAGGATGGAGGATGGCATTCTTAAGATTCAAGCCAGAGAGGGCATCTGGGAAAGGCTGCTTCTGAAAAGCATGGGGAAGGTGTGGGAGGTCTGGTCGTTGCCGGTAAATATGTGTCAGGAAGAGGGGAGGACGTAAGATTTTGACAGGCAGAGAAAGCAGCAGAACAAACCACAAGAGGGCAGGGAAGCTGCTGGGAGCATGAATCAAATGTTGTGCGGCTGCAATGAGGGATGCTCTATGCTAGCTGGAGATGGGTATGAACTGCCTGCTGGGCATGTGCTGTGAAGGGCCTTGAAGGACCGACTTGGAGGGTGCAGTTTGGAACATTATTGTAGGCAGTGGGGAGTGAGAGTCGTTGGAGGAAGGACAATTGTAATGGAAAATTGTCAGATACAGAGGGTCTGGACTGTAAATCAGATTCTACCATTTACTTGCTCTGTGACTAGGGCAAACTAAGCACGCTGAGCCTCAGTTTATTCCTCTGCAAAATACTTCCTCGCAGGGTTGTGCCGATCAAGTGAGAATATGAAATGTATAAGAGCTTGATAACTCTAATATAACTTCTTCTTTCATGTTGTTCTACTAGACTGTGCATGGTGACAAGGCAGAGACTATGTCTAATCCAGGCCTGAATCTCAACTCCTGGTCTGGTACTTGCCATGTAGAAGGTACCCAGTAAATATTCCTTTTTCTTTTAAGTTTATTAATTTTTGAGAGAGAGAGAGTGAGAGACAGACAGAGACAGAGACAGAGGTGGGGGGAGGGGCAGAGAGAGAGGGGGACAGAGGATCTAAAGCAGGCTCCATATTGATAGCAGAGAGCCTGACTCGGGGCTCAAACCCACAATGACCTGAGCCAAAGGCTAACGCTTAACCAACTGAGCCACCCAGGTGCCCCTGCCCAGTAAATATTTCTTAAATGAATGGATGAAAGAATCAGCAATTAGAGCTCAACACATAATAATAATTATAGCATAGTAATAATTATAGTACAGTGATAGTATAGTATAGTCTAGTATACTATAGTAATAGTTATTCAATAACTATTAGTTGAAATTTGAATAAAAGGTTTTGTGATAGAACAGTCATGATTAGACCTTCGTATAGAAGGGTGACTTTGGAGACACCTGGGTGGCTCAGTCAGTTAGGTGTCCAACTCTTGATTTTGGCTCAGGTTATGATCTCACGGTTCATGGGATCAGGTCCCATGTAGGGGTCTGTGCTGATAGTGCAGAACCCGCTTGGGATTCTCTGTCTCCCTCTCTCTGCCTCACCACTGCTCATGCTTTTTCTTTCCAAAATATATAAACAATAGGGGCTCCGAGGTGGCTCAGTTGGTTAAGTGTCTGGCTTCTGCTTAGGTCATCATTTTGCAGCTTGTGAGTTTGAGCCCTGCATGGGCTCTGTGCAGACAGCTCAGAGCCTGAAACCTGCTTCGGATTCCGTGTCTCCTCTCTCTGCCCCTCCCCTACTCTCTCTCTCTCTTTGTCTCTCTCTCTCTCAAGAATAAATAAAAGTTTTAAAAAGTTTATAAATAAATAAATAAATAAATAAATATTAAAAAAAAAAAAAAAAGAACGGTGACCTTGGCGATAAGGGTACGGGAAGTTTGGAGACGGCAGAGATGGAAACAAAGGAAACTACTGGAAGGCTTTGCAATAATCTACATTATGGTATTCATTGAGCTAGGAAATGTGAAGGAGCAGGTGGAGGGGGAGGCGGGGAATAATAAGCTCAATTTGGGGCCCATCGCCAGTGAGGCTCCAAGGGAAGGGCTGGGTATTCCGTGAGCTGTTGCATCTTGCCACGGGGAGCTGCCTGGGAGGGTGAGAATTCTGAGACACGAGTCTGTGAGGGATAGTTGGCACCATTGGCACAGGTGAGACTAAGCTCCCAGGGAGAATACAGGCTTATGGGAGCAGAGGTAGGAAGAGAAGACGGTCAGTGGCTGGGCCCTGAAAAACCTCAACAAGCTAAAGGGAAGATGGGGGCAGAGGCGGACTGGGAAAGTAGTTCCTGGCTTGTGATGGGCTATGATTTCGGGCAGGATGGCTATTACGAGAGCAATCACAAGGGTAAACACCTTATACTACTACAGGGTGTCCCAGACCTTGATTCTGAAGTCAGACAAGCCGGGTGGGTTTGGCTTCGCCATTAATTAGCACGTATGATTATGTGCAAATTACTTAACCTGCCTGAACCTCCTTTTCCTCTCTGGAAATAGAGATAATAAGTGTAGCTTCCTCATCAGTTTGTTGTAGGGACTAAGTGAAATGATGCACATACAGTTAGCGGCACAGTGCCTGCACATACTGGCTAATAATAATTTCAAAATATGTCTCAGGGGTCGGGTGGCAGGTACCTGACCCTGGTTTGAAGTCTCTGAATATGTCGGCAGGTCATAAGGCCCCAGATCCGATCTCTACCCCGACACCCTTCAGCGGGACAGATGAAGAATCCTGAGGTCCAAAGCTGCTCCAGATGCTATACCAAGCTGGAGTTGAGCTGGGGTAGCACAGAGCTCCTGACTTCCAGTCTTGTGATCCAGCTTTTCTGGAACACACAGAGCCACGCAGTGCCTCCAATGAGGGGGATCTGGGCACATGCCAGGAGCACATCTGAGAAAGGAAGAAAGCTTAAAATAGTGTCTTTCATCATCTGACACTTTGAGGCAGGAAAGTCACCCATTTCACCATTTCACTTTGGCCTTTCTGAACCCCAGCACGATGCCGTGGATTTAAGGCTCCAGAGCCTGCAACCTAAGGTCCAGACCCCTCTTTCTGGGTCCAGAGACAAGAGCAGCCAGTTCCTGTCCTTTGTGTGTTCACCCCAGAGACTTAAAAAGCTACTGCTTGGGCTCTTCCATTCCCCTGCCCCCTTCGCCTCCTCTGGTCAGGTTGTCACCGCTGTTGGTTATTCACAGGGAAGAGGTGCTGACAGGGTCATTAGACACTGAAAGGAATCCAGTCTTCCTTTCTAAGGGTCCCTGGAGCTTCAGTCTAGATTTTTCCTCCTGGAGGCTGGCCAATTTATTCTATTATATTTGATCTTTGCAGCTTTCAGAAGAAAGTCCCAGGGTCCTCAACAACACAGTCTCTGTGTTGCTGGCTTCTTTACTCATGAGTCTCTTCCAGGCCTAGAGTCACTGACAGGTGGAGCAGGGTGGAGGAAGATACTAACTAGGAGGTAGGAGACTTTGGAGGTATGAGCTGTGATGGAACATGCTACTTCCCTCACTTTCCTGTCTATAAAATGGGTCTGATACCTGCTTTCAAGATTCTAGAGCCGCCCAAGTAATGAATGGTAAAAAGGCTTTGAGAAGCCTTATTCAGACACCAGTTTTTCTTAATATTTGGAACAGCAGAGAATAGCACCCTAAGAGAACACGAAATCACTTCGGACTTTTCCTAAGCACGTCTGGCAGCTAGTGCGTCGCTCACAAGGGGAGACTCATGCCGACTCCTGGGGTACTTTGGCTTGACGTTTAAAGAGGCTGTTACTAGCTGCGTCTTAAGATCGCGCATTTTGAATGTGTAGCATTGCAGTTGCTTTCCAGAGGTCTCTGCGTGACTCCCAGGACACAGTGCGGCCCCCAAAGAACCTGGGGCTTGTGTTTTCTTAAGGACTGGATTCCCACTGAGCAAGAAGGTTCCTTTCATAAAGAAAAGCATGTTTCTTTGCTGGCTGGACAAAGCAGGTAGGCTGCTGATGGCCCACGGATCACGCAGAGCCCCCCTCTCTGCAGCGTTCCTCATTCTGGCATTGGACCTGGAGGCACTGGTGAGGCCAATACCAGATTCCTTTGCCTGAACCGCTGTCTCTGGGGAATCTTCCTTCCAACAAAAATAAGTAAGTAAAAAGCCTCTAAAATACTCAGTTGAAGGGCTACCTGGGTGGCTCAGTCGTTTGAATGTCCACCTTTGGCTCGGGTCGTGATCTCACGGTTTGTGAGTTTAAGCCCTGTATCAGGCTCTCTGCTGTCAGTGCTGAGTCTGCTTCGGATCCTCTATCCCCCGCCCCCTCTGCCCCTCCCCAACTCGTGCTCTCTCAAAAATAAATACATTAAAAAAATAAAAATAAAATACTCAGTTGAAGAAAAGATTGTTCCAGATAATGCCAGAACCTACCTTCAACCCTATTAAATGTCAGCTCTTTCCCCAAAACACCTTGTAGCTCACTCGAGCCCCCATCCCCAGCTGCTTGCTTGCACTTATTATCTCCCTGTTAAGGGTGGCAGTTACGGGTATTGACCCTTCTCCTGAGCCCAAGGCGGCCGGCCGGGGGTGCCAGCTCTCGGCTATCTCATGTTTGGACCTGCCAGGCACTCACAGGCTTCTGGGAAGAAGACTGTGTGGGACGATGGAGCCAGATTGGGCTGCAGTGTGAAACCCTCCTGAGCACTGACAGATTTGGCTAAGGTGGGGGAGGGAGAGGACTCCTCATAAAAATAACGAGAGCTGAAAAAGGAGTTGGCAGCTTGGTATCTGGGGGCTGAGTCTATCCCTCCAGCCGGTGTGCTTCCCTGGGACTGGCTGTTTCCGAACTGCAGGGAGAGCCAGGTGAACCTACCTGCAGAGCATCCTGTTAACTCCTCGCAGCCACTCTCAGGGTGCTCTGGGGTCCACAGGCCATCAGACTCCATCAGCACGGTGCCCCCAGCATTCCAGGCTCTGAAGGCTTTGTTTTCCTTTCCTGGGACTCCAGGCCGCATTATACAGAAAGAGGGCAAGACGCACACCAGAACAGTCCCATTTCTGCTGAGAGGCTGTAGATCACAACGGCTAAGAGCGTGGGCCCTAGAGTTGCATAGGCCCGGGTCTGAGGACCAGCACAAATATCCTACTTGTGTGACTCTGAACCTCAGTTTCCTCATCCATAAAATGGGAATAATAATCTCTACCTCAAGGCTGTTGGGCAAGTTAAATGGCAGACTGCATGTAAATGGCCTGGCACATGTAGGAGTTATTCAAGCAATGGTACTTCGAACTATTGCTGTACAAACATGGTCTGAGGCATAATGGGGGTGTTGCCCTAATTGCTTTGGGGTTAAGCCCTAGTCAAGGAAGATGTCCCCTTCATCTAGTCTCATGGGGAAATGTACACGGCCATCTATTTTTTTTAATATATATATATATTTTCAAAGTTTATTATTTATTTTGGGAGAGAGAGGGGGGGGGAAGGGGAGGGACAGAGAGAGGGAGAGAGAGAGAGAATCCCAAGCAGACTGCGCACTGTCAGATGCTGGGCTGGAAGTCAGGAACCATGAGATCATGACCGGAAGTCTGACATTTAAGGGACCGAGCCACCCAGGCGCCGCAACGTGGGCCATCTCTGATGGGAATGACAAGAACTGGCAAAGACCCCTCTTGCCAGAGTGTCAGGAAAGTGCACAAATAACCTGGGTGGTGGCTGCAGACTCCTTTGATATCCTGAGTCTTCCTGAGGGCCAAGTTCTGCGTGTGTGGGTGGAAGGGGAGGCTTGCTCTCCAGGTTGCCATAACTTTGCATATGATTTGCATATGTTTGTGGGGCCCCTGCAGTTTCTTCTGGCGTCTCCAAGTTAAAATATTGCTGCTTCTGCAGACAGAACAGATATTGATTTTCTTCTTCTCCGGTTACTTCTCTAACCACTCTGATTGACCGGGCTCCTTCGCCCAGTGAATGGGGGCTGTGAGAGTGGGATGAGGAGGTGGACGGGGGGGGGGGGGGGGGGGGAGGGACGCTGACGACCCTATAGCACATTCTACTCCGTGAACATGAGCCATCATGGGTGATGAGAATGAGCTGTTTCCAGAAGGATGAAGAAAAGACCTAGGGAAGTGTCTCCCTCGGGTGCGTCCTGGTCTGTTCCTTCCCCGCATCCTTGACCTGACCTCTGGTGCCCCGGGTCCACCTGGCCCCGGGATCCAGCGCCACCCAGTGAGGCGCGGGGTGGGGTGGGGGTGGGGGGGAGCGCGGGCGGGGGAGGGGCGCCGCGACAGCCGAGCAGGGCTTTGGGGAACCTTGCGAGAGGAAGTGGCTTCCGACTTCTCCGCGCGCAGGGCGAGCGGCAGGAAAGGCGCGGGCAGGGGGAGGAGGTGTCGAGATGGCGCTCCGCGCGCGGGGCGGAGGGGACGAAACCGCAGATGCCGAGTGAGCCGGCGAGCGCAGCGCGCGAGGCGGGCGCCCACGTCCCACCCCGGAGCTTGCAGCGCCGGCGGCGCGCGGGGAAGCGCGCAGGTTACGCCGCCGCCCCAGCCGCTCGGGCCCGGGCTGAGAGCCCAGGCGGCCGGCTCCGGCTGCGCCTGGCCCCGTGACCGCCCACCCGCCGGCGGGGCTGGGAGCTCGCGCCCCGCGGGGCCCGGGGCGGGGACCCCCCCCCCCCCCGACCCCGACCCCAACCTCGGCCGCCGCGTGAGCCCGGCCGGTCACACGCGCCCGCTGCCTCGCGGGGCTCCGGGCTAGATGACGGTGGACAGCAGCATGAGTAGTGGGTACTGCAGCCTGGAGGAGGAACTGGAGGATTGCTTCTTCACTGCCAAGACCACCTTCTTCAGAAATGTGCAGACCAAACAAACTCCGAAGGTAAACCTGATGATCGAATGCAAGAGCGGTTCACGGGGCGGGGGGGGCGGGGGGGAATAACCTCGGGTCTGGAAGGGAAACCTGTATCCTGGCCGACAGGCAAAGCCATGTGTTACCACTGCCGGTGGCCAGTTGCCCTGGGGACCCTGGTGAACTTGTCTGCTGAGCCGACCTAGGGTTGGATCTGGAGCCCTTCGGGGACCACCAGCAAGCACTGTTCTCTTTTTACTGCCCTTTTCAGTATTTCCTGTCCCTGGACCTTTTCAAAATGGCTCTCTATGACTTGGGGACAGCGCCTGGCTCAGGGTCTGGCAGCCTGCTTACCTGTGCCTGGGGAGGGTGACAGGGCAACTACTTTTTTTTTTTTTTTTTTTCATTTAACTCCCCAAACCTGAGCTTTGAAGCTCTAGATGGAAAGTGGATGGCACCCGGTAGGATAAACATTCATAGGTTGAAACTTCCGTATTTTGGGTAGCCAGGAACCATCTTAAAACACAGTTTTAGCAACTTTGCAGAAGTGCGTCAAGTTTTTAGAAGCAAACTATAATTTCTCTTCTACGTCATTGTCCTATGACCGTTTTAACTTACTGGCTTGCTTGGGGTAACCTCAAGGGTGAGTGTATGTGTTTCCTAATGGGGTCCTAGTGCTTCTTGTAGCAACTCTGGACACCCAGCATGCCTGAGGCCCCTGGCCACACCCTCCCAGTTGCCACAGATCACTTATCTGCCACATACTTGGTGGGAGTGGTGGCAGAGCTCTGTTTATTTGTTATGTTATTTAGATGAGAGGGATCCAAGCCACGCCTTTGGAGAGGTTACCTAAAAGAGACTGTTTGTAGACCGAAGTGAGCTGTTAAATTGCACAGGTGTGTGCAGGCTCATCATTAATTTAGCAGTCTTACATGGATAGATTCACGAAAAACTTCCCCAGGCCTGACTCTGGGGCCTCCTTTGTGAATAATTCATCTTGCCTGTAGGTCCTGCATTTGCTGGGTTCTGACATCACACGAATGTACTGTCCCTTTCAATTGTGAGAGGGTACCCAAGAACCAAAGGAAAGGTTTTGATTTTAATGTTCAAAGGAATCAACTAAAACAGGCCCCTGGAACCAGCACCTGCTTTCTGGGGCACCCCTTTATGAGGCTGGAGAGCAGGGATGTTTCTGGAGGGCTGGGGGCGGGAGCAGGTAGAGCTGTAGATAGGGCTCATGCAGAACAGTGTGGTTGCAGACGGGAGGTGTCCTGCTCTCTCCTTAGGGTTCTTGCCTCATTGTGTGGACTGCCCCCCCAACCCCCACCCCGAAGGTACTCCAGCCGTCTAGGGTCTTTAAGACCGGTGGCTCTCAACCTTAGCCACACACTGGGGAGCTTTAGAAAATGTGGGTACCTGCCCACAACTGGAGAGTCTGACTTAATTGGCTTGGGGTACAGCCTGGGCATCAGGATTTTGAAAAGCTCCCCAGGTAACTCTGATATGCAACTGAGGTACAACCATTGCTCGAGCGAGTTTTGCTGCTGCCTGGGAAGGAAATGGTTCCTGTTTTTAAAACAAAGTTTAGCTGCTGTGCTTACTGCCAGCCAGGCTGTAAGCCCTTGGTCCCAGAAGGTGGGCTTTTTGCATGATTGGGTGGAGGAAGACGCACTGCAAAGCTGAGGTTTCTTTTACTTGACAAATGAAGGAGGTAGCCGTTTCTGGTATTTCTTGGGAGAGATAGAAATACCATACACGGAAATATGCTGGGGTGGGGTTGGGGGTGGTGGGTGACTTGGTCGTTGGCCCAAACAGCCTCCTGTCCTCCTCCCTGCCTCCCAACACTCCTTCCCAGCATCAGTCCTGAAAATACTTTGGTTTGGCGCCCACATCAGCTCTTTCTTTACTCTGTCTAGTTCTTAAATCCATTCCCTATCCTGACGCCTCTGCATATCTCCCTGCCTCATTTTGCCCAAGCACAGAAGCCCTCGGGGGGGGGGGCAGGAGTCCCTTCTAAGAAACTCCTGGGTGAGCCCCGGACAGGGTGATAAGGAGAAGCACTTCCAAAAGGAAGGGGTGGTAGGCACCCCCACCCCCTAGCCTCACCCCTGCCGAGCCACTGTATGAGATCTGTGACCCAAGGGCAGGGCTCCTCAGCCTGGACTTGCCTTCAGTGCAGTCCCCTCCGGGGAGGGACAGGGCACCCTCTGCCTGGCAGTGAGACCTGGAGTGGCCCTGCCGGCTGTAAAGGGAGCCGTCTGTCAAGAGGCGTGTGACTGACTCAGGAACTGAGGAAGCTTCATCCAAATGTTTCCTTCTTTCAGCCTTCGAAGTGTTGTTCTGCCTTTAATCACATTTTTAGCTCTGTCTTCAACCTGCTTCTTGGAAAGAGATTTCAAAGAGATCTGTCAAATCACGACCTCATTCTAACCCCCAACGATGATGCTTTTTTCCTGACTCAGAGATCGCCTCTGAGCGCCTAAGGGGATTCCTCTTTTCTGTCTCCACGGAAAGTGTTTGTGTGTTTCCTGGTGGCCGAGAGACTAGGGCCCCCATTCAGGCAAGGTAAAGACAGTGGCTATAAATAGCCTTGTCAGAACAACCTGTATCTGCTGCTGGCCCGAGCCTGGCTGGGACCAAGCCATGGGGCAGCCTCGCTGCTGTTCCTGGTGCCACCACCTGGGAGTTGTCACTAGCCCAGCCTCCAAGGAGTCCCTGTCTCCAGCCCCTTTGGTGGGAGATTGGGGAGTGAGAAAAGCCTCCCCTTTCACAGAAAGGAGGCACCTGAAGGTAGACTGCAGCAGAGAAAGGGGACCGAGCCCTGGGCTCTTGCAGAAAATGGCAGCTGCCTGGGGAGCTGTGTCTCTGAGAGACAGGGCCACTGGGCAGCTTCAGGAGGTGAGGCCGTGCTGTCCGGGGAGTGTCCCCCTTGCCTGAGCACAGTTAGGTTGCATTTCCTTGGGTTTTCTGTGTCCAAATGAGGCTCCTGGAGGCTTCAGGGAGCACCCACCTGTGTGCCTGGCAAGGTGCACCCTGCCACCCCAGTCTACCATTCTGCAGCCTAGAGGGGTGGGGGCCTGTCCAAGGTCATGCAGCAAGTTTTTGATGGACCCAGGGTTAGAACCTACATCTCTTGCCTCCTGACCCTGAGATTTTTCTGCATTAGTCCTACAAAAGGCAGCATGTGACGGTGCAGGGCCGGTGACGGTGAAGGCAGACCCTCTGGCCATCCCTGCCATCTGCTTCTTTATTCCTGTCTGGGGTCTGACCCTGGAAGTGGGGCCGGCTTCCACCCGCCAGGTTTCCAAATGCCCACGGGTGGCAGCAGTTTAGGGTTTGGCCTCTGAACTCTCCTTGCGTGTTCAGCAGGCTCCGGGACCCGAGGACACTGGGGCCACCCCATACGTCGGGGTGGCTGCTCCGAAAACACACGGAGCCTACTTCTTGCAGAGTGTCAGAACTGAAAGGGATCCATCTGGTGTGGTGCCCCACTTTACAGATGGAGAAACTGAGGCCCAGAGGGATGGGAGGACTTCACGAGGCCACAGGTGTGACCAGGTGGGGCCAGGACTAACACCCTTCTTGGACTCCTTGTCAGGTGCTATGCTTCATCCTCTTCACTCAGTGAATGGGCCAGGACAGTCTTGGGTCCTTGTCCTCTCAGAGCCTCCTACAAAATGGAAAGACCCAAACAACCTTAGGCTCCATCCCATAAGGCACACTAGCCAAGGGGACATTGACTGTGCATTGAACTGGCAGGGAGTTCCCTGCCATCAGTTCCAAAATCTTGCAACTTTAATCATGTACAAGTTCTTTTTGGTGTCTATCCTAAAATCCTGCTTGTTGTGTGTTTTCTTTGTGGCTATGGAGAGCAGAGGGTTGACTCTGTCGATGGTTAAATGTCCTGAAGCCCACGTGGGACACACTCCCATCCTCCTCCACTTGCACCCTCAGGTTTTCTCTGGTCTGGGTTGACACCACTGATCCTTGAAACATTCGAGGCAGATGCACAGAGGAAGGGGCTCACAGAGGTCGGAGTAGAAGCCCCTCTGGTTCTGTTCCTGCATTCGGTCTCATCTCCTCACACCTCCTCTCCTCCGTCACTCCCTTCCTGGACGGGGCCTCTGTGGCACTCCGGGGACGTCAGCCAACCCTGATGACCAGTCAGGGAAATACCCATGGCTCTGCCAGCAGCAGACACAGCCCCTGCCCCTGCCCTTCTTGGCATAAGAGAAAAGAATACTAAAAATAAATGTGTTCCAAATGTGAGCAATAGAAATAAAAATAAGAATCTTCAGAACCATTGTTTTAGGTGCTATCTCAGAAGCCTGCACAGACCAAGGCGAACCTCAAAAGATGTTTCATGCCGGCCCAGCCCCAGGATAGCCCTCCTTTTAGTCCGTAGGCTGTATCCCCCTCCCGTGGAGTTCTTTGCCATTTGCCTTCTCTGGTCCTTCCCGGGCGTTGCTTTTCTCCGTGAAGATGGAAAGCCTTCTAAGACCGCAAGTCACATCCCCTTCAGCTGCAATGCAGCACCAAGCACTGGTTTCACAAGCAGAGTTCTGTCCAAGCGCTGGTTAGGTTTAGTTGCCATGTCTTCTCTCCGGCATCCTGTATCATCAGGAGAGACTAAAGATTCTAATGGCCCCTGTTTTTCAGTCATGGAACACAAGAGCAGTTTATTCCCGCCCCGCCCCCCTCCCCCCGACTTTAAGTCAAGTTGCATTGGCAGGTGGGGGCTCAGGATAACACATGCAGATTTTTGTGGGCCAGGCCCGGAAATGGTGTGTTTCTTACACCCACACGCCATTGGCCAGAACTCAGTCACATGGCCGCACCTGACCACGAGGGAGGTTGGGAAATGAAGTACAGCTGTGAGCCCAGGTGGCAGAGGAAGAGGCTGTGGTGAGCATTCAGCTGTCTCTGCACGCACCCTTCCTCCCACCTTCTCTGCGCAACCGCCTTTGGAAGTTCTGCTCATACTTTCTTGGGGACGGGCCATAGCTGTCTCTCCAGTCTTGTACCTCTCCTTCATCTGTCGCCACGGATATGCCGTTCCCGGGATGAGCTCCTGTCTCCCCCTGCTACACTGGCAGCTCCTTGAGGACAGATGCTTCTCCTTACTCAGCGCTTCTCCACTCCTCTGGAGCATCGGAAGCCCCCAGTGCTGCTCCCAGGTGGTCCAGCCCCCTGCCTCGGAGCGCCCTTTGGATCAGGTTTTGAAAGTGGAGATTCGGGGGCCCCACCTCAGACTTACTGGGTCATGAATCCTTGGAAGTAGGACCACCCTCAAACCTGCCTTCCTCCGGGTGATGAGCCTATTTATTGAAGTCTAGGAACCACCTATTTAGGAAATATTTAGTAACTTCCGTTGAAATACGAGACGGCATTTATCACAGAGTCCAGAGAGGTTCTTAGGCTGGAAATTGAAGCCAGAAGGTACAAGGATCTGTCCCTGGCCACACAGCTAAGTAGCGACAGAACCGAGGCCTCGGGGCCCCTGGGGCCCCATTGTTCTCCCTATGACCTGCCACCTGCCGAACAAGGCTGCTGCAGTGGCAGCCTTTTGCCGTCGTGACCGGCACGTGCTGTAGTGGAAACAGCACAGACCCATGAGCCAAGTCCTGGCTTGTCATCCCCGCTGCAGCTCGTAACTGAGGAGCTGTGGCCAAGTCTCTTCATCCCTCCAGGCTGGGACCTTCATTGTCCTTCCCAGGACAGCACCTGTGGGAGGAGCCTGTCCTCATTTTCTTCCCCAAGAGTCCCTCGCCTCTTTGCACGGGAGCAGACCCTTCTCACCACCTTCTCATGGAGTTTAGGTATTGACGACCAAGCTCTAAGTTGTAAGGGCTTCCCCGGTGTGGGGGCAGGAAGAGGGCCTACATGACTGACCCCGGAGGCCCCTCCTCTACAACTACTGGGGACTCAAGACATCCTCACCTCTGTGTCCAGATGCCTCCCCTCCGGCCCACCCTTCCTTCTTCGCAAGTTGAGGCCATTTACTCTGCCTCAGCTGGCTTTTCCCTGTAGAGCAATTCCAGTTACAATTTGGGGCACCTGCCACATCCATCCATCCAGGCAGTTAAGGAGAAAGGAAGAAAGATTACACACTAGCATCAAATTCCAGCTCTTAGTTCACAGTGTCGGGTTGGACTCTAGATCCAGCTTCCAGCCCGAGTTTGGAAGGGTGGCCCCACTGGGCTCAGGCTGGGTGCCCAGGAGCCTGGGTTCCCTTCTGTCTTCCACTCTCGACTCATCAGGTAACCCACACCTGTGTACTTTCTGGCTTTGGGATCCTTCTGTATGAAGGACCCAGACCTGTCCTCATTAAGGGCCTTGGTTTCCTCTTCCGTCTACCTGTAAAAGAAAGTGGGGACCCAGGCCTGGCCTGGCATATATTCCCTGAGGAAAGAGGACAGGATAACTTTGCCAAGAATCAGGAGCATTGATTTTCAGGCCCAGGAGGACAAAGGGAGCTGTAGGGACAGAAAACTCTGGGTCACTGGGCCTGTGGCTTCTGTCCGCGGTGCTGTCCTCTCTTCTCTTCTCCCGCTCCACCCCAGCTTAGCTTAGCTTAACACTCTCCAGCCTATGTCCCCCATCTATCTCTCTTCCTGGGTCTAGAACCAAATATTCTGTAGCCTTTTGGGGGGCTCCCATGCCCTTGGACAGCTAAAATTTAATATATCCGGAAACAACTCATAGTTCTGCCCATAACTGATTTCTCTTGGTATCTCTGCCTCACCCTCGCAGTCACCTACCTTTGAAACCCCGGCGTCTCCCCCTCCTCCCTTTTGTCCACTCCGTCACTGTGGGTTCTGCCTCCAGTGCTGCAGATGCCAAACCTCTCCTTTCTGTCCCCTGCCCTGTGTTGGGTGACCATCACCTCTCACCTGTATACTCCCGGAAGTCACCCAACTGCTTTCCGTCCCGTTTCTTCCCCTTTTGTACACCCTGCTTACGACTGCCAGGGGCATATCATCTGGTATCACGAAGCCTTCCGAGTCTCCTCCTTGCTTCCAGAGTGAAGCCCACACTTGGCTCTGGTTCTTTATATAGCCTCCCAAACCCTGCAATACCTGGCCTCAGTCAAACCATTGTGTTTTTAACTTTCAGCACTGAGCGCCAGGGGTAAGGAGGACAAGGACAGATAAAACTCAGTCTCTGCACTTACAGACCGATGTTGTGCAACAGACCCTAGTTCCTCCCCTCCTCATCCATGAAGTGTCTGGATGGGTGGGGGCCGCTGGGCGGAGGGACGGCCAGGTGGAAGACACTCTGCACGTGACACATGACTTTCACCAGGATGTGGCAGCCGCTCCCGGGACCGGGAGCTGGAGGGGCCGGCTCCCAGGATCAAGGGGTTTGGGCATGAATAGCCTAGGAGGTGGTGAGGGCAGGCTGGCAGCAGACTGGCAGTGATGGGGCTGCGGCAGCCCCTGGGAGGGGCGTGGGAGATTACCTTGACCTCTGAAAGGCGTATACTCCCCGAGGTGGAGCAGACTGCCAGGAGTCATTGCAGCCATTCCCCTGTTTGCCTGCAGGGAATCCAGCACAGGCAGGGGAGGGGAAGCTGTACTCATTCCCGCCATCCTCCTCCAATTCATTTTCCAGCCCTTCCTTGCCCGGGGTGCCATACAACGCGATTCCAGCTGCTTGGATCCCTGCTCCACGGGGCACTGTGAGTGTAGGGAGGGCAGCAGCCCAGCGCCAACTGCTCCCGACAGACCACACAGGCAGAATTTCAGTTGTTGTCAAGCCAAAAGATTGGCACCTTCCATGAGGTCGTATGTGAAAGAGGGCTAGCCAAGGGGGAGGCCCCCACCCCTCATTCGTCCCACTCCAAGACACGTGCTCCTCCCACTACACACTTGGCGCTTTGGATGAGACTCGAGTTTGAAAAGCTCCAAATGAGCTCCAGTCACCCATCTCAAACTCTGTTGACACCCCGTAGGCAGCGGGGGTTCTCATTCAGCTAGTTCCCTGAAATCCAGGTCAATTCTTCCTGCTCTGGTCTTGGGAAATCTGGCTCACCGTACTCCGCTATCACCATTGCATCAACCTCCAGTTCGTGAGCCCCTCAGTGTCCTTCTCATCGCCTGGCGGTCCCCCAGTGGGAAGAGTGGTGTAGAATGGTCCCCCGCACCGTGATGTGGATGGCAGGCGGGAGCCGGTCTGCAGGGCTCTGACCTTGCAGTGGGGAATGAGAGGCAGGTCTCCACTGGCTGGAACGCCAGGCGAGGCGGTAGGCGGGGCTAATCTCTACATTCACGCACGCAGGGGAGGTGTGGGTTCGTGAGGAGAATGTGGAAGCTGGTGGATCTAGGGTGTCTAGAGATCATTTCCCATTGTGCCCACTTCTCTGTGCCCCCCAAACACCAGCATATCTTTTCTATCCCTCCTTTTGATGGGCTGTAATTTCCTGGACAAAGGACCACATCTTGGTCATCATTGTGTCCTCGGCACGTGGTAGGTGCTTGATGCACGTTTGGTAAGGAGGGGTGGGCTTGGATCTTCCTTCTAAATAAGAGAGCCCGAAGAGGCAGTAGGGGCTCCCCGGAAGGCCCATGCACAAACGCTTTAGGGCACGGTATGTGAAAGCTGATCTCCCAGACTGTTTTCAAGGGAAGCTTGCTCAGATTCTGGATGTGGAATCGATGGATTTTTCCAGTAACTGTGAAAAGAAAAATCTCACTGAGTGAGCAGAAAATGCAAGGACAACTTTCCAAACATAGAGCGGCCTCTCCAACCCATCTGTGATTGCTCAGCTGTTTGCCCTAGAGGATGAGGGCAGGCAGGGCTGGGTCACTAAGCAACCGGGCCCTGGCACCTGCTGGCAGGAGTTGGTGTGGTCCTTCCTCATGTGGGGCCTGGGAGGGGGAGGGTTGGCGCCCAGGGGCCCATGTGAGGAGGCGGGAGAGCCTTCTGTGATGGGTTTCTTCTCTCTGCCTTTCAGCTGTGGAGAGAGGCAGGTTCAGGGGGAAGAACCAACATACTTCTCATTTAACTTCCCAGTCTAATTCTAAGCAAGTGGAGACCTTGGTTTGGCAGTCCTGGTAGTTCGAGTATCCTCTGTTGGCTCGGGTGATGTGGGCAGGTGAATCGGTGCTGGGCCTGGGAACCCAAGCCACAAGCCTTCACTGTGTGTGACCTCAGGAAGCAGGCTCACCGCTCAAGTCCTTACTTTCTCCTTCTGTACAATGGGTAACTTGGCCCTCCAGTGAAGAATAAGCGCTAAAGGAGGGCCCAACTTTTGGTTGTGGGACCCCAAGGAGAACTCCCCAGCTTGGGATAATAAAAGACACGGAGATGGGTGATGAATTTTGACGTGGGGATATGGGGTTCATGACCGGGGTGCACGGAGGTATAAAGACCAGGAGGGGGTCTCCTGGCAAATGGCTAGAATGTATAACAGCGACAGTGAATTATTGGGCCCCGATGTGGTGGCAGGTGCTTTCCGTGCGCAGGCTCAGTTGATCCTCGCAACAACCATCTGTGCTTTCCATCTGACAGTGGGGAAACTGAGGTACCAAAGGGGTCATGCAGTACTAAGGGGCAGATCCAGGATTCAGGCCCAAGTCTAATGCCAGAACTCCTAGCCCCTAAGCTCTGCCGCTTCTCCTAAAGCTCTTTCCAGAGTTTTCCTACTTGAAGCCCCAGCAGTGAGGCCCAAAGGTGCCTACTGATGCAACCCCATGTCAGCAGCACCCATCTTGGAGCTTCTGAGGATGGTGCTCTTTGCCTGGCCATTCAGGAGGGGGAGGAAACCGAACATCCCTGTCCCATAGGCTGCATGACACAGTGAGAGGACACACACTTGAGAAGACTCAGAGTCACTTAATAATCACCTAAGACACATTTCGGTATCACAGATTAGTCCCCAACATCAATGCGGGGTGGGGTTAGCCAGGCGGGCAACACAGTGACAAGAGGACACGTGTGGGCTGGTGAAGAGGCCCCAGCACCCAGCACCAGCCGGCTTGCCAAGCTGAGGGCATAGGTGGGGTCTCCAGTTAGAGGAAGCCGAGAGGGACTGCCCTCCTTCCCTCGGGCCAGTGCACACTGGTGTCCTGGAGTCCCCAGCCACCCCACCCCTTGTAGTAAGGGTGGGCCATGCAGGCGTGCTGGGCGCTGGGTACTGGCTCCCACGTGCCGCTCTCCACCTCTGAATTATCTGAATCTTTGACGGCATCGAATGCCCTGTACTTGAAGGAGCTCCAGCGAGCTGGAGCCTGGACGTAGTAGGAGATGGTGCCCCTGCAGCCAGGGCGCCCACGTCCTGTGCGGCCCAGGAGAGGGCCTGCAGTTACAACACACGAGCCGGGCTCCTAAAGCCACCCCCCGCCCCCGGCATGGCCCGTGATTCTGCTGGCTTTGACTCTGTGCTCTCAGAGCCCATGGGATGGTCCACGGAGCTGAGGAGCCCTTTTTCAGGGTGTTCTTGTGCAGGGAGATCCCCTGTGTGAGAGAGAGGAAGCAGTTTGGAGGTGGCCGTGGACGGCTCTGAAGGCGAGTCAATACCCAGCTCCCAGCGTGATGACTTCAGGACTATACCATGCCTCTGGGGCCTGCAGAAGAAAGAAGACACAGAAACACAGACGTGTTTCCCCAAATCTTCCTCTTGCTGACACATCCACTTCCTTAGGGGTGTATAAAGTTGGAAAGCCGGACATGGCTCCTTGACCGTGGCCAGCCATGATGGGTTGGAGGGAGAGCATCTGAGGCAGGTTGGGGAGTCCCCGCTACTTGGGTCACCTGACAACTCCGGCTGCTTCAGAATGGGGGTGCTTGGGCCTTTTCGGCCCGAGACTCCTTCAGATCTCTAAACCCAGGCTTCTGTGTGCCTGAGCGCCTCTCTAGAGAGCTTCTCTGGGAAGCTCTACGACCCTCCCCTCGCTGCAGAGCTCCTGTGTTTGGATCAGCCCTAGTGTCCTGCCCTTTGTTAGTGCACGCAGGAGAGTGGCCTGTGGCCAGGAAGAGAGCCTGGCCCTTGGAGGATGATGGGGCCTACGTGCTTGGAAGTGGGATCGCCTCCTCACTTGCTTGGAATATAGAAAGTAAGGGACGCTCCCAACTATATGGGAACCAGATGAAACAGGCTGGTTACAAGGCCTCCAGGCTCCTCTGCCCTTGGAATCCTCTTGTTTTTTTTTTAATTGTGATAAAATATACGCTACGTAAAATTTACCACCTTAACCATTTTTACGTGTGCCGTTCCGTGGCATGAAGCACATTCACAATGTTGTGCAGCCACCACCACCGTCCATCTCCAGAACTTTCCATCTTCTCCGGCTGAAACTCTGTCCCCAGTAGACGGAAGCCCCCCGTTTGCCTCCCCCCAGCGCCCCTGGCAGCCGCCATTCTACGTTCCATCTCTGTAGATCTGACTGCTCTGGGAACCTCACGTAACTAGAATCATACGGTATTTGTCTTTATGTGACTGGCTTATTTCGCTGAGCATAATGTCTCCAGGGTTCATCCACGTTGTAGCATGTGCCAGAATTTCCTTCTTTTTTATGGATGAATAATATTGCATTGGGTGTCTACAGCACATTTTGTTCATCTACCTGTGTGTGCATCGGTGGGTGGCTTCTGCCTTTTGGTTAGTGTGAACAGTGCCACTGTGACATGAGTGTCCAAACACCTGTTTAAGTTTTATTCTCATCTCTTTCAGGTGTATGCCCAAAAGCGGCCTTGCTGGATAATATGGTGATTCTTTGTGTTTAATTTTTTGAGGAGTTGCCATGCTGTTTCCCAGGCGGCTTCAGCATTTTGCATTCCCACCAGCAATGCACAGGCTTCTGATTTCTCCACAATCTTGCCAACGCTTTGCATGTTCTGTGTTTTTTGATAATGGCCATCCTAAATAAGCACGATGGCATCTCGTTGTGGTTTTGATTTGCATTTCCCTAATGATTAGTGATGTTGATACATCTTTTCATGTTCTTACTGGCCATCTGTATATCTTTGGAGAATGCCTATTCAAGTCTTTTGTCCATTTTTTTTAAATTGTTTTTTTTCTATGTTGTTGTTGGCTTGTTGGGGTTCTTTATATGTCCTGGATAGCGGTCCTTTGTCAGACATATGATAAGTGGAATCTTGTTTAAATTGGTTCTGAAAAAGCAGGGTCCAGCCTTCAGAGAGACCGGAGTCTGGGACGGGGTAGTGAGACCCACTCAGTCCCTGCCCACCATCATCCCTGATTCACTGCTTAGTGCTCTGGATCACCCCTGTCTCACTCCACAGCTCTCTGCTTCTGGGTGGTCTGGGAATGCAGGGATGGAAAAGGTACAGTCGCTGGCTTTGGAGCCAAACTAAGGAAGCAGGGAGACGGAAAGGAGGCTGACCTAGGTGAGGCTGGGTGAGGGGACAGGGACCTAGATGGAAATCCAGTGAGGAAAACTAACCTGGAGAAAGACCTTCTCTTGCCCTAGGAACCCCAAAGGCATGAGAAAATGCCCCAAGGGAAAACTCCCGTGGCCGTTGAAGTAGAATGGGTGTCACCCCCTTCTGCCTGGATTCACACTTGAGACCTCTGAGCTGAAAAGGGGGCTTCAGGAAGGCCCACGGCAGGGGAGAGTAGAGATGGAAGGGGGTTGCATCATCTACGGGGGTCTCCTCTGATTCCCAGTTATTGTCTCACAAGTCAGTAGATGCCGTGGACTAGGATATAGGAGCCTTATGCAATTCTGGAACCTTTGAATCTTCCCGTATTTGTTTGGGGATTTGTGTGCATGTGTGTGTGCACACGTGTGTGCGTGCACGTGTGTGTCTTATTACTTCTTTGTGTTTTATTCAGTTGATTGGGCGAATGTTTAATGAGCCCTTCCTGTCTGCCAGGCACTGTCCGAGGAGCTACATCAGTGAACAGAGCAGTCCCTGTCCTCAGGGAGCTTGCCTTCTGTTATCAAGCTGCAGGGATGTGGGCTGATTGGCAGAGGCAGCCAGGCCACTGTGTCCAGGCCACGGCCAGGCAGGGGTGGCCAGGCAGGGGTGTGGGGGGAGTGTCAGGAAGACCTGTAGGGCAGAGTACACGTGCAGCGTTCCAGAGGGCAGAAGAGCAATAGTGTCCCCGGGGCCCACAGTGGCGAGGAAAAGAGAGGGAGGGAGTCCATCTAGGCCTGCGAGGGGTCCCTGGGACCAGGGTAACCAAATATGCTGGTTTGCCCGGGACTGTCCTGATTGTAGCACCGAAGGTCTTGCATCCCAAGAAAACTCTCAGTTCCAGGTCACCCTACCTGGGACTCCGGCGTTGAAAGCACTGCTGACTTATTCACGAGACACGGTGGCCTATGGTGCCACAGGGACCCGCGATACTTTAAGGGCCCACGAAAGTGTTTCGATTTCTTTTAAAATCAGGAGGAAGAAATCCTTTGTTTTCTATATAATAATAATATGTTTTTCTTGATATCAGTGCTTTCAAAAAATAAAATTTCCAATCTTTGTTTTTTTTTAATGGTGGAAGAGGGGCCCATAGCACTGAAGACAAAAGTGCTTAGGACACACAGAGTCACAACCTGGCTTTGGCTGAAGGGCCTGTCAGGAGATCAAGGTTAAGGCAAGAGGACTCCCACGTTGAGTCAGCCCCACCGCCCAACCTTTCCTCTGCCCTGCCAGACCGATGACCGCTGCCGCTGACGACGGTTACGATGATGGTTCGCTAGCTGCTGTTTCTCGAGCGCTTACTCTAAGCGTGCGTTGTGCTAAGCGCTTCCAGATGTGCAATCTCATTTCATCCCCGCGACAAGTGTGTAGAGAAGGCCTCGTTACCTGCGTTTCTCAGACGGAAATCCCAGTCTCAGGGACGCTGACTTGCCCACGTGCACAGACAACTGAGGGCACACCAGCCGTGCAGGGCGGTGTGGTCTGGCGGTGAGGAGCAGGGGCTCTGGGTGATAGCACACCGCCCTCACCGAGTTATGGCAAAGATGAAATGAGACCGTGACTGCGAAACCCTGGCCTGTTGGCGATTTTTGCTATTATAACGAGGCGCCGCAGGGCTTGAACCCAGGTCACTGCGGCTCCAAGGCCTGCAGGGAGCTGATGTTCTCTGGTCCTGACTCACCCCAGAGGACCTGCCCCTGCTCGTAGACTGAGACGGCCACCTCAGTGAGGGGCACTGTGCACGGGCTCCAGGACACGCCGGCCGCCCGGGGAGCCCGCTGGCACCGCCTTCGTCACGTGCGCACACGCGGAGCTGATCTGGCTGCCCAGAAGCGCCGAGGCTCTGCGCGGACGGCGCCTGCTGTCTGGTGTTCACGGTGCGCGCATCTCTGTCTTCCCTCCGCGGATAGCCTGTGCGCTCCCCGGGACGGGGGCCGTGGCCGGCCGCTTTCATGTCCCAAGGTGCCTTTCACACTCCCCACCCCATGGGCAACTCAATCAGTTACTGTTGACTGACTGTCTGCGTTGACCATCTGCTCTACAGTTTTGTCTTTGGGGACTTTAGTCTCTTTCCAGTTTCTCAAGTCCCACCCCCTTTTTATTTCCTGCTCCTCTACCTCCCCCGCCCTCCCCAGAGCAGCTCAAATTCTGCATGGCTCTGCTTGTAGGGATTGGCTCTGTGATGAAGCCCGCCCCTTCCTTCTTCTGATGGGAATAACCTACTGGAGGACACAGTTCAGGAGTTTCCAATCCTTTTACTTCTGGGACATTGGACAGCTCCATGGAAGGATCTGGGGGAATCAACCCCTTCACTGCCCAGGGTGAGGCTGGGACAATCATTCCAGGACACGGACCATCTGCGACCTGGAAGGGGGCCCTGTGGTGAGACCCTGTGTGGCTTCCTCTTTCCCATTTGGTTGAGGCTGTCACCAAGGGACCAATGAGCCTTGAATGTGGTCTGGGCTTTGGGCAGGGCGTTCCCATCCCAGGCAGAGGGGTGTCTGCCCCTTTCCTCTGAGGTTCCTATTCAGGACAGGCTTAACAGAAACATCAGGTGTGTGGGGCCCGTGCCGCTGTTGGGCAGCAGGGTAGGTGCGAGGTGTCCACAGATGTCCTTCTCATGCAGGAAGGCCTCGCCGAGGCTCTCCCCTCTCCCGACATAGGCCTGGGGTTGGTTTCCAAGGGGCAAGAGAGTGGCTGCGGGCAGATTTGCTAAGAGCTGAGAAAGAGGAAGTGTGGCAAAGACTCATGGTAAATGGCTTCCGGGATTGTTTTTGTTTTGTTTCCTTGGGTTGTGTGAGTTAGGAAGGTGTAAAGCTACTTGAGTTTGGCTCACACGGTGACTTACAGACGAGAGAGAAAGCAAGTGGCCAGTGGTGAGACAAGTAAGGCTGTAGAGGTGAGACGCGTTCTTATACCGTCTCACAACAGTCATTACCACTGCATTTCGGGCAAACCCAGCCGCCCTCCGAGGGGCCCCCACCCCCCAGCTCTCCGAAATAGAAGAGGAAGCAGTGACAAAAGAAGCCACCCTCCGATGTAAACTCGTAGAGCTGCAAAGGGGTCTCACTTCGTGATTTCACAGATGAGGAAACTGAGGCCCCGAGAGGGGAAGTGACTTGCCGGAGGCCGTCGCTCATGACGGTGTTGCACTGGTTCCTACCAGGAAGCCGTAAAGAGCTGAGCCACGGGGCTGGCCAGCCAGCCGAAGCCCGCGGCCCTTGCGGCCCTGCCTTGGCATCAGCCTCTCGGGGTGCCGGTCAGCGGGACATGTCCTGGGCCTGACTGCAGCCCGTGGTGGGGCCCTGGGCTGGGCGCCACCCAGCCTACTCCACCTTCTCCTTGCCTCCTCCTTGGAGGTCACCTCGGAGCTCTGCGGAGTCTTGCAAGGGGTAGGACAGAAGCACCATCATCAGACATCAGGTCTGTCTCCCTCCAGGGAGCATCTCATTGGGAAGATGGGATTAACACATGTGAAATAATAATTAAACAATAAAAGGCAGCATATAATTAGATCCAAATGCAGCCGCACAGGCTGTGAAGGCACCTCCATGGTCCTTGTAGTAGTGGATTTGTCAGCCAGCAGCTGCAGAGGCCCGTGGCATGTGGTAATTTGCAGCTTGGCGACGACAGGAATCTGAGGCTTCGGGGCCACGGGGCTGGGGTTTGGGAGTCAGTCCCCGAGCCAGTGCGTGAGCCCTGCTGCCCACGGGCATCCCTTCCTCAGCCAGCTTGTTGCCTCCTCATGGGAGACAGAAAGACAGTAAGCACAACTCCAATGAAGCGATGAAGCCTTTGCCCACTTGCACAACATGTCCATTAAGTGAGAGTGAGGACCAGGGGTGTGAGGAAACACAGGAAGTACGTGGCTCTCGGCAAGAGTATCATTCAGAAGAAAGGCAGCATCCGGTACAAACCTGCATATGCCTTCCTCCAATTGGGAATGAAAATGTCGGAGATCTCCTATGGTAGGAGAGTGGAGAATGAGGACACCGCCATGGGCGATGGCACCAGGGGAGATGGGAGCTGTGTATTCTAAGCAGGAGAGACCGCCCAATGGTGGAGAGCAGAGGTGAGCAAACTCCTGCTCATGCACCGGATGCCATAAATAAAGTTTTATTGAAACATGGCCATGCTTGTCCTGCGGCTGCTTTGTGCTACAGTGGCAGAGTTAAGTAGTTACCACAAAGACCGTATGGCCAGCAAAACCTACAGTATTTACTACCTGGCCCTCCGCAGAAAAAGTTTGCCAGCCACCAGAGCCAACAAACTCTATGGCATGGTGGTCAAGCCTGATTAAGTGCTCAAGGAAAATGAGAAGTGAGACTGGCTCATAGGGGTAGGACTTTGTAAGCCTGGGATGACCGTAACCATATGTGCCTTTGGATGGGTTTGATAATTTCCAAAACGGTTTTTGCACCCATTATCTCATTTGGTCTTACCTTGGCATGAATCCTATCAGCCAATAAAGGATTTGTATTTCAAATTGACAGATAAAGCTGAGGCTTAAGGAGGTTATCGGATTTCCTCAAGATCACTTAGTAATGGGGGTCAGAACCCAAATGCATGCTTATGTCCATCCTGCAGGTATTTCCTCAGCCTCTACTTGTTCCGAGCTGCATCTAGGCTCTGGGATGCCGTGATGGATACGACAGGTATGGGTGCTTCTCTTACGGAACTCAGTCTACACTGAAATCCAAGGCTCATTGCTCTGTAATTCCTAGGGAGAAATAAGATCTTTCCCCCTACTCCTTGTAGGCAATAAGGAGCCATTGAAGGTTCTTGAGCAAGTACCTATTATCCATTTCATGCTTGGTGCCACTGGGCACAGAGAATAAATAGAAGCATGGTGTAGGTCATTAAGAAAATTCACTCTAGCTGAGAAGACAACTCAAGATAGAGAGGTAGTCTACTTGGAGGTTAATATAAGTAGATGAGTATTTAAGTGCCAGATGGTACAGTGCTAGCTTTAGGTGTGGGTTCGCTTTAAGCTTGCTGGTGCTCAGTTTCCTCATCTGTGAAATGGGCATTCCCATGCATTTGTGGGGAGGATGAAGTGAACTAACACATGCCAAGTGATCAGAGTGCTGCCTGGCATACGTAGCTGGTAAATAAATAAAATAAGGGATGGTCATCATCACCATCATTCAAGGCAGGAGTGGTCAGAGAGGCCGGGGCAGGTTGCAGGACCTCAGGTGGGCAGATGGGAGCGATACGATGAAAACATCATGAAGGGAGGAGAGGCTGAGGAGTTTAACAAGAGGGAGAGTGAAGTTTTTGTCAAAAATGAAGTTTGTGGGATTCGGGTCAAGAAAAAAAATGGCATGAAGGTAGCTGATGTATCAGAATGTATCTGATTCTCCTCAGCTCACCGCTCACCCTGGGGCCCCTTTGTTGCTGGGGCTTTGACCGGCTGCCCTGTGTCCACCTGGGGATACTAGAAGCCACAGGACTCACTCAGAGCCTCTTCTTCCCCAGTGACCAAAATCAAGATGTGTGTCATTGATTAGAACGCAGTTAGAGGCACCTGGGTTGCTCAGTCGTTTAGGTGTCTGGCTCTTGATTTTGGCTCAGGTCACGATCTCATGGCTCCTGAGTTCAAGCCCCAGGTGGGGCTTTGTGCCGACAGCACGAAGCCTGCTTGGGATTCTCTCTCTGCCCCTCCCCGGCTCATGCTCTCTTTGTCTCTCTCAAAATAAATAAATTAAAAAAAAAACTTTAATAAAAAAAGAACGCAGAGTTAACCAATGTTTGGGTTTCTTTTTTTTTTTTTAAGTTTTATTTTTTTTACTTATTTTTGAGAGAGACAGAGACAGAGAGAGAAAGCATGGGAGGGGGCAGAGAGAGAGGGAGAGAGAGAGAACCCCAAGCAGGCTCTGCACTGTCAGCACGGAACCTGATGGGGGGCTCGAACTCATGAACCACAAGGTCATGACCTGAGCCAAAATCAAGAGTCAGACCCTTAACCAGCTGAGCCACCCACGCACCCCTGGGTTTCTTCTTAAAGTAAAATTCAACTTCAGGTAAATCTGCTCTGAGACAGGCCCCAGACCACAGGGATGGTCCTCTTAACTTTGATGTTAAGGATAATATTTTTTAATGTTTATTTTTGAGAGAGAGAGAGCCAGTGGGGGAGGGACAGAGAGAGCGGGAGACACAGAATCCAAAGCAGGCTCCAGGCTCTGAGCTGTCAGCGCAGAGCTCAACATGGGGCTTGAACTCACGAAACTATGAGATCACGACCTGAGCCGAAACCAAGAGTCCGACGCTCAACCGACTGAGCCACCCACGCGCCCCTGTGATATTTTAATAGAAAAGTTTGAGGATCACTCTCTCGGGGGAGCATTTCTGTTCTGACCCCTAGCAGCTAGCCTCTTCACGTGGCTGTACCCTAATAAACTCGAGCCCTGAGAGGCAACGCAGCCCTTTCCATAGCTTAGGATGTGGGAGCAGAAACCTATTTTTCACCAGTGTCTTGGATGTGCCAGCTGCATCGGGAACAGCTAAACCATCTGCCACCGGTGCCAGCGGCTTAATCAGAGCGGATGAATTCCATGCCAGATGCACCGAGATGTGTAAACCCCCTACGAGGGACACCTCGCAGGCCGATGCTGGTATTTGTTCAATCAGAGTGAGTTCCCATTCTGTCTCCATTTTGGGCTAACCAGGAGACAAAACGCCAGCTGCATGGTTTCTAGCTTTGTACCCGTGAACGGAAACAAATCTTTCACTTTGAGGACTTGAAAATCTGGCAGGTGAATAGAAATTGAGGTCTTTGCCTTACCCTCTGAAGATTACTATATTATTGACCTTGTTCACAGAGCAGATATTTCCTTTTAGGTAAACCTCCGGGCAGTGAATATCTGTAGGTGGCCAAGTGTTAATTCTGCTGCTGGATGGCGACCCTTAGGATCTGAAATGGGCTGCAAGGGGTCTATACCGGTTCTTCTCAAACATTGCTGAACATCAGAATTACCTCTGCCCAGGCTGGACCCCAGGCCATAAATCAGAATCTCCAGGATGGAGCCCAGTGTTTTTAGAGATCCCCTAGATGATTCCGTGTGTAGCCAAATTTAAGAACCATGGGCCTAGGGGCACCTGGGTGTGGCTCCGTCGGTTGAGCATCTGACTCCTGATTTTGGCTCAGGTCATGATCTCATGGTTTGTGGGTTCGGACCCCACATCAGGCTCTGTGCTGACAGTGCAGAGCCTGCTTGGGATTCTCTCCGTCTCTCTCTGCCCCCTCCCTTGCTTGCACTCTCTCTCAAAATAAATAAATAAACATTAAAAAATTAAAAAAAAGAAAGAAAGAAAGAAAGAAAGAACCACTGGCCTCGCTTCTGTATCATCCCTGGGAGGGAAGGGATTAGTGAGCTCCCGTGGCTGTGGCTGGCTGGCCTGCTTTGGCAGGTGCTTCATCCAATCCATGGGTCAGATCTCATCTGGCAGATGCAGTTTGGGCGGCAGGCATAGCGGCCCCAGGTGCTGACACACCAGGCTGGGGGACTCCACGTGTTGGCCACACAGGGTTCCTGGCACTTCCAACGGGGCGGGGAGACCAGGACGCTTGTCTTTTGCATCAGTCCTGGAAGGGGTGACCTCGGATGCTTGCGTCACTTCCCCAGGTTTGTGGCGGGAAAGGGGGCGGATAGATGGGTTATCTGCTGAAGGAAAGGGGAACAGGAAGAAGAAGAAACCTTTAGTCACAGTAGCTCTGCCTCTTGCTGTATACAGACCCAAGCCCGGAACAATCGGCTTTTGCAAGCTGTGACACAGCTGCCTTTTCTGACAGGGAAATGGCTGTAGCCAGTTGGAAGCTATGAGAGGAGATCTCTCAGGAGCTTCGAGAGTTTCCTTTCCATCATTTAACTTTTTTTTTTTTTTTTTGTAGACAAGTTTGAGAAAGCTGTGAACTCCTGAGGAGGGGACAGCCTGCGTGCTTCACGGCTGGAAAGGGGGGAGCACATGGGAGTAACCAGATGACTGGTCTTTCTGGCCGGAAGCTCCCAGGGCTGAGCCTCTGCCAGGCACACGTGGCCCCGTAGGGATGAGCCCCGCTGTGGAGAGGGTTGGGAGGGTTTCTGGGGCAGTGTGTGTCTCTAGGAACTAACTGTGGGAATGGATGAGGAATCAGGAGCTCCATTTGAGGAGCTGGGTTAATGAATTGACAGTGAATGAAGACACTCTGTGAGGCTCGTATCACCTGTTACTTACCTCAAGCAAACAGGAGATGCCCTGGCCTGTGCTCCCCCTTGGGTGGTCTTCGATGGGATCAAGGTCCAGTTCAAGAGCCTGAGCAGCCACGTAGGAAAAGGGTGGGTCCTGCCTCCTGGCAGCTACATCCCACTTGCGGGATGAGAAGTCCCTCCTTGACGTCTTTGCAGGTGACGTGGTGCCCGTGGGTCCTGATGCCTCTGGGGCCTGGCCCACTGATCAGATACACTTGGATGAATGTTTCACAGGTCCCATAGTTTATAGGCCTCGGTTTAACAGCTGCACACCCCAGCCTGGAGGGGTGGAATTTCAGCGGGCATTATGGGAGTGGCAGAAGCTGCCTAGAGTGGCCAGGTGGTGAATCGAGAAGAACGTGGGCTGCAGATTTAGATGGGCTCTGCTCTCCAGGCCCTACTCAGATGCTTACTAGCAGTGGGACCACAGATCTGTTCCTTAACCCCTCTAAGCCTCAGTTTTATAATCTGTAAAATGGGAGTAGCGTAGGTGGTATGTGAGAGAAGGTATGTGAAAGCACGTCGCACAATGCTGTTCTTTTCAGGACCCCTGAGGAAGAGTACAGTGGGGAGCAGACAAGCCAAGGGAAGATGCTGCGATGGAAAAGGGGTGTGGGCTTATCTCCATGCAGAGGGGCAGGGGTGGGCGCCACGCCAGCTCACCACAGCAGCCACAGAACATGTTATCGGCCCCGGGGAGGGGGGTGGGAAAGCAGGAGGAGGAAGTGAGGGCATCCTGCTGGGTGTGCCCAATCTCCACGGACAGCGTGCTGGAGGGAGGACAGCCAGGGCGGGCTCTGTTGGGGGCTCCCATTGTGTTCAACTGGGTGGTGTTGCCATGACAGGGTGGGTGTGAAGTTCCCCAACCAAACCCCACCCCTGAAGGGTGGTGTCAGGGAGGCAGCCAGGAGAACACAGACGCTCTGCCTCTCTGGGCCTGTTTCCTCATTTGCCAAAGGAGAATCCTGATCCGCGTTGAGTCTGCTAGATTTCTAAAATCAGGCGAGTTCTGGGTGGGTTTTTCTCAAACCATGGCTCCTGCACTCCAGGCCACACACAGGCAGCATGGAGACAAGATTGAGAAGCTGGGCGGCAGGGAGGTTGGGAGAAATGCAGGGAAGTAACGAGGGACAGAGTTTCCGAGACCCCAGAATTCACCCCTGAACCCCCTCCGCAGCGTGAAGGACACTGACCCCCAGCTTCTTCTTCAGTTTTGTTCTTCCCTTACCCTTCCCTAGGGGGAGAGGGCACCAGGGGAGCCCTTGGGAAGGACTCAACAGAACAGCCCTGGAATTTCCTCTTAGTTCTGCACATATGGACAGGGCTCTAGGCAACTTACTGAACTCCTTAGTCCTGGTTGTCTCACTTGTAAAATGTAGGTAATAAACTCCATCTCACAGAGTTCTGGTTCATGAGGATGAAGAGACCGTGCATGCCAAGTTCTCACCACAGAGGGGGTGCTGAGAACATGTTGGTTGTCCCCATGCTCCAGGAGAGGAGGCTGATTCTTTCAATTATTGTAGAAGGACAGCCCCCTGTCCCTTTCTGGTTCACTCATTTGTTTGATAAATATATACAGTTCACCCCTGAGCAACGTCAGGGTTGGGGGCGCTGACCCCCCTGCACAATAAAAAATCTGAGTATAACTTTTGACATCCCCAAACCTTCACCACTGATAGCCTACTGTTGACCGGAAACCTTACCAATAACATGAACAGTCGATTAACTCAGTTTTGTATGTTATGTGTATTATACACTGCATTCTTACAATAAAGTGAGCTAGAGAAAAGAAAATGTTATGAAGAAAATCATAAGGGAGAGAAAATACATTTATAGCACTGGACTGTATTTATCAAAAAAGAATTGGTGTATAAGTGGATCCATGCAGTTCAAACCTGTATTGTTCAGGGATCAGCTGAACTGACTTAGTGCAAATTTCTGTGGCTGGTGATGTGGGGCCTGAACTGATGCTCACGTGCCCTTGGTCCCCTGGGTCGGGGTGAATTACTGTCTTTCCCATCAGCATATGCTGGGACTGTGTGTACATTCCTTTCTCTCCAGCTCTATTGTTACTTCCTTGAGGAGATGGACCCCGGCTTGCATTTCTCTGCCTCTCCCTTAGCATCTAAAGGCTATGTTTTCCATAGCAACCCTCTGTGAGCCAATGCTGCTCTGCTGATTCACCAGATTTGTGGTCGGTGCCCATGTGCTGGGCATGTTCATATTAGTCTCACGGCAAGCCTGAAGGGTAGTTATTGTTCCCATTTCACAGGTGAGGAGACTGAGGTTTAGAGCTATTTCCCCAGGGCTGGCCCGGCTAGGCAGTGGCACCGCTGGAATTTGACCTCTGATTGTTCTCACTGTGAGCCCATGGAATTAGTTTTTACCCCGTGGGGCTGGTGCTCCCTATGCTTGGTCAGGGAGGCCTTTGGGAGGGTGTGGTCCTACCCTTTCTCATCCACTGTGTGCCCACTCTCACTTCTGTGTTCCAGAATGTCTGTAAACCCCCGGAGGAGACGCAGCGCCCGCCCACACTGCAGGAGATCAAGCAGAAGATTGACAGCTACAATACCCGGGAGAAGAACTGCCTGGGCATGAAGCTGGTGCGTCGGGCCGCCCCCATCCACGCCCCCGGCCACGCCCCCGGTCACTTGGGCTCCCCTGCTCCCCCTCTAGGTTCTGGGGCGGCCCTTCTGAGGCCCCTCCCCTTTCCCCAGGCCTGGGGGCTTGTGCAAGGCTGAGAACCCAGGTGGTCAGGGACCCACCCCCGGGGGCTGCAGGGAAGAATGGGCTTTAGAATAAGATCCAAATCCGTCTCTGGCTCTTCCCACTTTTCGATTTGGGAACCTTCTTAACGTCCCTGAGCTTCAGTGTGAAAGAGGTATTGGTGCCCACTTGTCAAAGCTGTCCTGAGATTTAAGTAATATAGAGTGACCTGGTACTGCTCCGCCCTCAGGAAGGCCTCACAAGGGCGGTTCGCAGCTCCTCATCCTCTCCCTCTTGGTTGTTGCACCGTTACAGCCTGCGTCTCAGGAGGCTTCCTTGGACTGTGCAGCGCTCTGAGCAGGGAGGCACCGACTCTGTGCCAGGCTAGCGAAGGCCATCTTCAGTGGGAAGGGAAGGGGAGGAGAAGGTAGAAGAATGCTGCCCCCTGCTGGAGGCTGGTAGCAACTGGCTCTGGGGGCTTCGGCCAGAGGGCACGCTAGAAAATCCAGTCTCCGGTGGACCTGGGCATTAAGTCTTGCAGGCTGCTGGTTTGGAAAGAAATACAGGAGGAAATCCAGTGGGCGGGTTCTCCAGGGGCCTCTTTACAGAGCCTTCCTGCTCCTCCCTGGTTTGGAGGGGCAAACTAGAGAGGACGCTCCAGACCCTGCCTCCCAGGAGTGGGGACTCACCAAAGGCAGGGGATTGGGACAGGGAGCCTGAGCCCCCAGAGCGAAAGCCACGGCAGCTCCTCGTGTCCCCCCTGGTTGCTGGATACTGCGTGCCTTCTCTTGGCCCGATGCGGGGCTGGCAGGGGGACAGTGTCTCTGCCCTCCAGCACCTCCAGGTCAGCAGAGATGGGAAGGAACTCGGGGAGACAGGTGGGGGGCTGACTGGGATAGCACTGTTATTAGGAAAGGCCTCTGCAACCACCCCACCCCCTGCCCCTGATCCAGGGCAGTGGCCCAGAGTGGCAGCTAGGATCATGCAAGTCAGACCGGAGCTGACCCATGGGGCACCCCCCACCTTCTTCCTCAGAGTGAAGATGGCACCTACACGGGTTTCATCAAAGTGCATTTGAAACTTCGGCGGCCAGTGACCGTGCCTGCGGGGATCCGGCCCCAGTCCATCTACGATGCCATCAAGGAAGTGAACCTGGCGGCCACCACGGACAAGCGGACGTCCTTCTATCTTCCTCTGGATGCCATCAAGCAGCTGCACATCAGCAGCACCACCACGGTCAGTGAGGTCATCCAGGGGCTGCTCAAGAAGTTCATGGTTGTGGACAATCCCCAGAAGTTTGCACTTTTTAAGCGGATACACAAGGACGGGCAAGGTATGAGAGAGCAAGCTCCCGGCCAGAAACCACCTCTCCCACTGAACCCCTGCCAGACTTGGGTGGGAGGACTGGGCTTCCTCTGGGCACTGCACTCCAGCCACGTGGAAGGGCCACACAGGCACTCTGGGCAGAGAGCTGGACGGGGAGCACGCGCCTGCTCTCGGTGCCCCTCACTTTGTACGTGACTGCAGGAAACCCACACCCTGGGCTCCCACTTCCTGATCTGTGGAATGGGAGAGCACCCGCCTGCCACTGCTAATCTTTCGGGAGGTGATGCAAGTGGAAACAAGTTTCCAACTCTCAGCAGACACCAAAAATAAAAGGTCACTCCCTATGTCTTCTCATCAGGTTCATTTCATTAGGTTGGAAGGTTGGCTACTTCCAGTTATAACCACCCTGCGTCTTATTTCTGGGTCTGTCCTCCTCCCCACCTCCGATGAGCCCCTAACTCCCTCTCTTGGTTTGCAGTGCTCTTCCAGAAACTCTCTATCGCTGATTGCCCCCTGTACCTGCGCTTGCTGGCTGGGCCTGACAATGACGTCCTCAGCTTTGTGCTCAAGGAGAATGAAACTGGAGAGGTGGAGGTAGGTCTGGGCCCCTTTGCTGGTTGCACAAACCCAGCCCTCAGGGCACACTGGATGGGGCACCCTCGTGGGCGTCGTCCTCCCTACCCGGCATAGCTGGGGGCCCTGCGGAGGCAGCTGGGAAAATGGGCCGAGAAAGTAGAGCCGGGGTAAGTGCTGGGCCAAGGAGGTTCAGTGTCCAAAGCCAGGATCGTAAGCATCCTGGGGGATGCAAGTCAGCGCCTGTGTCTGGCAAGGTCTGTGGAAAGAAAGGATTTCATGGGCTTTATTTCTGAACACCCAGGGTGGAGGGGCACTGGGAAGCTCCTGTGTCCGGGCCCAGGTTGGTTTTGCTCCAGGATGGCCTGAGGCCCAGCAAGCTCCATGCCACACACACTGAGCCGTGCGTCTCTCCCTGGCTCTTAAAAACGGACCTCCTTCCTCAAAGGGGAGTTCATCAGAGTGCAGTGTGGCGGCACGAACTAGGGTGAAATCAGGCTGGCGCCCTCCGCGGCCTGGGATACTTGGGAGTTGGAGTCACGGAGGAGTGGCCGAGGGCGGGGAGCATCCTCGGCGTTTGGCACACTGTGTTCGGTGGAGGCCTAGGGTTAGGGGTCACCGTGGAGATTCGGGGCATCTAGGCAGGTGTTAGGGCTCTGTCCCCTCTCCCTGCTTCAGTCAGGCAGCTGGGCTTCCAGCTGACGTATACACTGGAGTCAGATTTTCGGAAAAAGTACTCTGCTGAAAACGTCTGAACGCTGCAGGCCTGGTGCAAAACTCACGGGCCTGGGAGTTCAGAGACGGGGCTCTAATTCCGGTTCTGCTGCTGCAGCTCTGTCCCAGTAGCTCTACCACCTTCCCTCTGTGGGCTTCGGTCTCCTCAGTTATGCAATGTGGGGATTAAACTAGATAAACCTGAATATTCTTTTGTGCTCAAAAGAGCTTAGGAGTCAAAACCCCTGGCTCCACAGAGTGGGGCGGGGGCTCTGCTCCTGGGTCAGCCTGAGAGCAGTGACGCTTGCCTTCCGTCCGGGAGGCCAGGTCCCATCGGGGCAGGCCTGGGCCAACCGGGCTCTACAGAGCTTTACAGGTTATGTTACCTCGTTATCTGCTCTGCCAGCCAAGGGAGGCGGAGACCCTAAGCCCGTGGCAGATGAACAAGCAGGCTGAGAAGGGCGCAGTGATGTGCCCGAGATCCCATGGTGGAGTCAGGCTGAAACACAGTCTCCGGGGGCTGAGTCCAGCTCCATCTGCCTCTTGGGGGTCTGCACGCTGAGAGCCTGTCACTCATCGCCCTGCAGCAGACAGCCAGAGAGGCCAGCAGGGGCCCCGGGCGGCTCTAGCATCTGGGATCTGAACAGATCTCAGCTGCTACAGAGAAAACGGAAGATGGTTGATTCTCCAAATAAAACACCGCACATGGACTGGTACATCTTGGTCATGAGATGCCAGGATTTGAAATTTGGTTGCTGGTATGACAAGGGAAACCCAAGCTCTATCCACTGCACTTGCCTATTCGGTAGCGAACCGTGTGTGAACCGTGTGAACCGGGGAGGCAGCGTGGGCCCCTCAGGTCGTGCGGCTTCTGACCTGTCTCCTGTTCTGTTTCTCCCCCATCTCCCTCGTGCCTCGCAGTGGGACGCCTTCTCCATCCCTGAGCTCCAGAACTTCCTCACGATCCTGGAAAAAGAGGAGCAGGACAAAATCCAACAAGTGCAGAAGAAGTATGACAAGTTTAGGCAGAAACTGGAGGAGGCCTTAAGAGAATCCCAGGGCAAACCTGGGTAACCGGTCCTGCTTCCTCTTCTGGTGCCCGCGGATTTATTTTTATGATTAATTATTATTTTGCAACAGACACTTTTTCTCAGGACACCTCTGGCGGGTGCATTTGTGCCCACCTGGCAGTTCCAGATGTGGCACGAAACCTCTGAGGGGCGCAGGTGCGCGGGCCAGGCGCTACCTGCCGCTCGCTGCTGAGGAGGGGGATGGGGGACAGAGCAGCCTCAGTCCTGGACAATCCTCCCGGAAGCCAACCGGCTGCCTCTGTCATCACCGAACCGCAATTGTTCGCACCAGCCGGCAAAGGAAAGAAGAAAGGTTTCAGAGCTGTTACGTTCTTTCTCTGGCTTTTATTCTTCTTCAGTTTCTCTCGTATTTGCCGCCCACAGACCTTTATTTATGAGTCAAAAATTGTAGCATATTCCTCTAGCAGATCTGAGCTGAGCCCTGGAAAGCAGGATAATGCTTGTGAAAGGACTGTTCCCTCACTGCCCCAATGTGACCATTGTTCATGCTCAAGGGAAGGTTATAAAGCCACTGGCCCCAGATGCTCAGGTAGGGAGCACCAAAGCTGAGGCCGGCTCGGAGGCTTCTGGAGAAGCCGCAGCCCGCCCTGGCCCTCATTGCTCAAGAGTCTGTGCACGTAAACCCAAAGGCATATGTTATTTGCGCAAGTGTGACAGTCACGTCTTTGTCGTGAACAGACAAGTGTTTGTTTTTAAGTTACAGTTTTGAATTTGACATTGCCATCATCATCATGTGTTTCCACCAAAGGGAAACCAACCATTCACCATTTTGAATATCTCCTGTGAGAACGGAAATCAGGCTGTCTGAGAAAGCCGAGAGACGTCACAGAGAAGTGTGTCCAACTTGCCTTTGGCCTTCCCCCAGCTAGCGAGCTGGGGAGGGCTTGGCTGCCTTGCTGTCCCCCTTGGGCTGCAGCACGGCCTGTCTGCTTCCGCCAGGACTCAGGTGCTGTCAGAGGAGCCGCCTTGACTCTGAAGCCCGGCCTGCCCGTGGCACTGCGCTCAGTGAGCCTGTGGGCTGGCTTCCTGCTGACCTCAGTGCCTTTTTTGTTTTCAGAGAGAGGAGCAGGGTGCATTTGCTTGATGCTCTACTGCCGGCTTGCTCCTGCCAGGAAGTGGCCCATGGCGGTGTGGGGGGCAAGGCCAGGAGAGCCCTCCCTCCAAGGCTGGTACAAGAGTCAAAGACCTTCCCATCTGAGATCCTGGGCTTTGACTCCCAAGAAGTGATGTCAACCGCAGGGACAGGGTGGGTCAGATTCCTAACTTACATCTGTACTGGCTCCCGGTTCAGGTGCAAACTTAAAAATGAACTAGCCAAACAACTGAAGCGAGTAGCCAGGACTGCGAAGACACTCCAGTGCGGAGGGAGGACTTTTAACTTCCAAAGCAGGGACGGTTTTCCCATCCAGCCTCTCAGAGATCACTTCTTTGCTCCTCTGCCTTCCCAGGTCCTGCTTGGGTCAGGTTGAGCCCCAGCTTGTGTAGCCTCAGAAGTCCCCTCCCTGACCCTTGCTGCATCCTCACTGCCCCTGATCCCAGAAGGAATGCTGACCCCTTGTCATCCAAACTGTGTCTGTCATCTTCAAAGCTGCAGAAGCAAGACGAGCTAGCAGCTCAAGATTTTTGAGAACCCCCCCGCTCCCCACACCCTGGTTATCTGCCATCTCCTGCTCAGCCTTATCGCTTCCCTCCCTTAAGAAATCTCTCCCTGCTGTATATTAAAGGGAGTGGGTAGAGAGCCCCTTTTTCCTTCATGCTGCATGTCTGTAACATTAATGGAAGGCACGGCTCCTGCTGCAGCCACTGTGAATGCTGCTGAGGGCCTCCCTCTGATGGGGTGGCCATTTTATTTTTGAGAAGCAAAAAAGTGTCATGTCCATATATACGTAAGGGCATATAGCTATATATACAGAGATAGGGGTGTTTATGAAAGAAGATTATGGGAAAATTCCGACTTTATCTAAAGCACAGTTAGACCCAGGACCCGTGCCGAGTCCCGAGCCTCGGAACATAGTCTGTGTGAATTATCCCTTCCCCCCAGAGGTGGGTATGACTGCTGGTAGTGCCTTCTACCCTTGTGTTGCCCAGTGTGTACGTGTTTGTCTTGAGGATATTTTCTTTTTAAGTGTCTTTCTTAGATGGGTTTAAAAAAAAGTAATAAAAGCTTGTTGCAAAAAGGATTCAGACTGGAGACACCTTTGGCCTTCACCATCTCCGGGAAACTGGGAGCTGGGAGAGAGGGTGGGAACAGGGAAGGGCACGCGCTTCTTGGCAGAGTCACATTCCCTTTTGCCAGCGAACAGAGGAGTGAAGGCTGCTCTTCAGATAGTCTGGAGAAAACGGACGGGACGCATGGGCCAGAGGGTGTTGCCCCAGTGACCGGCTGTCCTGCACACCCCCAGAGCAGGAGAGGAAAGGGGATGTGCTACAGAAGGGGATCCTGAGTGAGAAGAGAGGAGGGAGCTTTCTGGAGCTAAAGATGATTGAACATGAGGACAGACTACCGATGTGGACAAGGATTCTTCTATTTCTCGAATTATTTAAAAATAAGGCAGATATGGGTGCCTGGGTGGCTCAGTCGGTTAAGCATCCGACTTCAGCTCAGGTCATGATCTCACGGTCCGTGGGTTCGAGCCCCACCATCAGGCTCTGTGCCGTCAGTTCGGAGCCTGGAGCCCGTTTCAGATTCTGTGTCTCCCCCTCTCTCTGCCCCTCTCCCATTCACATTCTGTCTCTATCAAAAAATGAATAAACCAAAAATAAATAAATAAGTAAATAAATAAATAAGGCAGATAGGACGTGCCTCTGAGAGTTTAAGATCAGCTCACCTGGAGGAGGGCAAATGAGGTGAGTAAAAAGACCCTTTCGTATTAGCATTATCTAACTTCCGTCAGAGAAACAGCTCTGTAATCACAGAAGCAACCACATAAAGTTGTTAAGAGAGATTCCTGCCTGCCTTCCAGTGGTGACAGCCAGCTCACTCCCTATCTCCCTGGAGGAGAGAACACTGTATCCAATAGACGTTCCTAAAGTTACCCAAGAATGGGGCACATCTGTAACATTTGTTCATCTAGACCGCCAAGAAGTATGTCTTTCAGTAACTTTGCCAAAACCTAGACATGAACCAGTTTCTGCTTTTCACTGAAATTCATCTGGTAACAGCATGGGATTAAGTTCAAAGTTATGGATTTGACCTCGATAGTGTTTGGCTTAGCACATAGGAACAACAAACAAACAAAACCCCAATTCATTAAACAGCCTAACCTTCCCCAGCCTTCTTACATGTATCTGTGGCGTTCACCAGGGGGAAAGGGAAGATGACCTAATGCAAATGTGTCATCATTACTGGGAAAACCAAAGCACACGTCCTGACAGGACTGTCCCAGCAGAATTCTAGGTTAAATCACAGTTAGAAGTGGATGTTCATTTTAGACCCACCCTCACTGCTTACTGGCTTTGTGTCTCTAACAGAGATCAACAAGGCAAGACACAACCTCTCTGAGCCTCCAATCCCGCCAAGACTGCAAAGCAAATCATGTTTGTGAAAGAACCTTATAAAGTACTACATGTTATCTGTATTCATATAAGGACCATATTTTATCACTACTATTCACACCATACGCCCTCAGATCAATCTGTCTGTCCAAAGGTTTTGTTGTAATAGGACCTTGTTTTGGGATCAATTTCCAAAATCCCTTCCTCGGTTCCATATGCCCGTGCTGGCAGAGAGAGGATTAGTAAAATTAAGGGGTTTACCTACAGCAAGTCACAAGTGACTAGCACTATTATTCTGGGTCTAATAATGAAAGGTAGGTGGTGTCACACACGCACTTTCATATCCCTTTCTTCCTTTCCAGCCCCAGATGGGTAATTTGCAAATATTTGCATATGTTCAAGTCTTTCTTATCTCAATTAAAAAAAACAAACAGTGAGATGAGAAAGGAAAGAAAGAAGTAAATTGAACTCTAATTGTTTTTTGATGGTAAAACCAAAGGACTCTCAGCTCCGCTCTCTCGTTCCTTCCTTTTGTACAAGGAGAGCTTTGGTCACAGAAGTGACTTCCGGACCAGCGTGGTGGTTCTGAACCTTTTTGGCAGTGATCCTGCTGGGAATGTGGCAAAAGCACGATAACCTCTCTTAGGAAAAGGATCATACAAAAAAATCTTGTGTACCATTTCAGGGAGTTCACAGATCCTCTGAAGACCAACTAAAGACCTCTTCCATGAGTCCCCAGTTAAGAAGTTCAGGGCTGGGGCGCCTGGGTGGCGCAGTTGGTTAAGCGTCCGACTTCAGCCAGGTCACGATCTCACGGTCCGTGAGTTCGAGCCCCGCGTCAGGCTCTGGGCTGATGGCTCGGAGCCTGGAGCCTGTTTCCGATTCTGTGTCTCCCTCTCTCTCTGCCCCCCCCCCGTTCATGCTCTGTCTCTCTCTGTCTCAAAAATAAATAAAAAACGTTGAAAAAAAAAATTAAAAAAAAAAAAAAAAAAAGAAGTTCAGGGCTAAAGAAAGCATTTGTTGGATAAGACTCTTCCCTGTGACAAGGCCATCATGCCGCAGCCACATCACAATCTACCATCACCAGTGGCAGCGTGCCAGCGTTGGGGAAGAAGTCACTATTGTTGAGAAACCCATGTGCTTTTAGGATTTATTTTTATCTAGCCCAAATGTTGCTGCAACTTAGGGCCAAGACTTTCTTCTTTTGCCTTGCTCCATGGCAGAGAATAGCTGAGTTCTGCTTCTATGCGACTAACCCTTTACAGATGTGAAGGGACTATTTTTGGGCAAGAGGCTGTGGACTATTTGCTTAGAGGGGCTTTAAAACACTGGAAGTCCCTACCTGCCTGAGCTTTGGATGGGCCATCTGGCCTTGAAAGCAGGAAAGGCACTAAACCCACTGAAATCACATGTATAGAAAAGGGACTCCACAACAACCTCTTATGTCAATTTAAATTGGCGAATGACTGGGGCACCTGGGTGGCGCAGTCGGTTAAGTATCTGACTCTCAATTTCAGCTTAGCTCATGATCTTGTGGTTTGCGAGTTGGAGCTATGCGTCGGGCTCTCTGCTGACAGCTCAGAGCTTGGAGCCTGCTTCAGATTCTGTGTCTCCCTCTCTCTCTCTGCCTCTCCTCTGCTCATGCTCTCTCTCTCAAAAATAAATAAATATTAAGAAAACAATTAAATTGGCGTATGACTTGAAAATTTTACTACAACATTTTAGCTAAGTGGAGGAAACAAGAGGGAAATCAGATTTAGATTAGAATAAAAATTTATTTTGGTAAAGAATTATATTGTTTCATTTGTAAAAGCTGAAAATGCTCATATAAATTACCAGCCCAGAGCTTGATTTCCACTGGATCGCCCGCATGAAACAAGAGTCTGTTACTTCTTCTTGCCAGGTTTGGGGGCCTTTTCGAGGCCTTGGATGTGTTTCCGAGGAAGTTGATACTCTTCTACAATCCAAAAAGCAGAAACTCCAAGCTCGCTCTTCTCCTGCTCCCTCCCTGCCACCTCCTGCCCTTGGCCCCTCACCCCCATGGGCTGACCCACCTGCACAGCTACCTCCCCGCCCTCTCACCCCACTGTGCGCTCATTTCTGTTGTGAACTTCCGTTCAATCAACCTCCATCATGTGACCGCTTCTTCTATACCCAGCTCAAACCTAGCTCCTCTGGGAAGCGGTCTGGGATGAACCATTTATCCTTATACCTCATGGCTGAAATGTGTATTTTAGCAATTTTCACACTGATAGCCACTTTCTAGGGTATACTTGAGGCATTTATAATTTTCTCATGAGAGAGAATGTATGCATCTGTGTTTAGTCATGTGCTTGGCTATTTTCCTCTGTATTTCTTCTTAGTATCTCAGATAGGAATTCTTCACTTAAAGGGGTCAACTCCAAAAGTTAGCTACAGGGTCCTGCCTTAAGCCCTAAAATACATTTGCTTACTGAGCATTTACTATGCCAGGCCCTGAGCATGAAAAGGATGAAGGCAAGGTCTCTGACTTAAGTTGCTCCGTCTAGCAGAGCGCTGATATTAGGAAAAATTGGCCAAGTCGCAGACGCTAACCAGAAACATAAACACAACTGGAAAGTGATACATTGGCAATTTCTTAAATGCTAATTTAAGGACAGAAAAAAAGTGGGGCTGCTCTAAGACAGGCTTTGTTTGACCCCTAAGCTGGGCCAATGAGCCCAGATGTGGTTGGGCAGATGTGGGCTGTGGGAGGGCAGGCGCACCAGGCAAGGGAACAGAGACAAAAGCACCAAGTGTGAATGTGCCTGGCACATCTGGGGAACAGCAAGGGCGGCAGCATGGCAGAGGCCCAGGGGTGGGGGAGAGAGCTGCCAGAGACCCCGAGGGGAAGATGATCTGGACTGGGAGGGTCTTATTTACTGAGTGTAGGAACTTATTCTGAAGGCAGTGACAAGGCATAAGGAGTTTTTACAGGAGAGTGATGCGATCTCGTTTGTTTTAGAAAGCTGACTCAGACAGATATGGCGTGAACTGAGGACAAACTGGAGGCTGGATGCCCCAGACGTGGTAGAAAGAACTCAGGCTCTACAGTGTGACAAACCAAAGTTCAGAGCTGGGCTACACCACCAAACAATTGAGTATCTCAGGGCAAGGTACTGAATCTCTCTGAAGCTCAGTTTCCTCATCTGCAAAAGAGAAACAGTTCTGCAGCATCATCAGATTAAGAGAGATCATGCCTGCATGAAGCCCAGCAAAGTACCTAGCCCAGTCTGGATGCTCAAAAAATGTTTTATAAAAGGGAGAACCAGGCAGAAAACTACTCCGATAGCATGGTGGAGAGAGCTCTGAATTTGGGGGGCGTGGTGGGGGGGCGGGGCAAAGGATCTGGCTCAAGTATTAGCTCCAACTCTTGCTGGCCAAGAACCATATGGCCACAAAGATTACGACGACTGGCGTGAGTTGAATTGGTGGGAAGATTTCTGCTCCTTCAGAGGGGATGCTCACCAAGCAACAGGCGGCTGAGGTGATGGACCTGGTTTCCCTGGATCTGGACCTGCAGGCTGTCCTTGGCCCCAGGGGCAGGCGTGACGGTCGCACTAGCCTGGCATCGCTGCTGGAGGATGGCGGCCACTGAACACGGGTCCAGGCCATAGGCCTCCAAGTTCCGGACCACAGTCACCTGTGGGGACAGAAGACTGATGGCAGGTGCAACCACAGGCCCTCCCCTTCACGGAGCCTTCTGGAGCCTCCGCAGCTCTCCACCCTCTATGTTCACCATCCCCACACCCACGGTACCTTTTCCTCCACGTGGTACTTTTATTTTTATGCTTGTTTCTTTCTATCCCATCCAATATATATACTTAATGGAATACTCTCTATCCCACATGTAACATGTGGGAACTTCTTAAAAAGTTCTTTTATGGGGCACCTGGGTGGCTCAGCCAGTTAAGCGTCCAACTTCAGCTCAGGTCATGAACTTGCTTTTGTGAGTTCGAGCCCCATGTCAGGCTCTGTGCTGATAGCTCAGAGCTGTCTTCGGATTCTGTGTCTCCCTCTCTCTGCCCCTCCTCTGCTCACACTCTGTCTCTCTCTCTCTCTCAAAAATAAATAAAGTTAAAAAAAATTCTTTTTAAGTTCTTTTATTATGAAGAGTTAAAAACATAAATAAAAGTAGAACTGATTACTGAGCTCCTATGTTCCCATCACTGGCTGCAACAATTATCAACTCAGGACCAACCTCAATTCACCTAGACCCCTGTCCATATTACTTTAAAGCAAATCTTCCTGCACATCAGATCATTTTATCTACAAATGCTTTTGTACGTATCTCTAAAAGATAAGGGTTCTTTCAAAGACAAAGACAAAACCATCATCACACCTAAAAATGAATGGACAATAATTCCTTAATATCAAGCATTTCATCAGGAACACACTACATTTTTCTATTATTCATCAACTTCACAAATGACATATATATCATTTTGAGATTTAAAAAGAACATCAACACTTAAAATCACAATTCTCTCTTTTTGAAACAAGTTCTCTCGCATTATTTGTGACTAGAGAGAGATGGTCGAGTATGTTACCATCAGGAGTGGGTTGGGGAGGGCTGCTCTCGATAAAGTTACAGGTTCCAAATAACCCAGGCCTGTCAAGGGACTCCAGCCCCAGAGAATCTCAGAATTGATAAGACATCAGAGGTCACACCTATTTCGGCACCCCCATCTGATGCATGAACTCCTGGCTACATCTTCCCCCAAGTGGTTGCCCAATCTTTGCTTGTAGACCTCCAGACAATAACTCCCTATTTTGCAAAGCACCAATTTTAATTTTGGACAATTCTAACTGCAATCATCAATATTAAAAGTTAATGTTTAAATAAGTTAATACAAGCATTCCCTGATTTTTCAGAGTACACGGTATGCCACTTGGCTCTTATGAAAAGTCCTACATTAGTACCTGTTTTTGCTAACTGATTCAAATCCACAGGGTTTTCGCTTTTGTAAAAAAAAAATGTGAAAAGGGAAAATAGCATTCGGCATTGGTCTTCTGGGAGCCCTCACAGAGGCAGCAGGCACCAAGCAGCAAGAACACCCCGGTCACTCCTTCCCCGGAACTACACTCAGCCACCAGAGCTTTGAACTTTGTGAGCATCTGGGCCTTATCTCCATCTATTCTGTGTATTTGTTAGCAAGATGTGTCCTGAGGTATCAGAAAAGCCTAAAAGAAGTTATTTTGGGGGTCCAGGAACACTCAAAATTTTTTCCATATAAATTCACGGTAATTGCTTTTTTTGCTTTGCAACCCTTTCAGGTTACAATAGGATTCAGAGGAGTGCTCCACTTTAAATAGTGGGGATTGAAGAAGACACAAAGAAATGGAAAAACATTCCAGCTCATGGATTGGAAGAACAAATATTGTTAAAACATGAATACTACCCAAAGCAATCTGCACATTCAGTGCAATCCGAATCAAAATTGCACCAGCATTCCTCTCGAAGCTAGAACAAACAATCCTAAAATTTGTATGGAACCACAAAAGACCCCGAATAGCCAAAGTAATATTGAAAAAGAAAACCAAAGCAGGAGGCATCACAATCCCAGACTTTAGCCTCTACTACAAAGCTGTAATCATCAAGACAGTATGGTATTGGCACAAAAACAGACACATAGACCAATGGAACACAATAGAGAACCCAGAATTGGACTAACAAATGTATAGCCAACTAATCTTTGACAAAGCAGGAAAGAGTATCCAATGGAAAAAAGACAGTCTCTGTAACAAATGGTGCTGGGAGAACTGGACAGCGACATGCAGAAGAATGAACCTGGACCACTTTCTTACACCATTCACAAAAATAAACTCAAAATGGATGAAAGACCTGAATGTGAGACAGGCAACCATCAAAACTCTATAGGAGAAAACAGCCAACAACCTCTTTGATCTCAGCCACAGCAATTTCTTGCTTGACACATGTCCAAAGGCAAGGGAATTAAAAGCAAAAATGAACTTTGGGACCTCATCAAGTTAAAAAGCTTCTGCACTGCAAAGGAAACAATCAACAAAAAGAAAAGGCAACCAACGGAATGGGAAAAGATATTTGCAAATGACATATCGGATAAAGGGCTAGTATCCAAAATCTGTAAAGAATTTACCAAACTCAACACCTGAAAAACAAATAATCTAGTGAAGAAATGGGCAGAAGACATGAATAGACACTTTTTCCAAAGAAGGCATCCAGATAGCCAACAGAAACATGAAAAGATGCTCGATGTCACTCATCATCAGGCAAATACAAATCAAAACCACACTGAGGTACCACCTCACACCAGTCAGAATGGCTAAAATTAACAACTCAGGAAACAACAGATGTTGGTGAGGATGTGGAGAAACGGGAACCCTCTTGCACTGTTGGTGGGAATGCAAACTGGTGCAGCCGCTCTGGAAAAGTGTGGAAGTTCCTCAAAAAATTAAAAATAGATCTACCCTATGACCCAGCAATAGCACTGCTAGGAATTTATCCAAAGGATACAGAAGTGCTGATTCATAAGGGCACATGTACCCCAATGTTTATAGCAGGGCTATCAATAATAGCCAAATTATGGATAGAGCCTAAATGTCCATCAACTTACGAATGAATAAAGAAGATGTGGTTTATATATACAATGGAATACTACTTGGCAATAAGAAAGAATGAAATCCTGCCATTTGCAGCAACGTGGATGGAACTCGAAGATATCATGCTAAGTGAATTAAGTCAGAGAAAGACAGATATCGTATGTTTTCACTCATGTGTGGAATTTGAGAAACTTAACAGAAGACCATGTGGAAAGGGAAGGGGAAAAAAAATAGTTACAAACAGAGAGTGAAAGAGGCAAACCATCAGAGACTCTTGAATACAGAGAACAAAATGAGGGTTTATGGGAGGGTGGGAGAGAGGGGAAAATGGGTGATGGGCATTGAGGAGGGCACTTGTTGGGATGAGCACTGGGTGCTGTAAGTAAGCGATGAACCATGGGAATCTACCCCCAAAACCAAGAGCACGCTGTACACACTGCATGTTAGCCAATTTGACAATGAATTATTTAAAAACAATAATAAACAAACAAATAGTGAAGAAAACTTACATACATAGAAACTGCTTAGTACAGAGTCTGGCACATAACTATACACTCAAGAAACAGTGCCTATTGCTAATTATTATTGAGGTTATCATTACCGGTTCTCATTTACTACTTATATGTCAAGCACAATTCTAAGTGCTTCACGCATGTATATGCCTTCATCTGGTCCTCACGGTGCCTTATAAGGTAGGCATTATCACCATTTTTCACATTAGTAAACTCAGGCAAAAAACCATTAACTTTCTCGACGTCAAGCAGCAAGGCAAAAGCCACATTTGAACCCACATGTTCCTAATGCCAAAGCCCACTCTTATAACCATACATTAGAAAGTTCTTTATTTTGAACCCAAGTATGTCTTCTTGGGATTTCCACCCAGTATTCCTACTTGTCTTCTCAAGGCATCTCAGAATAAGTGCACTCCTTTTCCCAAGAACAGCTTTTCATACACTTGAGGACAGAATTTGTTTCCTATGTGTCTGTTGCCAGGCTAAACACACTTCTTTACAAGCTATTTTCACTGAGCAAGGCCCAAGAAGTAACAATGAGTGAGAGCTGAAAGCCCATGACAGGTCTAAGAGAAAAATAAAAATAAAATCTTGTTTACCTTTGGAACTAGGCTCTAGCGAGTTTCCCAGCACAAAATCCCAGAGGGAGGGAGTGAGGGGGCAGCATTACCTGTTTTCTATAAGGCCCAGCCCACTTATGCAAGCATGGGTCTTTCATTAACTATCTTTGTGGTGTGTCAATCTAAAATCCTCTAATCACATTGTAGAGAATAAAACTTATAGCAGGGACATTAAATCACCATCTTCTAACATTGTGTCTTTTAAAATTTACCTTTTTATTAGATGCTCTCTGTGCTAGGGTGATGTCAATTGGGCAGATTCTGCCTTTCTTCACAATGGGCTCTTGTCCTGGAAAAGTCACTTGATACACAGGCTGCAATTTTTCCAAACATCTGAAACAGGAGTTCATAAGCTATAGACTGGTAAAGCCAACAGAAGCTATCTCCTCATTCCCCGCTACGAGCGGGCGGCTGGGTGTGAGCCAATTTGCAGGCAGTGGTCTGCCCTGGGCTGCACTCAGAATCACCGACCTCACCCAAGGAGCTGCACCCAAGACCAATTACATCAGAAACTCCAATATTCTTTAAAGATCCCCAGAGCTTGGCCAAAGTCAAGGCCCATGGATTCAGGGAAGGGATCATCAGTGACCTGAACCCCTGAAAACTGTCCAGCGGCCTGGCCTTCTGAAAATCTGTCCGGGCTGCCTTGTGGAGTTTACTCCGTCTCAAGACTCTCCTGTACCCAGTGTGCTGAAGTGCTGCTTCACATTTGTGACGTGTTCCAGTGAATCTTTTAGAGAACTCCTTTACCGCAAAGAGTGTCCACCTTCTATCTAACCAGATTTTCTCGTTATCCTATACACTGGGACTGACCAACTTTTTCTATGAAGGGCCCGATGGTAAATATTCTACGCCTTAAGGCCACAGGGTCTGTGCAACCAGTCAACTCTGCCATGGTAGCATAAAAGCAACTGACAGACAATACATAAACAAATGGGTGTGGCTGTATTCCAAAAAATACAGGTAGCGGGTCAGATCTGGCTCATGGGCTGTAGTTTGCAAACTCCTGATGTACATAATTTTCAGTTTTGATCTGTGGAACGAGAACAAAGAATAAGAATCTTTCTTTTGAAGACTTTAAGACAATTTCTCCCAGCCTTCTTTTTGCTTCTAAATCTTTCTGAAGCTCTTAATTTTAATTCATTGTTCTTCTTTCTCCCTTTTCTCTTTTTTTTAAAAATTTTTTAATGTTTATTTTTGAGAGAGAGAGAGACACACACACAGAGTGAGAGTGGGGAAGGGGCTGAGAGAGAAGAGAGAGAGAGACAGAGAATCCGAAGCAGGCTCCAGGCGGAGCCTGATGCGGGGCTCGAACCCATGAGCCGTGAGATTATGACCTGAGCTGAAGTTGGATGCTTAACCGACTGAGCCACCCAGGTGCCCCTTAGGTTCTCTTCTATATTGTGTTGGCTCAAATCATTCCAAGGAGCTTCCACATCAAAATCACCAAAACTGTGTTCATGTAGACGATTATCAGTTGAATTATGGAAAGAAAAATCAAAGACTAAGACAGTGACAACTTTACAGTTCAATGTGATAGACATTCAGGGGAGGGTGGGGGGAAACACTGGAGAGGGACTGCCAATCCCCACTACCTGGTCAGGAGACTGTCCCATGGAAGCTTCATGACTGTGTGCTGTTCGTTTTTCTCTAAGATGCAGTCACATAGGATGGGATCCAATTTCACGAGACTGAAGGGAAAGAAGAGATAATAAAGAAATGCCACTCCCGCCCCTACTGACCCCAGGGCCACCTCAGGATTCGTCTCTTATATGTCCTTTGTTGTCATCCAGAACCATTAGAACCAATTCAGGGACCACAGTCCATGAAGCAGTGTACCCTGTGGATGGGACGTATGGAAGGTTTTCCTAGAACAAGGGTAATGCAGGTGGTAGAGGGGAGGGGGTGATGGGATCCCTGGCTCAGTTCTGCTAACTCATCATGATTAGGCCAACAGTTTCCAACTCTCTGATCATGGGGATATCTTCTGGAAAAAAAAAAAAGTAATGGAATGTTCTTCATTTAGTAGTTTATCTTTTGTATCCACTTACTAAGAAAACAGAGAATACCAAAAAGCCACAAGGACTTCGGTAAAATTTTTCTAAGTTTGCATTTTATTCCTCACAATAGCACATGCATTTGAAAACCAGCAGTGGATATATACGAGCTGATACGAACTCAGGCTATATATAGTCAGTGCACATGTGGATCCGAGCACCAGACAACTCGAGGTGTCCACAGCCTCTGGCTCAGGAACCACTGGTCCAAACGGCTGTGCTTTCCCCCGTTCCCCTCCAGTGCAGACATCCTCCACAGGGTGTGCAAGAGTGCGTCGTCACGGACTAATCTCCAGCAGAGCTCCACACCCACTCACTTTTTGTTGTCTGCATCAACGAGGTCATTTCTCTTGACATAGTTGATGATGATCATCCGGACCTCACCGCCCTCGAGAATGCTCCCCTTCCTAGGTCAGAAATGACCGGGGGGGTGATTAGTTCCTGCTGTGCCAGGAGATAAACTGTGGACACCAAGACTCGCTCTCTGCTAGGCAGGCTGCTTTCCTGGGCTCTCCGACCTCTATTTTCTTCCCTTTCCTGACTGACGTGAGCAGGACCGTGTGCAGAGTAGTTACAGGTAGAAAAGGGAGAGGACTACTCTCATTTGTTCAGAGACGCTTCCCAGGGGAAGGAGGCTGGAAGCTGGACGTGGGAGAAAGGGAGGACTGGGCAGAGCACATTCTGCCAGTCCCAGAAGAAAGCTACTCAGCTGGAGAGGATCTATGGCCAGAGCACCAAGCAGGCAGAGGAGGGCTGCTCTCCAATAACTCACTTGTGGCCAGACTCCTGGAAGAGCAGAGTCATGCTGGCTGGGACACAGTAGAGGGATTTTATATCTGGAGGGTGATAGGGCTGTTCCCTGCTACCCTCCTGGATAGTCTGGGAGGTCGGGGAGGGCTCGGCTATGACGAAAGATGTGATCCTAAAACCCGGCAGAAGGAAAGAAAAAACACATTTTATACTATACCCACGTGCCCCGGGCCAGCTGAGCTACGGTGACCAGGCCCCCCTGCACTCACCTCGGGTGCTTCCAGTCCACAGCCACAATGCTCTCCACCCCTTTGCTCAGCTCCTTCACCTGTATAATCTGCTCCTGCTGCATGTGCTGCAGGAACTTAGAGAGCTAAGGGAGAGAGGGCCAGTGCTAGGGACTCCACTGATGGCACGCACATCCTGAGCGCCTGACATACCCCACGCTGAGCCTGGCCTGTCCCTGGGTGGGGCACATGACAGTCCCTGCCCTCATCAAACCAGGAACTGGGAGGCCCCCCACTCTGAGGCTCAGGGAGTGGGAAGCGGCTACAGACTAACTGGTGAAACCTTTTGGAACTCTGGCCAGATATAAAGGGGTGGAAGGGAGAGAGGGGCGTGGGTGCCCGCCCAACTGCCTCAGTCCAGGGAGAGTTTTCTTTCCCCTCCTTACACCAGGAATCAAAAAGCTTAATTCTAGCCTGAGCCCTACAGACAGGGCTTCCCCAGCGTCCATCCAGCTCATGGCACATGGGCCCCTACATGACTCTCTGTGTGGGTATGTGGAGAAGGTACCTGCTTACCTTTTTGTAGCTGGACTTCTTGATGTCCAGCTGTCGTCCTTCAGGGCTGGTGGCAGATGGAAAAGGCAAGTTAAGCTAACAGAAGAACTGTGGTGGGAGCTGCCCGGTCCTGAGAGGGGGACATTGTTCCTCAGCCATCCCCCTCCACATTCAGGTAGAAGCCGCTGTTCCAGACTCTGACCAGTGGTGGCATCAGAGAGGGATACCGACTTTAGGACACTCTAGATCACTGCTATCCGTCAGACCTTTCTGTAAATATGGAGCGTTCTCTGTCTGTCTATCCAATATGGTAGCCACTAGCCACATGTGGCTATTAAGCCCTTAAAATGCAACTCACAGGACTGAGGAACTACATTCTAAATGTTATTTAATTTTAACTAGTTTCAATTTAAATAGCCGCATATGGCTGGTGGCTACCATACTGGATATGGCTTTAGAGTTCTCTCAAACTAGACCACCTTCTGTGGTCTCCAAAGATTCACCTCAAGGAGAACCTTTCCAACACCAAGCTCACTGAGGCAACTGGGCCCAGGACAGGATTTGGCAAACTACGTGCTGTCGGCCATATCTGGCCACATCCCTTCACTACTGTCACTGAAAGGGTAGAGCCGAGTAGCTGCAATAGTGACTGTCTGGTCTGCAAAGTCTAAAATATTTACTATCTGGCACTTTATAGAAAGAGTTTGCTGACCCCTACCCTACAGCTGTTAATTTTGGGGTGGGATGGTCCTGAGAAAATCATAATCAGTCCCTGTTCTCAGAACTTACATTTTTCTCAAAATGTGACAAGCAACAGCAGTGGGATACACAGAGAGCCCTTCTAGAACCCCTCCCAGGTTAAGAACCTCTATCCTAGAGAAGACTCTAGGACCTCTTTCCCAGTTACTCACAACCCAGCAAGAACAGGACAAATTACCACACACTCTGACCCCACACTCATATAGGATGCCTTAAAGAAGCCCACATGTAAACAGGAAGAGAATCACATTAAAACCACACTTTAAAAAACACGGTAAAATTCTCAAAAAAGAAAAGTCTGAGTGTAAAAATCAGTGAGCAAACCATCTGATCTGATATTTACTGGGTGCTTATTAAATGTCAGGCTATTTAACTTTGACAACAATCCTACAAGCGCTGGAAATGAGGGTTCAGAGAAGCTCCATAACAAGTTCAAATACACCTTGTTCCGAAACCCTGGGAGCTGGCATTTAAGCCGAGATGTCTGTTTTCAAAGTCCAGGTTCTCTCTACATGTGATCCTGTCTCCTGGCCCCTGTGTTCAGGGTGTGGGGGGGCTCACATGGATTCTTCCTCCTGACACAATGTAACCAGGCCCACCTACTTTGAAAGTAACCTGTGAAGGGGCTGTACAATCCAAATGAAGCCTCCTGACTGAGAGGCTCTGGTGGGGGGGGGGGGGGCTCTTCCTGAATAGGACAGGCTGCCCGATTCATGAGACAGCCCGGAATCACCATAGCTGAGGCAATGCTCGGAGAATATGGGGAATTTTAACCCGAATCAACATCCTTTTGCTCACTAAAACTGAAGTGTTCAACACTCAGGACCAAATTCATTTGCCAGATCAACCCTCCACTCCACTCTCTCCAGAGCATGTCCCTCAACCAATTCTCCCACAGCCCTGTCCTGACATACCACCAAGGGACAAGAGAGAGCCCTCGCCCCGGCCGCCAGCCCCCACCACGCCTTCCATACCAGCAGGACAACATGTGGCTGCCAAGGAACGTGCTGGTGAGTAAAGGGAGGTCAGCTTTTCTGACTTGGCATTTTAAAGCATGCAAGAAGCATCGCTGTACCAGTTCATCCATTTGTTCTGCAAGGAAAAGACAAGAACCACATTTTTCTGACGGATACAGAATGCCTAGTGTAGTACAATCCCCACCCAGCCCCACCCCTGCCTCACCCCCTTAGCCCTGGAAGGAACCCATCCTGGGCAGTGCAGCTTCTGAGTACTGAGCCTTTCAAGAGGGCAGACCCCAGAGAAGAGGTCTAGCCACAAAGTCCCACCCAGCCAGGAGCAAGTGCTTCTCTGACAGAGAAGTCAGAGCCTAAAAAAACCGTGGAAGCCTCTGGGGCTGGAAACAGTCCAAGTGCCAGGACAGACCGGCACCAGGGAAACATGACTGGTGTGAAAGAGACTCCAGGTCAGATGTCAAAGGGCTGCTGAACTACCCTCACCAAAACAAGGACTTTCCTGTTCTCCTAGAGCTGCTCTAGTCAGAAGCATAGCAAAGCACGTTTCCTAAACGGACAGGAAGTGGGTCCTTCTACTCCCAGAGCTATACCTTGAAGGGTCTTGCTGTCTGTGGGGTCTGGGTTCAGGTCCCTGACACTGGGGTCTTCCGAGGCTTCTGATAGGGACTTCTCCTCACACATCCGCTGAACCTCCCCATTCTCCTCCTCTCCCTCCAGGGTCAGGCGCCTCAGGTCTCCCTGCAGGGCGGGGTCTGCCTGGACAGACTCCTTCTCTTCACTGAGATCTGGGGGATCCAGGGCCAGTGGAGCAAGGGAAGGTGGAGAAGACTTGTCTCCAGATCGCCTGGAAAAATCGCATGTCAGAAACGGCAAGCAGTAGCCACGATATTCTCCAGTCCTACTCAGGGTCAGCTGGGAGTCCAGAGAGAGGAGGAGCCATGGCAGTGGTGTCCAGGAGAGAGCAGAGAGTCTGAGCTCCCATCTAAACTCTATTTCCAGGGCACCTGGGGGGGCTCCACTGGTTGAGCATCCGGCTTTTGATTTCCACTCGGATCGTGATTCCAGGGTCGTAGAATTGAGCCCCGTGTCAGGCTCCATATTCAGCATGGAGCCTGCTTAAGATTCTCTCTCTCTCTCTGTCTCTCCCTCTGTCCCTTTCCCCAACTTGCGTGCGCTCACACTCTCTAAAATAAAATAAAATAAAATAAAATAAAATAAAATAAACTGTATTTCTAATTCTGGGCCCAGAAAAACCCCTGCCTCAGTTTCCTCATCTCTCAAATGGGGAGGGTAATTCTTGCTTCCTCCCTGGCCCAAAGGAATAATAACGTCACTAATATACATCTGGGGACAAGGACAGATCAAAGAAAAAGTAGTTAAAAGAGAAGCCCCCAACAGTATCCCCTTCACATGAGTTAACAATAAAACATTTTGGGGGCGCCTGGGTGGCTCAGTCGGTTGAGCGTCCAACTTCAGCTCAGGTCACGATCTCGCGGTCCGTGAGTTCGAGCCCCGCGTCGGGCTCTGGTCTGATGGCTCAGAGCCTGGAGCCTGCTTCCGATTCTGTGTCTCCCTCTCTCTGCCCCTCCCCCATTCATGCTCTGTCTCTCTCTGTCTCAAAAATAAATAAGCATTAAAAAATAAAAAAAATAAAAATAAAAAAATAAAACATTTTGAATTAAATAAACAGGAAGATGCACAGGTACCTGCAGTACCAGTGTGGGGAAATACAAATCCAGGGCTCAGAGTACTTGTCAAGGAACAAACACCTGGCCTGCTCCACAACTGCAGAATCAGTTGCTTCCCTGTGATGTCAGGGTGCAATCTAACCTGCAGCGTGGAGATTACGTGGCTTTATGCCACCGAGTCTCCGGAAGACAGGGAAAAAAGCAACGCCTCGTACAGAGCACGTGGAGCAAGATCACAGAAAGCAAACTCAGTTCTAACTAAGGGTTGCAGCACGTCTCGTAGTAGTGTTAATAGTGAGGCCGGACTCTACATTTAGGCTGTTCTGCTAAGTACACAAATTTTTTAAAACGTGGGCAAGGGGAACGGAGCCGCTGCTGGTAAAACAATTAGCAGTGTGACCCCGACGGCCCTGCTCACACTGACAGAACAGCAGGTGCCTGGAGAACATCCGGAAGCAGCCCTCACATATCCGCTGGCACACAGGCCAACGGGGTGTACCTGCAGCACAGCAGGCTTCGGCCAATTCTTATCAAATGAGGGACTCCGACGCTGGGCTGAAGATGTAAGGATGTGTCTATGCCAACAGGCCACATCACCCAGCCTAAAGACCAGGTAGAGTGCTTTTGAGAAAAGTACTATTACTGTTTTGGTAAAAATGACAAGAAAATAACCAGAAAATAAACTGGTACATGGCTTGAGAAAGCAAGTGTTATGGTGAGAAAACGTAACTTCCACAATAGGGAGATTGGAAATGGGAAATCTGAACAACAAAACTAATCAGGTCATGACTGTGGTGCCTGAAGGTCTATTCTGCTTTGATCTGGAATCATAAGCGAGAACACCGGCGCACTCACTGTAGGCAAGAAGATGCCTAAATGTGTGTGGCAGATAGAACCACACTGATTAAAGCCATATAAAACAAGAATATCCCTGTACTGAAAGGCAGAGCAGAGAGTCTGTAAGGCCTTCTTCTAGGCCCAGGATTCTACAATCCACCTGGAAGATAATCAAAGTTCTCTGCAATTTTTCTCTGAACAAGAACAAAAAAAATTAAACCAATCCATCCATCCATCCATCCATTTTTCCTTTCCACACTAGCAAAGAAATTAATATCTGGACCAGCAACTTGCAGAAGGATGTGGCAGGGACCCAGGCTCTCATTTGTGAATGTAGGCCCTGTGCTCTATCCCCCCAGCCAGCCATCTCTCTGACAGAAGGAACACGGAACCCACCATAAGTGGTCCTGGTAGGTGTGGAGCACAGAGAAGCCCCTTCCCTTCAAGCCTGAAGTGAGCATCTCGGCTGTGGACATGGCAGCAACTCCGACGGCAACGGGGGCTCTGAGAGGGAGGAAGCCAGACACACACGTCAGGGAAAGTCTCACAGGAGGGCACATGTCAGGACTATCTCTCCACACATATGCTAAGAGCACCGCGTTTGCAAACTGGAAGCAACCACCCGCATCACAGGAGTAAACTCAGTCAGGTCTCAGTGTTCTTCAGATTAACTCTAAATAGGACTTTCAAAAATCCCTTGACCAACATGCCCCTTCTAAGTAACTACTCTGCTGATGTCATCACTGTTTGTTTTATCCCTATTATGAATCAAACCCAGGCATGACTTGCAAGCATATTTAAAGTTACCTTTGTTATGATCTCACGGTTGTGAGATCAAGGCCCATGTTGGCTATGTGCTGGGTGTGGAGCCTCCTTAAGACTCTCTCCCTCCCTCTCTCCCTTTCAAAAAAAAAAAATTCCCTCCATTTAATTCCAAAAATATAAATGACCTCCCTTACCTTAAAGGCATAGCCATCCTATGCAGAGATTCAAAAGGAAGGCCATTCGTATGCCATAAATTAGGCCAAGGGAGGCCACAGGGAAGAGAGAAGAGAGGAACAGTGGAACTAACTGGGGAGGTTCCTTCTAAGCTGGCTCTTTATTACAGGGCTCGCTCCTTGTAACCATCTACTAAGAACTGAGTGAGTCCAGTGATTATCAAAAACAATCTCTTTCACAGTAACTACATACACTTCCAAAGCCCAAATGGGACACGTGTGCCAGCCCAGTCCTTAAGCATTTCCCACACACTGCCTGTAAGGTCTGCTGCCCAACAGGATCACAGAGAACAGACAAGCCTGGCCAAGGTCACCTGGGCACAAGGGAGGAGATTCAAGGGCAGAGTTCCCAACACCTGAACTTAAGAAAAACGTTTGCTAAGCTGGTGGCTCCACTTACTGTGCCCACAGGTCAATCAATTACTGCCACAGAAACTTTGAAGCTGGCTTCTCTCTCAGTTCCAAAAAGAGGGATCTTTTTCTTCTACCTCTGGAAGGGCCGATGGCTCAAAAACTTCAATCTCGAACATGCTTCATATTTTTAATAAACCCCCCTTCATACCCTCATTCTCTGCCACAAACCATCTAAAGCTACATCCCCACAGACGTTTTAAAGGCCAAATTGAGCAGGCCAAATACACGTTTCTGTAGTTTTCTCCCATCTTGGATAGAATCCCGGGGGAAAACCAGTGACACCACCGTCCTTTTCAACTGCAAGTTGTGCAACAGGTAAACAAGGAAGGAAACCTTTCCAGGTCTTGGTTCCAAAAGGTTCAAGGAAAACAGGAGAACATGAGTAGCAACAGTAAGATCTTTCAACGCTGACCCCTCCCATGCCTACAATCTCTCTTTCTCTCTCAAAGAAGCAATGAGAAAAATGAGGTGTTTCACTCAAGATGCCACAAGGAAGAACAATGGATTGTATCCAGTGTTGGTGGGAGTGTGGGAAGACACACTCTCCCTAGAGGCGTCAGTAAGATACTGTTTGTGATGAAGACACACTGGAGGCGACCACAAGGTCCACTCGGAGAGGACCTCTTCCATCACCATATAGCAGGTAAGAACACTCAGCGTCCCTGAGCTTGCTGACCTGGAAAATGTCCCCATGATCTTAAGTGAAAAAACAATACAGATAAAGTGTAATTCCATTTGGTTGTATTTTTAACCTACACACCAAAATCGTACGTTTTTATATGCACATATATACACACATTCAAGAAGGCTGACAAGGATGTATGCATCAAATGATACAGTTACTTCTAGGAGAAAAGAATTTTTCTGAACTATTCATATGAATATTCCCTAATTTATTTTTAAAAAGAAGCCGTGGGGTGATGGCTGAACGACTCTATAAAAATACACTACAAATCACTGAATTGTACATTTGGAATTGGTGAATTTTAGAGTAGGTAAACTATATCTCAATAAAGCTATTGGGGCATCTGCGTGGCTCAGTCAGTTAAGCTTCCCACTCTGGGTTTCGGCTCAGGTCATGATCCCAGGGTTATAGGATTGAGCCCTATATGGGGCTCTGTGCTGACAGCATAGAGCCTGCTTGGGATTCGCTCTCTCTCTATCCCTCCCCCATTGCGTTCTCTGAAAAATAAATGATTAAAAAAAAAAAAGAAGAGAGAGGATGATGACGTAGATGATGGGGAAGAAGGTGTTAAGACAATGAAAGAAAGACCAAGAAAATGTCACAGACAAGATGTGGTAGGGTCCCCTCCCTAAGGAGAGAAAAAAAGAGAGGGGAAAAAAACCACTTCAGGTAATCTGGCTATGCACCTACGTGACAACATCATGACCTTATAAACTGAGACTACTTAATCAGACTACATGTTTGTGTGTGTCACCATACATGGAAGACAAAGAAATAGAAAATATATAAAAAACTATGCCATGATCTTCAGGGCTCAATTCTTCAGGTATGAACCTAACTGAGCGGTACTGGTAGGAATAAAGTTGCTTCCTGGAAAGAAAAGCCTCGGTGTCATGACTCCGTGTGAGAATTCTGCTATATTACTTGGGGGCTCGTCCGGGATCTGATGGTGCGTTTCCACCTCCTTCGTCACTGGGGATACAAACCTCAGGGCACCAGCAAAGGCGGCCTCCCCTGGTGCCAGTGGACTGCTTGATCCGCAGGAGACCAGCCCTCCCAGCATGCCGAGGCAAGGACCCCGTGTGTGCCAATGAAACCAATGAGGCCCAGGAACCAGCTCAGGGAGCACTCCTTGTCAGACTGGTAATAACCTGGGTTTGTTTAGGCAGACTTGCCCTTAAGAGGCAGAAGGGGAACCTGATCATCTCCCAGAGTTGCCATAGTAGTTCTACAAGGGACAAAGAATGAAGCTGCAACTCTAAGGTGTTGGGCACTGGGCAGCAGGTTGGAGTTGCTGTGTGAGTGTGTGTGGGGACTTGTCTCTCGTTCATTTCCTGGGTCAATGACTATGATAATTAGAGCCAACTGTCTCTGGTTATTCTATCTCAGAACGGGGACTTTAAGGAATATTCCCAAGAAGCTGCCGAAACTACTTTTATTTTGGGGAAATTCCCTATCTTCTCTGGATTGACACAGACTGCCTAATTCCACTAGTGGAAAACAAAACAAAACAAAAGAAACCTGGAGTCTGCTTCTCTGTCTGAGCTGATAAGATTTAAAACTGGGAATTCTCTTTCTGTGCCTTCTGCTCATACCTCTCCTCTTCTGCCTTCCCTTCCCCCTCCTTTTCCACACCACCTGGGGGGCAGCCTGCATAACTGGCTCCTCAATGCCTCAGGCACCATCAGCCCTTTCTCCCATCCTAGAGGTCTTGGAGCAAAGACCACACACTTCATATTTCCCCACCGGTGCCCCAGGTAAAAATAGACAATGGGGAACAGATTGATTCACTTTTAAATGGACACAGATGGAACATATTTAGTATTTAAATGGATTTAAGTTTGTTGGTTTAAAACAGACGACTCTTTAGAATTATCAGCAGTAAATATATAAAACTTTTTTCTACCTAAGGTTTTCTAAAGGTCAAATAAACTGTTATCTCTGTTGCAATTTGTCAGCAAAAAGGTGACTTAAAATGATGGTTAATTTTGTCTGTCTCAAAGTTTTCATGGGTAATTGTTAAGATAGCTTTCAAAGTCATTGGTAACCTAAAACATTAAAGTTTTGCTTGCATGATAAATTGAGATTGAATTCATTAGATAGCTAACGAGATAAGAGGCTAAAGCACTAATTACTAGACGTAGGTTTGTGCTTCTGACTTGTCACAGAGAAACTAAAGATATTTGGATCTGTGGGAAAACATGCTTTATGATTAATGGATTCTTAAGTTTGCCATCTAAAAAAATTCTGATGTAACATAAAGTACACAGTTAGTTACCACTTAGTTTTCACTGGAGACTAAGGTTTCAAAGAGTTAAAATTCTGCTAAATGTAATTAAAACCGATAAAAATAAGAAAAGCAACTCTGTATGTAGAAAAGTAGGAGATATGAAAGAAAGATATAAGAAATGGAAAGATATTTTTGTTAAAGGTAAAAAAAAAAAAAAGTAATTTTGTCCTAAATGAGACTGGTTATTTGGAGAGAAATGGCTTGGGATAAAATCTAAACGCAAAGAAAGGTTGTAGAAGGTTCATGAAGAAAATCTTCACACAGAAATTTTATGTGTGGTCAGGATGCACTAAGGTTACAATAAATGGATTTTAAAAGTATACTGGGTTAAGATTAAAACTCCCCCTCCTTTGTTCCAAAGGCTGGGAACATGATGGCAATACCCTTCGTGCCGGCCTCCAAATCCTCCACATTTCTGTTGTTCCTGGTCAGCAGAGGACTGGATGCCCATGCCATATGAGGGAGGGATGATATATGAAGGGCTTTTTACTAAGATATGTGGGAGCCATTTTACTAACCTTAGTCCATTGTATGCTGAAAACGGATATCCACATGGCTGAAACATATTTATGTGGGCATTGTTGAAAACAGCAGGGGAATAGACCTTGACTTTGGCTCTTTAACCCCTTCCCTCAATGGCCAATAATCAATATGTAAGTTACTGTTGGGCCAAAATAAAATTAGTGCATATTATGACAACCAGGAAAGTCTTGCTTGGTCACAGTCCATACCCCAAAGGTCCTGCAGGTGGGAAACGGAGGGGTAAAAACAAAACAAAACAAAACAAAACAAAACAAAACAAAACAAAACAAAACAGGAAAGACCAGGTCAGCTCTTGGGAGGTAGGGTCAACCCCGGGTAAGAATGACTACTCTCAGCACCTTGCGAGACTGACAGGGCTTTTGGCTGCCAGTTGCATAGCCAGCCAGAACCCAGGGCCAGGAGATGAGGTTTCTCCTGGCCAGCTATAGGAAATTGAGATAAGGGACAACTTTCTTCCTCTTTCCTATAAATGGGTAATTCCCCAACCAAGGGCATTACTCCTTTGGAATGCATTATGATTCATTTTCTTTTGCACAAAGGCTTGGCCCCAAAACAAACTGGAAGAGGGAACCTGGCCACCAGAGGGAAATATCAATGACATTACTATCCTACAATTGGACTTGTTTTGCAAATGTGAAGGGAAATGGGGAGAATTCCCCTATGTTCATTGTATTTGGGCCAAAACAGACCTAGAGAAGGAGGAAGGGAAGTCTCCCACCTCAACCTCCACCTCCACCTCCTCCTCCTCCTCCTCCTCCTCCTCCTCCTCCTCGGGTCCTCAATCTGTAAAAAACAAAAAATACAATTCTGCTCCCTGCTACCCACCTTATCCAGGCCCTCCCTGTAACAGGCATGTATCCCTTATAACAAGCTAGAATGCCAGAAGAAAAAACCTTTATGTTACAAGGTTTAAGACACATAAAAGGAGATCTAGGTAAATTTTCTGATTGTTAAGTACATAAAGGCCATTCAGAATATTACGTATGTTTCGGTGTTGATCTGGAAAGATATAATGCTTTTGTTAAACCAGACTCTTAATGAGACATGTTTTGAAAAAAAAAATTAAGGAAATCTAAGATTTGGCCCTTAAATTATGCTAAATTAGTCACTATCTTACAAACACAAAATGAGAGCCTGATGGCCTTCCTGAAGAGGTTGAGGGAGGCTCTCATTAAATATATGGCCATCTCCCCTGACACCCCTAAGGCTGAGATGATTTTAAAGGACATTTTGTCACTCAAGCAGCCCTAGATATTCAGAGAAGATGCAAAAATCGGCTGTTGGCCTTTGAAGGGACCCTGGAGGAGCTCTGATGAGCTGCCAATTGGGTATATTACAACCAAGATCAAAGGAGAATAAGAATAAAAAAAAACAAAACAAAACAACAAACAGAAAAGGAAGCTTAAAAAAAAATAATCTGAGACCTTAGTTGTGGCCTTATGTACTATGTCAGACCGGACTTCCCAAGGTCCTGGCACCAAGTGCCATTTATATGCCCGTTCAGAGCACTAAAAGGAGAACGTCCTCAGAGGGGACAACCAAAATGAAAACCCTATAAGCCATGCCCCTTATGTGGAGACAATCAGTGGAGATCCGAATGTCCTCAGGGACCTCTATCTGTGAGGGCTCAGATAACTAATGTCCCTGGAAGGGACTAAGTGGGGCCTGGGGCTCTTCAAGGTGGCTCCCCTAAACCAACTGTCTATCAGAAACTCAGAGCCTTGGGTAACTCCAGGACAGAGACACAATTATGTGAGTTTTTAGAAGTTACTGGATATTGTAGGCTGCAGATACCAGGTTCAGGAAAACAGTTTGCCTGCTATATCAAGTATTAAAGGAAACTCAATCCCATCTACTCTCCCGAAAAAATAATAAACTGGGGTCTGACTCCTAGACACTGTCTCCAGCCCTTGGAATGATTATAAACAGAGCAGAGTCATTGCTATTACCAAACTCACAGAGCTAAAAGATCATTAAAACACAGGATCAGGGGCGCCTGGGTGGCTCAGTCGGTTAAGCGTCCGACTTCGGCTCAGGTCATGATCTCGCAGTCCGTGAGTTCGAGCCCCGCGTCGGGCTCTGTGCTGACAGCTCAGAGCCTGGAGCCTGTTTCAGATTCTGTGTCTCCCTCTCTCTCTGACCCTCCCCCGTTCATGCTCTGTCTCTCTCTGTCTCAAAAATAAATAAACGTTAAAAAAAAAAAAACAAAACACAGGATCAGACCTTTCTTTTAGGAAGGGACAAAATTTAATCAAATGGCCTAAAGGGTATTTACTGGAAAACAATTTGTCAAGGACAGTTCTGCAAGTGGTAGCAGCCTGTGAGGTATGTCTTAAAAACAATCCTTTCAACCATAAACTTGCTCTCCCAGACAATCAAGAAACTGGAGGCTATCCAGAAAGCACTGACAATTAGGTTTCAATACTTTTACTAATTGGTAAAGGTCTTCCCCTCCAAGACAGGAAAGGCACAAAAAGTAATACAAATTCTGCTTTATAAAATAATATCCAGGTTTGGCTTACCTAAAAATTTACAAATTAATCATGGTAAATGGCTGCCTCGACTCTTTCTCTAGGACTCCTGGCTCTTGGAAGTTTTACACCTCAAAATAAAGCAAACTGCTTATACTCAGCAAAACTCTAAAGAACACCTCACAAGCATTAGAAGCTTTAAAAAATTTTTAAATGAAGTTAGGGCCGAACTCTTAAAAATAGAGCTGCCATAATGACTAACTGCTCCTGCTCCTCCATCACCTGGGTTATAAGAGAGTCCCTGACATACGTTGTTTACAAAGGCAGGGTCTCTCCTAGACTGTTTGACAGGTTTGGAAACCGTAGACATTATCTTAAGATACTATCTTGTCGGTCAGTATAATCTTTACTTTGTGTTTTTCTCTTTATGTCCACTAATGTTTATGCTACCTCATGCCTGCCAGCCTTCCTGTAAAACCATACTGTGGGCCACTCAACCGACTCTTGGGTAGACTAACAGCTGTACCCCCACACCATCCCTTATCAGCTTAAAGAAGCCGGAACGGTCATCGTCCCTGTTTCCTAACAGCAGTTACAGGCCCCACTTCAGGGAAGAAATAAATAGGGAAAGGGTTGACATTAGGTAGGGAGAGATAAAGGACCTTCAGGGAGGCAGACTGCAGCTGCAGGTGGGAAGCAAAAGAAGCAGATGGGGTTCTCCCTTTATGAAATCCTTTATGGGTGCCCTCCCCCCATTATCAAGGGCATAAGAGGAGATCTAAATGAGGTAGACAATCTAACACTAAGACAACAGATGTGGGCCCTCGGCTCTACCCTAACCACCTTACACCACTGGGTCAGGGATATTACCTGTGAATCTGAACACAGATGCTCACCCCTTTAAACCAGGAGATGCAGTATGGATAAAGGAGTGAAATGTCCAACCCCTAAAGCCCCCTCTGGAGGGGCCCATTCACTGTTATTTTGTCCACCCCTATTACAGTAAAAGTGGCCAAAGTGGGTCCCTGGATTCACTACAGCAGAGAAAAGCTGGCATCTCGAAACTGGGAATGCATTCCTGGGCCTTCAACGCCATACAAGCTGACCATACAGAAGAAGATATCTGCAACTCCAGAGGCTTGGGGAGACTGCAGCCCTGCTTTAGTCACTCTGGAAGCTGACTAATCTACACACAGCAGAAGCTTAAGGAATCGATGGCTTGGTGAAACAAAAGACTGTCCTTATTTTCCAGATCTATTTCCTTACTGTGATGCACTGTCATGTCCTGTTTCTCACTATTATTGTGATTCTTTCTCTACTCTTTGCCATAGGATTGGCCGAGGCCACCCCGGCCAGCTGGAAATGTGGGGAGAGGTTTCTGTTAACACTCACCTTCCTTTTGTGGATAGGATACTTTGATGGTACCAATGCTGGGAAACAATGGCCATGAGAGACTAGAAAATCAGATCCCCACAAACCTTACAGTAAAACAAAATACCCCAGTCCTACTACCGGGGTTTGGCTTCCCAAAAGCTCAATTATTGGGAAAGACTGTCTTGTCTAGTGGGGAAAAAATTCATCACCATCTGTTAAAAACTTAACATGCCTAGGCCTAAGATTTTATAACTCAAATGCCCAAAAAAACCAATGTTGGGGAACCCCAGATCACCGTAAGCCAGATCCCCACCGCTTATCTAACTTCTCTCATCTCCAAGAGGCTGAAGACAATGTCAACGCAGCCATCAAATGGTGGGCCCCAGGGGGACTACACTAGATGTGAAAAAGGAGCGCCTATATAGTACCTCCCTAGTCTGGTCAGGGTCATATGTGCTGGAAACTATTCGTCCATGTCTTCCTGATCCCACTTGCCAGAGGGAAACATTTGGGAGCCCAAGTGTATGGACACAAGGAGACTAAAAGGAAGCAGGGTGCCTTACAGATTGGTAATTAAAAAGATGATAAATGGCCTCCTGAGCATATAATCCAATATTATGGCCCTGCCACCTGGGCAGAGGATGGGTCTTGGGGCTACCACACTCCTATTTATGTGCTAAACCACATAATCAGACTGCAAGCAGTTGTAGAAATTATAACCAATGAAAATGCCAGAGCTCTTAACTTACTAGCCAAGCAGCAAACCAAAATGTGCAATGTCATCTATCAAATGCCATCTATCTACCTGCTTGCTTCTGAGGGAGGTGTTTGTGAAAAATTTACCCTGAGGAACTGCTGCCTACAGACAGATGATGAGAGGAAAGTCACAGAGGAGATCACAGATCAATGAGAAAGGTTACTCATGTCCCAGTTCGGATCTGGAAAGGTTGGGACCCCGGGGAGTTATTTGGAGGATGGTTTTCAACTCTCAGGAGATTCAAAACCCTCATGGGAATTATCCTCCTAATTTTGGGAGGGTGCTTAACCTTACCCTGCTTAGTTCCCTTGGTTGTACGGTCCATCTCCAGTCTCACTGAGGCCATGATTTAAAAAGGACAGCCACTCAAAAAAAAAAAAAACAAGAAGAAGAAGAAGAAAAGCAGGGGGGGCGCCTGGGTGACTCAGTCGGTTAAGTGACTGACTTTGGCTCAGGTCATGATCTCGCAATTTGTCATTTCAAGCCCTGCGTTGGGCTCTATGCTGACAGCTCAGAGCCTGGAGCCTGCTTCGGATTCTGTGTCTCCCTCTCCTCTTCATGCTCTGTCTCTCTTTCTCAAAAATTAATAAACATTAAAAAATTTTAAAAACAAAAAAGGACGGCCACTCATGTAATAATGTTATAAAAATATAAACCTCTTGGGGAGCCTGGGTGACTCAGTCAGTTGAGCATCTGACTTCGGCTCGGATCATGATCTCATGGTTCATGGGTTTGGGCCCGCGTCGGGTTCTGTGGTGACAACTCAGAGCCTGAAGCCTGCTTCGGATTCTGTGTCTCCCTCTCTCTCTACCCTCCCCAGCTTGTGCTCTGTCTCTATCTCAAAAATAAATAAATATTAAAAAAAATTTTTTTTAAATATATAAACCTCTAAACCAAGATGATGCTCTATGAAACAAAATAGAGAAGTCTGAGCATCAAAGGTGGAAATGTTTCTCTCCCTAAGGAGAGAAAAAAAGAGAAAAAAGAAAGAAAAAACAAAAAACAAAACAAAAAAACTTTAAGGTAACCTGGCTATGTGCCTATGTGACAACATCCCTCATGACCTTGTAAACGAAGACTACTTAATTACACTACGTGTTTGTGTGTGTTACCATATATGGGAGACAAAGAAATAGAAAATGTATAAAAAAAATTATACCACGAGACATTCGGGGTCCAGTTCTTTGGGTACAAACCCAACTGAGTGGTGCCGGCAGAAATAAAGTTGCTTCCTGGGAAGGTAAGCCTCGGTGTCACGATTCTGTGTGAGAATTCTGCTACAAAGAGACTAAGAAGCCAACAACTAAATGCAAAAGGTATCCTAGATTCTTTTTCTTTTTTTTAATCTTAATTTTTGAGAGAGAGAAAGAGCATGAGCAGGAGAAGGGCAGAGAGAGAGAGGGAGACACAGAATCTGTAGCAGGATCCAAGCTCTGAGCTGTCAACACAGAGAGCCTGACATGGGGCTCAAACTCATGCACCGTGAGATCCTGACGTGAGCTGAAGTCGGACGTTTAACTTTAACCCCTAGACTGGATTCTTGAATGGAAAGAAATTTCATGGAAAAGCTGGGGTAATATGAATAAAATCTACAATTGTATTCATAGGACTGTGCCAATGTTAATTCCTTAGTTTTGATACCTGTACTTTGGTTATAAAAAAACGTTATCATTACAGGAAGCTGGATAAGAACTCTATACCTCTATACTATCTTTGTAACTCTTGTGTAAATGTAAAATTACTAAAAAAACAAAAACAGCAGCAGCAGCTATGCTTGGCCCACATGTATAGACAGCCCCACAGGCTCACTACCATCCCCCAGTGGCCCACTCCACAAGAAGCTGCTTTTTCTTCCTTTAATCCTTTATCCATAAGCTTGGGAAGTTGTCATTTCCCAAACCCTTCCCCAGTTTTACTGAAGATTTTCCCCCAAAGGCACAGTGGACTGACACAGTACCTGTTCCCCAGCAAGGCAATGGCACAGAGGTCACCCTTCTGTACCTGAGGCAGACCAGCAGGGGGCACCACGAGTCCTGGCAGCATCAAATCTGTAGCAAACAAACAAATGCATCACAACCTGTATTCTGCCTCTAAACAATTCCAAGTTCTACTTCATCATTTATTCATTCATTCAACCTACAAACCTTTATCAGGTATCAACTAGGTTATTCATAATGAAAATTAAAAGATGGCAACCCGAGTATCACACCATTTCCCTAGGGGGGCTAGTGGTCCAACTGAAGCACCAAGGCCAGTTCCATGACCTATCTTATTCTGGTTTCCCAAATTTAGCTTACTGACTTAAAGGACAGCATATGGCAGTTCACAAACTGTTTTCTCATTGAAGTACAAAGTACAAAGCTGATTGAAGCCTTTCAACAGTGTCGTAGATGCCCAGGGACCTCACGGAAGCAGTCAAGAGAGAGATGAAACGCAAATGGGGGAAAAATTCCATTTTTCTACCATATGAACGCAGGAAGCGGGTACATTTATTGGAGTAGTCGGTTCTTCCTAAGCGGGTTTCAGTCGATAGCCAGAATATAGGGAAATCTTCTTACCTGCTCCCCCCACCAGTTTTTCAAGCACCGGAGGCCACGTTGTGAAAGCTGGGAGAAGGTCAGGATAGGACCACAAGGTATACACTGCCCAAAAAGAGACACAGATTTATTGCCAAAAAGTCAATCCCCTGGGGCACTGGCAAAGTCAAACGCAAAGGCCACTTTAATTCAGGGACAGTAAAGGAACTCAGCTCAAAGCTAGAGAAGAGGCTATGAGGCCCAAAGAGGGTTCATTCTGGTCTTTTTGTGTTTTTGTTTTCAAATTTAAATGTATTTATTTAAATTCAAGTTAGTTAACATACAGTGTAGCCTTGGTTTCTAGGGGTTTCGTTCTTAAAATAGGCAGATTCTTTTTTTTTCTAATATACCTTTTTATCTTTTAATAATCGCAATATAAGCGATTACAAATATACATAAAAATGCTTACAAATCACATAAACATATTTATACCATTATACAGCCATATAAAATGGAAATATGGAAGGATAAATATTAGGGTATCATCAAGAATTTCCACACTTGTGAAGGTGGTAAAACTACTAAAAAGTGAAAAAGTATACATATATACAAAATTACATGTGAATGTAATTTTTAAAAATTATAAATGGTAATCACTCTCTTGTCTTTAAAGCTCTCTCCTCAGTGACTAAGGAAATCTTCTGTGGGTATGCTTAGGAAATAACAGGGAGGCAGTGGGCCCACAGGCTTTGCTATTGGAATGAAGAAGGTAGATTCTTAAAAACCTGGATGTCACCTGAGACTGGGAGGCCCCATCATTCCACCTGATTGTAGCTGCAGAAATGCGCACAGCAGGTAAAAGTGGGGACAAACACCAAGGAGGATTCCATTTGTGACCTCAGAAACAAGTAGACTAAGAACAGGGCACCAGCCTGTAAACAATTTGGAAATTTCCACATGTTTATTATTTGTATTCCCTCTGTTTTCATAGTGATTAGTGGTAAAAACCCTTAGATCAAAAAGCGCCCGTGTCCGTACAGCAGCAAAGTGGGGTGGGGGCAGCAGCGGCCCAAGGAGACCGCCCTACGCTGCTGTAGCCCAGCTTAGGGCAAGAAAAGCCCCAAGTGACAAAACAGGTGTCAGCAGCTAGAGACAAAAGGACCCTAGATGTCTGAGATCTGTCACAAGGAGAGAAACCAAAGGATCCTGAGAGCCAGACAGAGCCGAAGGAAGAATCCCTGGGGGGTATCTCGATGGGAGTACATCACTAAGACAGCTGGGTACGTGGTTTCATTAACCCAGCTTCTTTCCCATCACAGGATCTTTTCAGTCTCTAAAGAAAATCCTGCTAGTCATCCTTTTAAGATGTATTTCTCACATGTTCTGAAATGCCACCCTTTTCGAGACCCCTGCTCCATCCCTAGTTAACCCACTAGGAACTACTATTCCTTCATCTCAGAATATCTCTTGGCAACCACGCTCTTTCTGTATTGGCCCTTTCATTCTCCCTCCTACGGCAGTAAGTTTCGACCTTGAAAGACCCAATTCTAGGGACACTGGGCCCGAAACGATTCTTACGGATGGTACTGGGAGATTTGGCACTTACTGTTTTGAGTAAGACAGGTGAATGAAAGAAATAAGGAGAAACGGATGCCAGGCAAGGATTACAGTAATGGCCATCCTGTTGCCATACCTGTCGGATACAGATTTTTCTCCACTTCGAACAGGATGGGGTTACCACCGCTCACGTACACGGTCACTGCATCCCCTCTGTGAGCATACAGTTTCACAATGTTGAGCTCCTCCTTTCCAGGTACCAACACAGAGACCTGATCTGTTCCTAGAGTGGGGAAAGCAGCCATCACATCAGCCCGAAGCTTTCTCCTGCAGAAAGCAAACCAATGAGTGGTATGAATCGTGCCTGGATGCATTTTGAGAAATGCAAAGGATTCGGAAGGACTTACTATCAAATCAAAGGGCCAAGGAAAAACTGCTTTATGATGCCCTACTCTCGTACACTCTTCCAAAACATCCTATTCTCTTTCACATCCCATGTCTCCTCTATTGTCACATATTCTTGGGGGCAAGACTTTCCATTTTACGAAGAAAGAGGGAAACTGAGATCCAGGCAGTAACCAAGTTAGCCTGACTTGGGAAATTCAGCCCTGCCTTCCTGCCTCTATGCCTAGCCCTCGCACCCACTCCCTTCTCTATATGCTTGGCAAACCTGTCCCGATGCTTAAAAAGCTATACCAGGGCACCAAGAGTGACAACTTAGAACACGGGGTCCAAAATTCGCAACGTGCTATCTGCGTTTGCGACACTGTCTGAACAGATACAGGTCTCCTCAAAACATGTCCCGTAATTCTCCCTCACCTCTCCCTCCATCTGTCTGTCTCTCCTGCCAGAAGTAATCACTAGACACTGTTCCTCCCATCGTTGTAGTTCTCGGTTCCCCATCTGATTTCTCCTCAGGGACTCTAAGCTCTTAGGAGAGTGGCACCCTGTCTGTCTGTCTTTCTTCCTTCCTTCTTTCCTCTCTTTCTTTTTTGGCGCCCTCCGCAATACCTTCTATAGACCGCAGTCAGTAAGCGCCGATCGAAGTACGTTTTCCTTTAAACGAACGACAATATCCAAAAGATAGCCTGGGAGATAAATCAGGCCTCCTCTCCCTCTTCACCCTCAAAACATGTCTATTCCAGCCTGGTCCCCTGGGGTCCCTTCCCCCGCTGGACCCCTCGGCCTCCACCCCGGGTCGGCTGAGCTAGTCCAAAAGGGCTGTGGGCCAGCCGGGATGGAGAAATGGCTGGGTGTCCTGGTGGGCGGAACAGGGCCCTTCTCTCCCTCACCTGTCCGACCCCTTGATGGCCGTGTTGGACTTGACCCGAAAGGCCTTGGCAAACATGTCTGCTGGAGTGGCCTGGGGAAGAGAAGGAGAGCACAGACGCCAGGGGCCGTCAGGAACGCGACAACGCGGCACCGTCCCGACCCGCAGCCCTGGGGGCAGCCATGCTGGGGCCCGGCCGGGAAAGAGGCCCGGCTGGAAACCCGGGCCGCGCAGCTTCGCGGCTTTGGCCGCTGCCGAGACCGCGGCCGCCCCTACTGACAGGACCCGGAACTGAAGCAGGGAGGGCGGGGCCCGGGGAAGGCGGGGCGGATTCCCGCTCCGGCCCTGCGCCTGCGCGACTGGCTGGCTCCTGCACGCCTGCAGGGGTCCCGCGGTGGCTAAGGTGCCTCTGTCTATTGCCGCTCAGTAGGCGTTAGGGCGTCTTGACTTCCCTTCAGTTTAATTCAGCCCCACAGAAGTACGTGACCGTTGTGTTTTATTCGTTTCGTAGCCCTCTCGAATGGTTTTCTTAAGGGCTTTGTTTGTCTTTGCATTTAATTGCACGCTAGGAAGTCTCCGAATTTTCTCTTTTGTTTTAAATTTACATGGGGTGATAGCAATACGGGGAATCCGCCCTCGTCCAAGGTTTGCGCCTCCTGTTATGAGTAAAAACACTACAAACAATCTTCCAATCTGTTTTAAAATATTTTTGACCACCTGTAGGTAACTTTTGCAAAGCGTTATTGCATTTTGCGTCAGGTGTTATTTGGGGAGGGGAGGGGTTTCCAAAACTAATTAAATTATTCACGTTGCTTATTAAAAAAAAAAAAAATCTGTGAGCCAGGTAGGGTCAGGTTATGGCTTGGCTTCTCCCTAGCAATATGATCCTGGGCCAACGGCTTATTCTTTCTAAAACTCTTGCATTCTCTGAAAGATGTGGATGGAGTACCTACGTCATAGGGTTTCCATGAGAAACGATTGAGGTAATGAGTGTGATGTGCTACACAGTGTTTTGCAAATTTCCAGTCATATTTTTCAAAACTGACAGGTGTGAAATTTTGGGTTTCCCTGAAAGGGACTGCTGTGTGCCCTGGAGGCATGGATTTAAAGACCTGGGGTCTTGGCTCCTACTAGGTTAATTTTTGCGCATGGGAACGGTTAAGGGCAGAGTGTCCATCCACCAGGAAATAAATACTAATTGCTCGTTCGCTGACACAGTTACACAAAGGAGGATTTCACACTGCGCGTCCAAAGATTAGGTCTCCCAGTGTCTGCCCGCCACCAGGATTCTTACAAGGGCCCCTAACGTGGCCTGGGGCCAGGCGCAACTTGGGCTCCTCCTACCCTTCTGACCCAGGAGGCCTTTATTCTCAAGCACCCCAGCGACAAGGCCAAGGTCAGAGGAGCCCAGAGGAGGGCAGTGCCAGACAGCCTTTTCCCTTCTGGCTCCCAACGCAGCCACATGTGGGGACGCTTGATCCAGACTGTGCTGTTGACCAGTGTCTACCGCAGCACAGCTACTGAGGCAGCCTCTGTGCAGGGAGCTGAGGAAGGCTAGTCAAGAGAAGATTAGAATAATAAATACGAAAACAGCAAGGTACAGATAAATGTGTAAAATCACCTCCCTTCTATATATTGAAAAAAGGAGATTAATAAACACTGGGAGGATGACAGAAACTAATAAAAATATAACTTTATTAAATGAGGAACAGATAAATGATGGAAAAAGCTTACTCTTCACAGAGCCTTGTCATGTGACTTTGACTTTTGAAACATGTAGCTGTTTTTCATATCTAAAAAGTTTAGCTTAATAGAGGAAGAAGCATGATTTAAAATTAAAATATGAATGCAAATAAATGTAAAACTGTATTAAGTTGGGAAGTGAACCAATCAGAGATAAGGATTATTTGAAGTCATTTTGGAAGAGAGTACTTACATTCAGAGTTGAACATCCCGGGACAAAATAAATGCCAAGACATTGTAACCTTCATTCAGTAGTTTACCTGGTAGTAGTAATGTTTGCATTAAACTTTTTATATTATTTTTGCAAATATTGAAATATAAGAATATGTGAGTAAAGAGAAGAGACAGAAAATGTACTAGAAAGTTTTTAACCCTGTGTTATTAAACTTGAATTGTAAGATCCAATAGGAGCAAATGAATTTTATTTTATTTTTTTTAAATTATTTTTTTAACGTTTATTTATTTTTTAGACAGAGAGAGACAGAGCATGAACAGGGGAGGAGCAGAGAGAGAGGGAGACACAGAATCTGAAACAGGCTCCAGGCTCTGTCAGCACAGAGCCCGACGCGGGGCTCGAATCACAGACCGTGAGATCATGACTTGAGCCGAAGTCGGACGCTTAACCGACCAAGCCACCCAGGCGCCCCGGAGCAAATGAATTTTAAATTTCACTCTATTTCAGTCTTCTGACAAACAAAAAGACATTTAAAGACGTTTCCACAGTGTTGAACATTTCTATTTCAACATAATTCTCTTCACAGGATGGTACAATTCTTGGGTTCTAAACACTATTTCCCAGTAAAAAGAATCAGATCCCTTTGGAAAGGTGTATGCTTACAGGTATTGGGCAGAGAAATACCCAGCGAGCCTGGAACATCATGTTGTCTTAAGAAACGCTCAAAGAATAATGGGGTATAACAAAGCAATCAGCAGCTAGTTTCAAGAGGCTCTCAACTAGCCAAATTTGGGATACTTTGAGCTTCAAAGACAATGCCTAGAATTAATTATGACAAATTGAATAAATAAATATTCATGAATCCATGCCGATATATTGATTGATTGATTGATTGATTGATTATTTTGAGAGAGAGAGGAGAGATTGGTGGGGAGAGCGGGGCAAATGGAAAGAGAGAAAGAATCTTAAGCAGGCTCCCCACTCAGCGCAGAGCCCAGAGCTCAAGTCCTGGGCTCCATCCCATGACCTGAGCCAAAATCATGTTGGATGCTCAATCAACTGAGCCACCAGGTGCCCCAGTGATACAACATTAAAAACAAAACAAAACAAAACAAAACAAAACAAAAAAATATATATATATGTGTAAAGCTATCAGAAATTCACTATTACCAAGTTCTTACTCTAAACATTGAAAATTAAAGATTTACCAAACCTTTTTAGTTAAAAGCTATAGTGAGTTGGCAAAGTAACACTCATCTTTACACAAGAATGACAATACCTGCAGAAAAATATTAGAATTAATCTTAAAAGTCATTACTTTGCAGCCAAAAATGAAAATAAATGGTTATAGGCCATATTGGTTACAGGCCAAGTGTCATACACTGATTCCACCAGCATTAGGTGAAATGTTCTGGAGAAATAGTATTTACACCAATATTAACACCTCAGATAACTTGACAATTTTAAGAATAGTCCTTTAAATGTGAGAAAATTGACTCTCATTTGTGATTCAGATTTAGATAAATTGGCTCCATTGGAGACAGCCAGCTTACTCGTTCTAAGAATGCCACTTGATTTGATGCAAAATGAAGAAGATATCACCTTAAAATATTTTTACCTTAATTATATCTTTATTGTCATCTTTAAGTTTTTACGTTTTTGTAGAAGTTAAAAATGTTTATGTTCAATTGATGTTAACTAATTATGTTGTTTGGAATGTATGAACATTAAAATCATATTTCAGACTCTTATGGTTGAATGTTTCCAAAACTCTCTATACTAACAAAATCCTGAATGTGTCACTGGATTTGAAGATCATTACCAAAGAGGTTCTCATAGTTCTCAGCATGTACTGTCTTACTTTATCTTTATTTTAAAATAACACATTCTTGGGGTTTAAAGGTAATGTATATGAAAGATAGAAAAAGTGGAGACTGCAGGTAAGTGTAAGTTCAACACCAATTCCTACCCCTAGTTTCTCTAAATTCAACTATAGTTATTGTACACTTCTCATTTTACTTCCTGACAATCTTTGCTCTGTAAACATTTATGCAGTGTTCAAAGCATTCTGTGTGTTTATACTTGATGTATTTTTTGTCCCTTTCATGTTGCGTTTTAGGATAGTGATGCACCAGTTAGATCGAATTTCTCTTTATGATTTCTTTGAATTTTTATCTGTGCTAGAGAGTCATCTTTTAGGAGATCATGTATCCCATCGTTTTTTGGTATATCTATTGCTAGATAAGCAATATTAAGTAGTAACTGCTTACATCTTCTAGCTAACAGAGGTAGGACATAGATTTTGATGTGTTTTTGAAGTGAACTTATTTTGAAGTTGTAAAGAAGTATCTTCTCCCATTTCCTCTGAAATGGATAGTTTCAGGAAGGCTCAGAAATTTGGAGGAAGACGTGAGAAAGGTAGGAGAAAGATGGATAGAAGTCACCACTGAAATGGTTGAATCTAATTTCTTGTCATAGATATTTTAAGAATAGGACATAAAGAATTTTGGTTTGCCAAGTTTTAATGAGGTACTTTTAAGATGTGATTTATTTGTCTCTCAGATTTAATTACATCATCCATATAATATTTAACACAAATTCTGATTTATGAAAGTAAATGAGCTAAATAACACTTGACAAAATAAACTGAGTTGGATTGACAATGAAAAATTCCCAATATTGTACATATTTTAGTTTTAGGACTGCATCTTAACCATTGCTTTTTACACAAACAGGATAGGTCAGCTTCCCCTCCCAACAGGTTGCTCGGAATGTCTGTTGTGATGTCTGTCTACGATATCCAGCTTTACATTCAAATTCAACAGTATCCCCTGTTGGGGAATACAGTTTTTTCACAGAAGACCATCGTAATTGTATGTTATGTCTTTCCATGGAGTCTTCTGATATTATACATACATCTGAAGGTTAAAAAAAAATGAACATAAGCATTAAGAAGTAAACAAATATTTTCCACAGAATCAGACTTTCAAGTAGAATCTTCTACACTGTCCCAGGGCTCTGTTTCCAAAACCTTTTCCAAACCAATACATTGAAAATCCATCATGTAGATGTAAATCATTTTAAATGATTAATGATGTAAAAATGAGGTACTGTGTTTAAGGTGTGATAATTAAATGTTATAATGAAAGATCCATCATGTCAATAACAATAGGAAGAGTTTTCATTAAAGAATATTTTGTTGCTGTTGTTGTTTAAGACTTTTTTCTAACTTTATTTCTTCACAGATTAATATTTAGTAGACAAACATTTGACAGAATGGTTGTGGTTAATCCATGAATATTCTGTTAATAACAGGAAAACACCTTTCTCATTATTTCCCAGGATCCAGGTGAATATTAAAATATTTACCTAAGCACTTTGGTGGTTTTGACCACTGTCCGTATCTGCATGTGATGACCTTGTTTCCCTCAAGCACATACAAGGACTGGCACTGGTACTCAACAGATGACCCTGGAGCATATTCTGATTTTGGGAATGTGGTCATGTCTCCATTGTCAATAGGCGGAGGGGGCCCACAGTTTTCATTAGGATCTAAAAAGATATTATTTGATTTATTGAAAGTGCAAAGAAAAACAGGTTAAAGTAAAGTAAATAGAAATGTACCACAATATATGATATCAAGACTTGTGATTTCTGCTGACAGAAATGATTCATTGGAGAAATTCTAATCACTTAAACTGAGAAGAACACTTTTAAGCACTTCCTTTAATCCCACATGAAAGTACACATAAAGCATTAACAAATATGTCTGCTTTGCAGTATTCTGGTATTAAAAACCATTTTTCCTACTGAATAAATGCCAGACGGATAGCTAATATACACAAAGAAATTTTTCTCATTAGTTACAACATACTGCATGGTCTACTATGTATTGATTTTCATTGTTATTACAAAAGAAACATCAGTTTCTTTAATTACGTCAAAGAATTACAAATCTATATAATGTGAAAGGCAATTGCTGGCCTCCCATTCTGGACATGATGACGTAGAAACATTTCTGCTTATCCCTTCTGTTAAGTAAAACTAAAAACCCTGAACACATTATAAAAACCAACATAGGAGATTACGAAAGATGCAGAGAAGATATCAATCTGATAAGAGACGTTGGGATTCAAGGAATTACACAGTTCATTTGGGTTTTCATTGTGCCTTCTACGGACCCTGGACTGAGCACTGAAGAAGAATGGAACCCAGAAATGATATCAAGTTCAAGAAAAAAAAAGTTCCAAAAATCATCCACTCTATTTAGCCAAAGGCCCAGGAGAGGAGTATTCTAGCAAAACAGGTATTTTTTACAATACTTGAAATGCTCCCAAATACCATCATAAAGAAACCGAGACCAGTCCTCTCGCTGTGTGGCTCACAGATCAACAGTGATCAACAGAGGCCAAGTGAGCAGCCCAGACTTCTCTCCACACTCAGGGAATAAGACACCTCTCCACTTTCCGTGTTGTCAGTGGAGGTCAAGTGGGAAGCCTGGACTTGCACTGTGGTAGTTTTGGAGGCCTGATAAATAAGAGATGTCAATAAAATCCAGAGCCTTAAAACATAATATCCCAAATGTCTAGAACACAATTGAAAATCCCTCATTACACTAGCACAAAAACAGACACTCAGATCGATGGAACACAATAGAGAACCCAGAAATGGACCCACAAACGTATGGACAATTAATCTTTGACAAGGCAGGAAAAAATACCCAATGGAATAAAGACAGTCTCTTCAGCAAGCGGTGCTGGGAAAACTGGACAGCAACATGCAGAAGAATTAACCTGGACCACTTTCTTACACCATACACAAAAATAAACTCAAAATAGAGGAAAGACCTAAATGTAAGACAGGAAGCCATGAAAATCCTCAAGGAGAAAGCAGCAAAAATCTCCTTAACCTTGGCCACAGCAACTTCTTACTGAACGTGTCTCCAGAGGCAAGGGAAACAAAAGCAAAAATGAACTATTGAGACTTCATCAAAATAAAAAGCTGCTTCACAGCGAAGGAAACAATCAGCAAAACTAAAAGGCAACCAACAGAATGGGAGAAGATATTTGCAAACGACTTACCAGATAAAGGGTTAGTATCCAAAAATCTATAAAGAACTTATCAAACTCAACACCCAAAAAACAAATAATGCAGTGAAGAAATGGGCAAAAGACATGAATAGACACTTGTCCAAAGAAGACATCCAGATGGCCAACCGGCACATGAAAAAACGCTCAACATCACTCATCATCAGGGAAACACACCTGCCAGAATGGCTAACATTAACAACTCAGGCAACAAGAGATGTTGGCGAGGAGGCGGAGAAAGAGGATTTCTTTTGCACTGCTGGTGGGAATGCAAACTGGTACAGCCACTCTGGAAAACAGTATGGAGGTTCCTCAAAAAATTAAAAATAGAACTACACTACAATCCAGGAATTGCACTACTAGGTATTTATCCAAGGGATACAGGTATGCTGTTTTGCAGGGGCACATGCACCCCCATGTTTATAGCAGCACTATCAATTAAGAGCCAAAGAATGGAAAGAGCCCAATTGTCCATCGATGGGTGGATGGATAAAGAAGATGTGGTATATATATACAATGGAGTATTACTTGGCAATCAAAATGAATGAAATCTTGCCATTTGCAACTACGTGGATAGAACTGGAGGGTATTATGCTAAGTGAAATTAGTCAGAGAAAGACAAATATCATATGACTTCACTCCTATGAGGACTTTAAGAGACAAAACAGATTAACGTAAGGGAAGGGAAACAAAAATAATATAAAAACAGGGAGGGGGACAAACAGAAGAGACTCATAAATATGGAGAACAAACTGAGGGTTGCTGGAGGGGTTGTGGGAGGGAGTTGGGTTAAATTGGGTTAAATGCATAAGGGGCATTAAGGAATCTGCTCCTGAAATCACTGTTGCACTGTATGCTGACTTGGATGTAAATTACAAAATAAATAAAGAAATAAAAAAAAAAAAAGAAAATCACTCAATATAGGGGCATCTGGTAGCTCAGTGGGTTGAGCATCCAACACTTCTTGATTTTGGCTCAGGTCATAATACCACAGTTCAAGAGTTCGAGCCCTGTGTTGGGGTCTATGATGGCAGAGAGGATCCTGCTTGGGATTCTCGCTCTCACTCTGCCCCTCCTCTGCTTGTGTGCTGGTGTGAGGACTCTCTCGCTCGCTCTCTCAAAATAAAATTCTAAAGAGAGAGAAAATTACTTACCATACCAAAGACCAGTAAAATCTCAAAAGAGAAAAGATAATCAACAGATGGCAACACTTAAATGACACAGATAATGGAATTATTTAGTGATGGCTTTTAAAAATCCAATGGGAATTACAGCACAGAAAAAAATAATAATGGATTGTTAAAAATCCTCACTGGATGGGCTCTATCATGGATTACAGATGACAGAAGGATAAATCAATTTGAATATACAATACAGATTGCTCACTTTGAAAACAGACTGAAAACAAAAGTGGACAGGGTCTCAGGGACCAGTAAGAGTATACAGTAAAGCATGGACAACCAGAAAGAGAAAAAAAAGGGGTTGCAGATGAAAAAAAAAAAAAACAAAAGAGAGAGAATTGAAATATAATGGCTGAAAATTTCCCAAGTTGGGCACAAGGCAGAAACATTCATATTGAAATAGCCAAACAGGATAATCCTAAAGAAATTCAAGCCAAGATACATCATAATCAAACTGAGGAAAAGTAAAGAAAAGGAAAAATCTCAAAAGCAGCTACACAGAAATTAGGCAAACCTCTAAGGGAAAAAGGGTTCAAGTGTCCGTGGGGTTCTCATCTGTGTCCAGAGAGAAGTGACAACATTTTTCAAGTGCTAGAAGAAAAGAAACTGTCATCCCGAATGCTATATCCAGTGATGCCATCCTTAGGATATAAGGGAGAAATTAAGACGTTCTGAGACAAAAGGAAAACGGGGAAAATATCTCCAGCAGATCTATCTTTAAAGAATTGCTAAAGGAATTCTTCAAACAGCACCAAAAAGATAACAGAAGGAGGACTGAGACTTCATGCAGGAAGAAAGAACAAGGGAAGTGAGAAAAATAAGGGTAAATAGTATAGACTCTTTTTCATAAGGAGTTTGTTGTATTTGATGTTTGGGCAACATTGTATCATTTCCTATAGTGCTCAATATAAGTAGAAGCAACACTAAAGACATTTATGCTTACTAAGGAAAAAAAAAAAGAATTTATGTTTAAAATGTGGGGAGGGTAAGTGGTGCTTGGGGCTCAGTGAGTTAAGTGCCTGACCCTTGATATCAGCTGAGGTGTTGTGAGTTCAAGCCACACGTTGGGTTCCACACTGGATGTGAACCCTACTTAACATAAAATAAATAAAATAAAATAAAATAAAATAAAATAAAATAAAATAAAAGTAAAATAAAATAAAATAAAACAAAACGTGGGGAGGGTAAATGGACCTAAATGGAAGTATGGTTTCCACATTCACGCGAGGTCGTAAAATGTCAAGACCAGGAGGGAATGATAAGCTATTATGTAGATCTTAATACCTAGGGCAACCACTCATAAAATGATACAAAGAGATATGCCCCCAAACAATGCAGATATACCAAAATGGAAGTTATCTTAAAATGTTCCAAAAGTCCATATAGATAATAAGAAAAGGAAATGGGAGTGAAATACAGGGAACACAAAATAAATAAAATGCCTGGCACAGCCCTTAATCTATCAAATATTACTTTAAGTGTAAGTGGGTTAAATACTTCAGTGAAAAGACTAAAATGGCAGAGTGCACACATAAACAAGATCCAACCATAGGGCGTCTAAAAGAAACTCACTTTAAACATGAAAAACGTAGGTGGGATCAAAGCAAAAGACTGGGAAATATGAATGCCAGGAAAAGGTGATTTGAAAAACTGGTGGCTATACAGTATCTGCTTTGTTGGCTCCTCTTCTCTCCTAAACTCTGAATACGCGAGTGTCCTGTGACCAAGTTCTTAGACCTTTTCTTCTGTATACACTAATTCCCAGGTTGAACTCAGCTAGTAACCTTCTTTAAATATAATCCACAAGCTGAAGTAGCCCAAAATTGTATCCCAGTCTATGATCACAATCCAGCTGCTGATTCTGTCTCCAAGTGAAATTTTTATAGGGCTGTCAAATGTCCACAACGTATCTTTAATACACTTATTCCTCAGGAAACAACCAAGTGTCTTAATGCTTAAGATAGAGAATTTTCCATGATTCCAGGTGTGCTAATCTGGTCAAATCCTTCATAAAATAAATATGTCATATCACTTACGCAGTCCACAAAAAGAAAAAATTGGAGTTTAAGCACCATCATTTCATTTAAGATTAAAAGATGATTCTATAATAACTACTACATTATATATTTATGTTAACATATTTAGTCCCTAAAACATTCTCTAAAGTTTGGGGAGGAAATAAGATACTCTAATTAGGCACTGAGGTGGTTGTGTCCAGCTCCCATTTGAACATATCACTTTTCTGCCCCATCCAGGTTAAAAGGTTTGATGCATTAATGACGTGCCCTCTGACCAGATAGATACTTAGGCATCTCTTCTAGTATAATAGCATGTTTCACTCTGGGTGGATTCCCACAGGAAATACCTGAATAGAAAGAAAAAAAAGTCGCATCTCTAACACAATGATCAGTTTGAGTAGCAAATCAATGAATGGGATTCCAAATAGATCTCTAAGAGGATTTT
>NC_064813.1:43339969-43399379 GCF_023721935.1 Panthera uncia
ATCTCACTGACCCAGAGCCTCTCCCTGAGGAGTAAGGGGTTTGTTTCCCACATTAACAACCCAAACCCTGGAATCTGCAGCAGGAAGATGAGCCCCCAAGATGTCTGGCTTTGAAAACCAACAGAGCTCATATCCCGGATATCTGAAGGGCTATCGAGACTGAGATCCTTTTCTTAAAGAGCTTGCACCCAGACTCACTACCCCAGGCGACCAATGTGAAAGAACAGTTTGAGAAATACCTAGACATCTGAGAAGGGGATTCATTTGCTCGCCTTAAAGCATCTGCTTGAGGGGGGGCATCTGTTGGGACTCTTTCCGGGACGGAGGTGCCAGCAGGTGCCATGTCTGCACTTTCCCTCTACCTTGATGGCACCAGTGGGTGCACTCCAGCCCGGGGCTCTCCTGTGGCTTCATCAAAGCCGGCGAGCGGGCCCCAGCCCTGCATTCTGCTGCCTCGCTAAAGCTGGCCAGCATGCTCAGCCCACAGAGGGCACACTCCTTGATCCCCAGGCTCTAGTGGCCAGAGGGGCTTGCATTTCTGGGGCCTGCAACACACTACAACAATCCGAGAGATAACTCTTCGTGGGCCACTACCTCCAGGGCACCACAAAGCAGCCTGAAACACAGCCCAGACTTTCTGGGGAAAAAGCCTAATTATCTGTCTTAGACCGGTAGCCTGAGGGGTGGACTTGAGATTTGCCGCACATCTGGGGGCCACCGAGGTGCTCTCAGGGAACGTAGACCAGGGGATGCCATCTTTGTGCTCTCCTCAGCCTCAAAGAAAACCAAATCACTATTTCTTAAAGATACCTGACCGGGTGTTAATCTGAGGCCATCAAGTTTCTGGGTGGGTTGTTTTATAGGGGACTGAAGCACTGATGCACTTAATATCTAGAAATGATGTTGTGGTTAGTTTCTAAGTTCCCTTCCGGCTTCAAAGTTATTTGTAATAATAAATAGTTAAACATGTTTAAAAGATGCCCAAATACTGCTTTGGCAAGTTCGGAAGAAATAGAATAAGATTTTGAAAGTACTATAAACAAGATCTTACCTGTGCAGTTTAGATCAGGATCCCATCTTCCATTTATGCACGTTGAGTGTTTCTGTTTTAATTTTCCTCTACATTTGTAAGTTATGTTCTCATTATGATCAAATTCGGTCTTGTATAATGGATTCGCCTCACGTATAGTTAAGCTGTATTTACACTTCTGAAGTTCATCTGTTGCTAGAAAATGAAAATATTGCCTTGAAAAGACTACTTATAAGAATCAAAGCAGTTAATGCAGAACAATAGTTTAGACTCAATAGTATATCGAAATTAGAATGTATGCCCATAAGTCCCACCAACCAAGTCATTCCTGATCATATTGCATGTGATGGGCTATTTTTTATGTCTGAACATAAGTCCCGTGTCCAGGCTTTGAAATTTCAGAGAAAATGTCTGCCATAAATACAGCCTGCACTTTGGGGATTAGAAAAGCATTAAGAGGCTCACTTTTTTGGATGATTTACACACTGAACAGTCATCACCTGGTTAAATTTGGTCTCTTATTTATCTGTGGAAATAGAATATATGAAGCTGATAGTTTAAATATCGTGTTTCAAAAAAATGAATATATTTTTTCACTTATGGTAATTTAATAAGCACATCTAAAATGTATTACGTAAAATGTGAACACTTAAGCAGATCTTTTGCATGATCACTAAAATGGGACAAATACTTGGACTAAGAAATTGGGTGCTTCAAGTCACAACCTGCTTACTGTATATACTCTTCCAATCTTTGAAAAACTATTTTGTACATCAGGTCAACCTATAATTCAATAATATTGTAAGAGTCAATTTTGTTGACTCTAATACGAGTATAACAACTTTTTATACAACTACATACTTCAAAAATTCAATGCAGCCCAGAGTACTCTGTCAAGTTGATAAAATATCAATTGATGAAGGTCTTTGGATTTTTTAATAAGTACCCAAAGAAGTAATGATTTTGTAATACAATAAAAAATAAAACAAAGGGGACTAATTCAAAACACACTAGAGGCTGAAAATAAATTCTGTTTTTAGGGCTTATCTTCAGTGTTGAGGAAGAGAAAACAAGGTTTTCTTCAGGTGATAGTAACTCATCTATAGTCAAAAGGAGTGGTAGTGGGTGTTGTCATGGTCCTGTGATTGACTGGTTTCTGAAAGAAGTTCCTTGATTCTTACGAGAAAATAAACATTTTGAGAAGAGTGAAAAGCTAGACTAGCTAGAGGTACAAAATCAACACTGAGAGGAGAAAATTGGAGTAAGGTCTATGATAGTTAAAAGTGGATTATGGTAAACTTGAATATAGGTCGAAGATTAACCCTGGAAAGGCAAACTCTGAGATCTAAAAAGACTAATAAATGAAATAGATGTTTTAGTATAAGAGTGAAAAGTTGAGAGTTTTCATGCCTGTTACAACCTTGGGTTTTCCCCCATATAAAATGAGGGGAAATCGTTTGTGGAGATAGAAGAGGACAAAGATGAAATTTGGTCTTGAAGGACTGGCAATACTTCTCATGGGAATGTGTCTAGCAAAAATGTAAGGATTAAAAAGCAACAAAACCTAATGGTTCATTCAACAAACTCCTATTTCATGTCTGCTGTATGTTCACCAGTCCTTTGTATATTGGGAATACATCGTGAACAAAACAGGTGTCAATCTCTGCTCTCATGGAACATGAGCCTAAGCCCTACCTTCTCCTTGGAACAATTAATGCCTAGACATCTGGTGAATAAGTAAGATTGGACATCCAGGACTCTCTTTGAATGTAGGACCCAAGAAAACTGTAGGAAAGAACTCATTCCAAGGGAAAAAGGAAAAGGGCCCCCAATATTTTCCCAGCTAGTCATCAAAGACTTGGTCATCCAAAGATCAGGATGATGCACGTACATCAACCAGAGTGAAGTCCAACAATCAGGTTTGTTTCCTGGCCCCACCCTGACTGCCTCCTTTGACTGCCTTATACTGCGAACCCAGAGGGTCCGCAGCTCACCCACCCTTTGGCACATTAAATTCTTGCTGCCGCATTTGAAACAGACTGGGAAATCCTTAGAAGCTTTGAGAGAGGCAAGATTCCTATAGGGATGTAGCAAGTGGGCACTTTCTTGACTTTGTCTGTTTTCCAGGGCCTGAAAATAAGAGTGCCGCGTAAAATGAAAATGGGATTTATGCAAATATGCTTCTATATTCCTGGCGATTAATACTCAGATTTAAATCATATGAATAACTGTAAGTAAAATTTAGCTTCACACTTAAAAAGCATGTTAATTTCAGGGATAGAAAGGGTGATCAGACTCTCTTGCTAGTTTATATTTTTCCTTTGTAGACGATAAGCAATCATTATAATTTAAGACCTGACATTGTCAAGCAAATATCTAAATTTCAAAACTATGTTTGCAGATACAGTTTGTACAATAAAAATATTACATTTCATTGACCGTCTATTTGAGAAGTGTCTTCTCACCAATGCACTGAGGAAGTTGGGTCCACGATCCACTTATACATGTAATTGATTTCTGTCCAATCATTGTGAATCCTTCTCTGCAATTGAACTCCACTGAATCTCCATGGTGATAGGGAGGGTTAGAAGTCTGAACAGCGTAGCCATAATTAAGTTCTGGTATATCTCCACATGTAGTCTCCACCTCTGTGAAAATTTCAGAAAAATATGTTTACTTCTAAAATATAATTTATGTGTTTCTATAAATATAAAAGGTTGGTTTATTTTAAATATGAATATATTTTATACATTACCAATACAAATAGGCAAGTCTGTCCACCGTCCATCAACACACTGAATTTTATTAAAACCCTTCATCAGAAATCTAGGATTGCACACATATTCCACCAAATCGTTGTGTTCGTAGTTTTCTTTCTGTGTTTCTTTAACTTTCCCGTTAAGGAGTTGAGGAGGTGGATAACACTCTTTTGTTTGCTCTACAGGAGAAATAATGTGTAAATAATGATCAAATTACCTATTTCACAACTTAAAAAACAATAAAATGGAGAGTTTTTTCTTTAATTTATATTATTTATAATGAACTTTATTATAGCCTTCTTAAGTAATGAAAAAGAAATAGTGCTTAAACTAGAAACATATTTCCCAGTTCTTCTTTCAAAATTTCTACTTTAGAGAGACAGAGAGCACAAGTGGGGGAGATGGGCAGAGAGAGAGAGAGAGAGAGAGAGAGAGAGAGAATCTTCAGGAGACTCTATGCTCAGCGTGGAGCCCAACATGGGGCTCGATTCCATGACCCAGGGATCATGACCTGAGATGAAGTGCAGAGTGAAATGCTCAACAATTGAGCCACCGTGGCACCCTAACCCAGTGCTATTACTTACACTGAAGTAGTATATTGGAAGTGTACCGAAACCCAGAAAACATGTTTAAAAATCTAGATATTCTAAAGATGTATGCAAACCAATGCCTCAATATGGTTGTGTAAATTATCTCAATATTCATATTCCACAGCAGTTATCAAAACTGTTTGAAAAAATGCCAGTGTTTGAGGCAAGCATTTTTTTATTAAATCTTTTAATGTTTATTCATTTTTGAGAGACAGCGCATAAGCAGGGGAGAGACAGAGAGAGAGGGAGACAGAATCCGACGCAGGCTCCAGCGTTCAAGCTGTTAGCACAGAGCTAGACACGGGGCTCGAACTCACAAACAGCGAGATCATGACCTGAGTGGAAGTCTGACGCTTAACCGACTGAGCCACTCAAGTGCCCCTAGGTAAGCATTTTATCAGCATATTTTAACTTTGATTAAGCCATACATGTGGTTGAATTCCCTGAATTGAGTATAAATTGCTTGAATACTGTTTAGATGACCTAACGAAACCTGAAGTAAGGCCCATGCTATAGTTTCAATATTAATGATGGAAATGTAGGCAAGAAGAAAAGTAACAAACGTGTAAGGCATCATATATGTATCTATGGATAATGCCACTACATATATCAAGAAACAATCGAAGATTAATTTCTTAAAAAAGAAAATCTGAGATATCTATTACCCAACACATATCCCGGTTTAATGCATTAGATTACAAACACAGAGACCTGAAGCCAACAAAAATTAAGAGTGGAAACAAAAAAAGTTAATATCCAAAATCCTAATTCTTGTTTCAGCCACTGGAAGATAAAATATTCACCTTTACATGTTGGAAGATTAGGGGACCATCCAAAGTCGTAACACTGAACTGAATCTGGTCCAACTCTTTTAAGTCTTTGTCTGCAGAAGAATTTCAACACATCTCCGACTTTATATTTTTCTTTTTTGGGCTGAGTATTTAAGTTATTTTCTATTTCAGGAATCTTGCATTCTTTTTCTATAAAAAGAGTTAAAATAATTTAGTGAGAATATATAATTAATCATTGCCAAAGTATATTTTATATGTGTCGTATAAAAACGAGGTGCTGGGTACTGCTTATACAGAGGAGCAACAGAAAAATTTACGTTAGGTTTTGTATACCTTGTAAATTCATAAGGGACCCTGAGAATTATTAAGGCATCGAAGAGCAACATAGGTACCCTGAAAATGTATTTGTAGGGTCAACTTGCTTATACTGGTTCTGATTTTATAACTGACATTTATAAATATAATGTTATTGTTTTGTACTCTCAAAACATAAAAGTATTCCCTCACATTAAAAAAAAAAAACCTTGATGCTACAATTTTAAAGTTGCAGTCAAATAACAATCGGCAGTTTTGTTTAATGTAAATACAACTGGGGAATCAGAACACACACGAGGCATTTCTAACGTGTCTTAAAGAAACCAATAGTCGCGGAGGCGGTTCCCGAGTGTGACGCGTGGACTCCGCCCCCGGCCTCGCTGCCGCCTCCCTCGCTCCCTCAGCGCACGGAGCGCAGCCCAGTGTCCAGACCGGAGGCCGGGGGCGGGGCGACGCGGCGACGCGGCCCCGGGCGGCGAGCACCGGTGTATTTGGAGGCGGCTGTGTCGGGCCTGGGTGTCCGCCTCTCGCGCCCGCCGCCGCCTGCTCCTATGGGGTCTTTGCAAGGGGCTGACCCGCAGGCTGCTCATCTTCTTCGACCTGGCCTGGCGGCTGCGCGTCAACTTCCCCTCTACGTCTACATCGTGGCTTCCATGATGCTCAACGTCCGTCTGCAGGTTCATACTGAGATCCATTCTGCTGACTGGCAAAGGCGTGTCGTCAGGCTACCACACCACAGAACACGCAGCATGAGGGACAGAGTAGGGGCTCTGGGCGGCTACCTCGGGAAGGTGAAGGGGGCAGGGGAGGACTCAGACAAGCTGCTATGTGGCCTTGAAGGAGCACAGGGGGAGCGCCCGTGCCCGAACTCCTGGATGCATACGCCCTGCGGTTCAAGTAGATGGAAATTCACAAAATGAGTTATCAACGGAAGTGAAGAATGCTGAGGTCAACCTCTCGCTTCACAATGGCAACAAAGCGCTTCCATGTTTGAAAGAATCATTAAGAAGTTCAGCTTCCGCAGGGGCCTAAAGCAAGACTGTGGATCTGTCCTGTGCTCCTACAGGAGAGCATCGTGCTGGGGTCTCCTGTGGTGGTGGTGGTGGTGGCTCTGGTGAGGGGCTGGCCGGGAGGAGGGCCCAGGGCCAGCGACAGCACACAGAATGGTGCCACAAAGGAGAACCTTGGGGGTCAGGACTACCGTGCCTTCAGAAACGGCCAGAAATGGGGATTTCTGAGGAGGAAGCGCCAAATGCTCTTCTAGAAGGGCGAGGCTCTGAGTGGGAAAGGTCTGGCCTGCATCTCCTCCTGTCTACACTGCTCCATGCATGCCCCGAAGCATTCCTGAACGATGAGACAGAATGTGTTTTCCTTGGCCATTCAAAGCCCGCATTTTCAGAGCAAACAGAATCCAAGAAAACGCTTTCACAGGCACAAGTACCTCAACTGATCTGCAGATAACACTGGGGTTACTACTGGCTCTACCAGCTTTGGAAGGAGCAAATCCTGTATGCCACAGTTAAGGTACAAGCAGAACAACAAAAAGAGTGAGATTGATTTCGAAAGCTGTCTTAGAGGGGCGCCTGGGTAGCTCAGTCAGTCAGGCGGCCAACTTCGGCTCAGGTCATGATCTCGGGTTGGAGACCCTCGTTGTGCCCCGTGCTGGCAGCTCGGAGCCTGGAGCCCGCTTCAGATACTGTGTCTCCCTCTCTCTCTCCCCCTCCTCTGCTTGCTCTCTGTTTCTTTCTCAAATAATAAACATTAAAAAAATAATAATAAATAAAAATTTAAAAAAGCTGTCTTAGAATGAGTTCTTTCACACTGAGACTGGATGCCTGTTAACAGGGCAGCAGTGAAGTTCCTGCCTCAGTTGGTGTGATCAAAGGAAGTGGAAGTGAAACTCCTGGGAGGCTGGTTGATGACGGACGGGATTTTTGAGCATGCTTTAAATGGTGCTCAGAAGACATTCAGTATTGGGCTACCACTTCAAAGAGAGCATTAATACATCCTGTATCAATATCAGGTTAGAACGTGAAGATTTAACAAAATTCTTTATGGATCTTCAGCACTCATTGCCAAGGGCTACTGTCCCAGATGCCATCTCCTCAGGCCATCTGCTGGAAGTGGCCACTTGTACCAGTCAGCCTCTCCATAGTTGACAGTTAGCTGTCCCCATGTCTGCATTCTGTAGAATAATTTTGGTCTGCAGAGCAATTTGATTTCTTTCCTCACATCCCCTCTCCTTCCACTTGAAACCCAATTTAAATGGAGGCCCCACAGTGAAAGCTGAAATACTAAATGTACTTTTAGTATAATCCTTTCTCACACTGGGAGCCCTACCAGTGTCGCCTGAAATAAAAGCAAGCTTGAGACTTCTCTGCTGCAGCTCAGCTGGGGAGACATGGATTTAGCGTTTCCCTCACGGGAAGGTTCCAGTTCCTAGGAGTGGAGGTATCTCGTATACTAACATTTTTTTCTGAGGTAATGCCTCTGGTTGTTGATAACTTTGATAAAGATCACTTGAGAGCATGGAGTTTTTAAGGAGTCCCAAAGACAGACTTCACCCTTTTCGGGGCTTACTGACTGCCTGTATCCATTTGTGTGCTACAATTGCTATGCCATGTGCTGTTTTAGTGTTTTGGGAAAGTGAAAAATTAAAACTTTTTACTTAGCATAATAAACGTCTTATTTTAAGTGCATAAAAAAAGAAACTATTAAAATAGCTTAATTAGACACTGTATTATAAATTATATTAGTAAGGAAATTAAACTAAAAATAAAACAAAATAAAGAACTATGTTCAAGGCCACATAGCTAGGCATATTCTGGGAGTTCTGAACATTTACATAATATACAATTATTATTATTAAACCTATAATTTTTACTATCTATTAAATTGTTGATTATTCTGATTCAAATTAGGAATGTCTAAAATCATCCCTTCAAATTTGTCAAGTCTGTGGCATTTGTGGCATTCGTGACATTCCCGAGTATTATTTAAAAATGCATTTTTCTTATTTGGAATCCTCCTATCTTGCTAATTCATTTATAAATTAACTGGAATTTGAATATTATAATTATATTAAAAAAAAACCAATCCTTTGAAATATTAGAACCTTTGTAAATATTAAAACATTTATAGATGAGGAAGAGTGAATGAAGCTGCAAATAAGTGTGGTTATTGCCCTAAGATACATGTTTAGCCAGCTGATGGAATTGGAATTTGCTAGAACCCCACCAGGCTGACTCCACTGGACTCACTTAGACTTCCTCATCCTTCAATCATTTTCTTCTCTCCACATCTAGGAGAACATTCACTCCAAAATGTTTTCTTCTCCCAATTCTCTGGGTCCTCCTTTTCCTATCTACTCTGCCATCTATTATCCCCACGTGACACCTAAACGTTGGAATGCTTCATGGCTCAGTCTTGAGCTCTCTTCTCTTTTTATTCTGTATTCTTTTCCAATTTCATATCCTCATTTATGCGGTAACAATTCCAAATATGTATTTCTTGGCTAGACCCACATAGTCAACTCTGTAGTTTACATATCCAAATTTGATCGTCCATGGGCAGCCCAACCATAATGTGCTCAAGTCAAAAGTTGGGATGTTCCTCCCAAAGCGCTCTTCTGTCAGCACCACCTTACAAAAAGGCACTGCCATTTACATGTTTGCTTATGAAAAAAAGGCAGTGAGTCCCTTCATTATTACTCTCTTACATCCAATATTTACTAACATCACCTGTGTTTTCTACCGACAACATAGATTTTGAACGTGTTCTGCTTTACATCTCATCACCCATCATCCTATCCCAATCCCCATACTTGTTCATGCTGCATAAACTCCCGAATCTTCTCCTGCCCACCACAATCACAGCATGTGGGGAAAAAAAACAACAACAACAAAAAACTTTTCGAAAATCTAAATGATTATATTTCTTCCTTTAAGACTCCTTTGTAGCTTTTTATCAGTCATAAAACTAATCTAAATGCTGATATGCCTGGGAAATAACCTGGGTAATCTTTTCTTTGCCTCCTATCCAGGCTTAGTTCATAAAATTCTCCCACATCTTGAGTAGAATCTGCTCACCCTGATATTTCTCAAATATTGTTTTGTTATCAAAGTTTTGCACAGACTGTTCCCTTGGTGTGGAACATTCTATAGCCACTCAAATTTTCCACAGATTCAAGTCCTACTCCTAATCCTGGAAAGTACTGGATTAGCAAACATGAAAGAGATTCATAGAATAGTCCACAGAACTTGTCCAAGTCAGAAAATAAAGAGCTTCTCTCAGGGCCTGCAGAAATTAACACTCAAGGCAGAAGGTGTGAAAGCAGAAACTCAGGAGCAAAATAGCTGAGGAAATTGTCAGAAACTATAATTTGGTTTTCTTATATCACACTCTAAAAGAACCCAGTTTTAAATAATATGAAAACTTGCATTTAGAATAACAAACACAATTATTCTTTGTTTACAAACATACCACGTATATGGGCCATAGGAAACACTGTGTTATTGTCTTTGGGCTTTCAAACACCCTCTTCTCCCAGTTTACATTAAATCAGAAGAAGACACCTTGATTTTAATCATATTCCTTAAAAATGACTTCAAATAATGCAAGTTTGTTCAAAATGGAAATCTATTTTCTTTTAACATTTTTATTTGTTTTTGAGAGAGAGAGAGACAGAGTGTGAGTGGGAGGGGTGGAGAGAGAGAGTGAGACACAGAATCTGAAGCAGGCTTCAGGCTCTGAACTGTCAGCATAGAGCCCCACATGGGGCTTGAACCCGAGAACTGCGAGATCATGACCTGAGCCAAAATCTGAGGTTCAACCCACTGAGCCACCCAGGTGCCCCCAAAATGACTTTAAATAATGCAAATTTGTTCAAATTGGGATATCTTAAACACGTTTTGTTAATTTTGTTAATCCTGAAAAAAAATACCTGGAAAAATGGTACTTACCATAACATATTGGTTTATGAGACCAACCATCGTTACCACACACTATTGAACCTGCGCGCCCGTCTTGGCTTTCGTATCCATCGTGGCATTCATAGTCCAACTTGTCATTGAGTTTAAACCACGTGACATTGCTTTTGGCTTTGGCATTCTCCAATGCTGGCATGTCACAAGATTCTAATGCATAACAGAATTGAAGATTTCAATTCTAATATTATTTAATGGACGATGTAATTAAGTCTCATCCCAAGGAAGTAAAAAAAGCTTTATCAATTAGTATGTGCTAGTAAATTCAGTATTATATTAAAATAATCTAAGAATACAAGTGATAAATCATTGCCCTGAAAGTTACTCAAAATGAAAAACCATGTTTCTACATAGCAGTTTCCTTATTGCTTAAATATTCAGGAAGTTTGTCAAAGAACACTTTCCTCTGTCAATTATAATTTTGTGTTTATGCCATGCTTATAATAAAATAGGGTACTACAGATGCATCATACTTTTCTAGCAAAACAGAATATGTTTTTGTGACTTAAAACGTCAAACTCATTAGCAGTGTGGCAAGTATGCCAGAGAAAAATGGATTAGTTGAATAGGATTGGTTTTCAAAAATGCAAATAAATTTTTAAACATTCTATAAAACTCTACTTTAAAACATAATAGTTTCTAAAACTCACATGTTCATTTTCTTTCCCAAATATTTTCCTAAAGGCTGTATATTCTTTTAAACTTACCAAGATTTAATGGAGGGATAACTCTAATTTTTATAATTAGTTATAAGAAAGTAAAATGTTAAAAGTTTCAATTATTGCTAATAGGATGGTGATATTCAAATAATTTTATACTGTGTTATGTAACCAGCTACCTTAAAGCTTTAAAAAACAAAGCAAAACTGTACCAGTGAAAAGAGACAGAGAGAGAGAGAGAGAGAGAGAGAGACAGACAGAGAGAGATTCTCTTCCATAATAAGTGTTATAATGGATAGCTAATTACAATTTAGTGTAAAATGAGTTTGATATGAGAGCCACTTTTATCATTTTTTTCTGTAGCTAGTGCTCATAGTAACCAAGGAAACTGAAAAAAAAATAAGGAAATGGAAACAGTAGAAATGGATATTCAAATATCCACTTCACTTAAAGTGAATATGCTAAATATCAGTTCAAAAATATCACTGCGTAGCTTTGGAGTATAAGATAAACTGAGGAAACTGTTCATAGAAAAATCTTCATAAACATCTAGGGACAGTGAAATCTTTCAACACAGCTGAATTTGGTGCTATCTAGAAGCATTTCTGTCTCTACTAATCAGATGTTTATGATTTTCTAAGGGAGCTGTTTTAGAAGTGGACTTACCCTGGATTGTCAAACATAAATTCTACAGGTTCAATTAAAATTCTACACTATGGACCCAGATTTTCACTTACAAACATAATATTATGTCTAGCAACAAAGATTCTGACATCAAAACCTTATCACCTAAAAACAGGAAAAATAGGCACAAAGGTTGGTGTCAGCCAGAAGAAATAAATGAGTTTCCAGAATACACATAAGGCTCCCTAACCAGTTTCCAAATCACAGGATTTAAAAGAAAAAATGTTTAAATTGTATTTATTTTCAAAGGAGAGAGAGACAGAGCATGAGCAGGGGAGGGGCAGAGAGAGGGGGAGACACAGAATCTGAAGCAGGCTCCAGGCTCTGGGCTGTCAGCACACAGCCCGATGCAGGGCTCGAACTCACAAGCTGTGAGATCATGACCTGAGCCAAAGTCGGACGCCCAACTGACTGAGCCACCCAGGTGCCCCCACAGGATGTTTTAAAGTGGAAAAAAATGTAAACTGAAAGATGTCCTGGTATTACACTCTATAAGTGATTAGTCTTAACCGGCAAAAAATTAATCCTTTTTCATTTATCTTTTCAAATGGGAATCACGTCAGCCCCTCCCCCCAGAAAAGAATTAACTTAAACTTTTGTTCAATGGTCATCAGGATAATAAATATGAACATAATAAATTACTCACTAATACATGTGGGTTGAGGTGACCATCCACTTTTCAGACATGTAACCGATCCTGAAGTTTTACCATCTGGTGTTACATATCCTGGTTTACATTGATACTGTGTTTCTTTATTTAAGTAATATGTAAGTTCATATTGAGAAAAAAATCCATTTTCAATTGTTATCTCTGATTTTGAACATGTTTCTGAAAGGCAAAAAGTATAAGGAAAAGATAATCATATAAATAAACATTTTTATAAAGACTTAACACTATAAAAATGAGTCACTTATAAATAAATGAAAACCTAGAAAAATCTGAATCATCCAAATTCTTGGAATGCAAAAATTAGCTACAAAGATACTAAATCAAAATAATTCATTAAATTTTGCTTGGAATGAAGCAAGATTTAAAATACCCAGAATCCCTTCTAGGAAATTATGATGAATCTGTTTGTCCAATGGATCTGGAATCCTACAGTGTGTCAGAGGTGTACCGGCAATGGGTCCTTTCCAGGCACTTAAGCAGGATCTCTTAAGCAACCCCAGCACTTGGTTAATTAACTGGGGTATCTGAGATCAGGAGACGATCTCAGAGAATCTGCCGCCATAGCTACCACAACTCTGAGAATTTGAAATGTTTGTCACCGTATTTGGGTGCTTAAAACCACATGGATACATGGAGTTCAGTAAGTATGACAGAGATCAACACATTCATTCATGTTCTAAGACCAATATGATGATTCCTCAAATTATGTGTAACTTGGCTTGAAACAATAAAACAAGACTTCTGTCATATACAGGGCTTCACAAAGTTCAGCATTATTTATTAAATAACCCATGGATAAAGAAGAAATCAAAAGAGAAAATATGAGCTACATATTTTTTCATCATTAGTAATTTTCTTCCTTGGGGTGCGTAGTACACTGGAAATGGGACACTTGGAATATTAAATACTCAGGATTAAGGACTAATGTATATAATCTTCTTATATTTTTTATTTATTTTTTATTTTTTTTACTTTTTTTTACTGTTTTTTTTACATTTATTTATTATTTATTTTCAATATATGAAATTTATTGTCAAATTGGTTTCCATACAACACCCAGTGCTCATCTCAAAAGGTGCCCTCCTCAATACCCATCACTCACCCTCCCCTCCCTCCCACCCCCCATCAGCCCTCAGTTTGTTCTCAGTTTTTAACAGTCTCTTATGCTTTGGCTCTCTCCCACTCTAACCTCTTTTTTTTTTTTCCTTCCCCTCCCCCATGGGTTTCTGTTAAGTTTCTCAGGATCCACATAAGAGTGAAACCATATGGTATCTGTCTTTCTCTGTATGGCTTATTTCACTTAGCATCACACTCTCCAGTTCCATCCACGTTGCTACAAAGGGCTATATTTCATTCTTTTTCATGGCCACATAGTACTCCATTGTATATATAAACCACAATTTCTTTATCCAATCATCAGTTGATGGAAATTTAGGCTCTTTCCATAATTTGGCTATTGTTGAGAGTGCTGCTATAAACATTGGGGTACAAGTGCCCCTATGCATCAGTACTCCTGTATCCCTTGGGTAAATTCCTAGCAGTGCTACTGCTGGGTCATAGGGTAGGTCTATTTTTAATTTTTTGAGGAACCTCCACACTGTTTTCCAGAGTGGCTGCACCAATTTGCATTCCCACCAATAGTGCAAGAGGGTTTCCGTTTCTCCACATCCTCTCCAGCATCTATAGTCTCCTGATTTGTTCATTTTGGCCACTCTGACTGGCGTGAGGTGATATCTGAGTGTGGTTTTGATTTGTATTTCCCTGATGAGGAGCGATGTTGAGCTCTTTTCATGTGCCTGTTGGCCATCCGGATGTCTTCTTGAGAGAAGTGTCTATTCATGTTTTCTGCCCATTTCTTCACTAGGTTATTTGTTTTTCGGGTGTGGAGTTTGGTGAGCTCTTTATAGATTTTGGATACTAGCCCTTTGTCTGATATGTCATTTGCAAATATCTTTTCCCATTCCATCGGTTGCCTTTTAGTTTTGTTGGTTGTTTCCTTCACTGGGCCACAGTCAGACTGGTGTGTACCTTCTCTTCCCGTCTCCTAGGGGCGGGATTCACTGTGGGGTGGCGTGGCCCGTCTGGGCTACTTGCACACTGCCAGGCTTGTGGTGCTGGGGATCTGGCATATTAGCTGGGGTGGATCAGCAAGGTGTACAGGGGCAGGAGGGGTAGGCTCAGTTCGCTTATCCTTTGGTGATCGCTTCGGGAGGGGCCCTGCGGCACCTGGAGGGAGTCAGACCCGCCGCTGGAGGGATGGATCCATAGAAGCACAGCGTTGGGTGTTTGCCTATAATCTTTTTTTAAAAAAAGACATTACATCTTTTAAATGGAATAAGAAAAACATTTTAAATAAAATTTTGTGAGATGATACTAAAGTAGTCTGAGAGGGAAGATTACTATTATATACATACAATAGAAAAGAATAAAGAATGAATATCGACGATCACAAAATGAAAGCAAACAAAACCCAACATGCACATAATTTGAAAAAACAGAATAGTGTTAGTAAGATCGTGGAATAGGGTGTTTTCTTATTCTCTATTTCCGCTCTAATCTTTATTATTTCCTCCCTTCTAAATTTGGGCTTAGTTTGTTCTTTTGCTAGTTCCTTGAAGTATAAAGTTAGGTTGTCAATATACAATCTGCTACTTTAAGCTAAATTTTTTTATGTTTATTTATTTTGAGAGAGAGCTTGCCCGGGTGTATGCACAGGTGTGTGCGCGCGCGCGCGCGCGCGCGCGCGCGCGCACACACACACACACACACGCAAGTGGGGGAGGGGTAGCCAGAGAGGGAGAGAGAATCCCAAGCAGACTCTGTACTGGCAGCACGGAGCCCTACTGTGAGGTCCAATCTCATGAACTGAACCGTGAGATCATCACTTGAGCTGAAATCAAGAGGTGGATACTTACTTAACTTGACTGAGCCACCCAGCACCTTAATCTTCTATTTTAATGTAAGCATTTATCACTAAAAACTTCCCTCTTTGCATTGCTTTTGGAGCATCTCTGAATTTTGTTACATTGTTTCTGTTTTCATCTGTCTCAAGATATTTTTAAAAATTCTCTGCACTTTCCTCTTTGACCCAATTGTTACTTGAGTGTGCGTTTTCTTTGTACGTATTTGTGAATTTTCCCATTCTTTCCCCAGTTACTGTTTTCTAAATTTACCCCATTGTGACTGAAAATGATACTGCATAGAATCTTTCATGTTCAGTAGAATGTACTCTTCCACTGTTGGGTGTAAAATTCCATGTATATCTATTAGGTCCATAAAATGTTTATATTGTTGTTCAAATCTATAGATTCTTTCTTGAATTTCTGTCTGTGTATTCTATTTATTATTCAAAGTGAGGTACTGAAGTCTCCTAAGATTATTGTATTGCTGTTAATTTCTCCTCTTCAGATCTGTCAATATTTGCTTTATATATTTAGGAATTCCAATGTTGGTTCCACATATGTTGAAAATTGTTACCATCTTTCTGCTGAATGGATTCTTTATTATTATATAATGATCTTCTTTGTCACTAGAGACAGTTTTGACAGAAAGTCAATTTTTTTTTTCTGATAGAAATATAGCCACTCTATCATTCTTTGGTTGCCATTTGTATGAAAATCTTTTTCCATTCCTTCACTTTAGCTTACTGTGTCTTTATCTATCTCTCTATTTATTAAATATAGTTTATTGTCAAGTTAGCTAACATAGTGTATACAGTGTTCTCTTGGTTTAGGGGGTAGATTCCCGTGATTCATTGCTTACATACAACACCCAGGGCTCCACCCAACAAGTGCTCTCCTCAATGCCCATCACCCATTTTTCTCCCTCCCTTGCCACCTCCCCACCATCAACTCTCAGTTTGTTCTCTGTATTTAAGAGTCTCTTATGGGTTTGCCTCCCTCTCTGTTCAAAACTACTTTTTCTCCTTCCCTTCCCCCATAGTCTTCTGTTAAGTTTCTCAAGTTCCATATATGAGTGAAAACATATGGTATCTATCTTCCTCTGACCGAATTATTTCACTTAGCATAATACCCTCCAGTTCTATCCACATTGTTGCAAATGGCATGATTTTATTTTTTCTCATTGCTAAGTAGTATTTCATTGTATGTATAAACCACTATTCTTATCTATTCATCATTATCTACATGTCCAGCTGATGGACATTTAGGCTCTTTCCATGATTTGGCTATCGTTGAAAGCACTGCTGTAAACATTAGGGTATACGTGCCCCTTTGCAGCACTCCTGTATCCCTTGGATAAATTCCTAGTAGTGCTATCATTGGGTTATAGGGAAGTTCTATTACTAATTTTTTGAGGAACCTCCACACTGTTTTGCAGAGTGGCTGTACCAGCTTGCATTCCCACTAACAGTGCAAGAGGGTTTCCGTTTTTTCCTCATCATGATGAGTGATGTTGAACATCTTTTCATGTGTCTGTTGGCCATCTGGATGTCTCCTTTGGAAAAGTGTCTATTCATGCCTTCTGCCCATTTCTCCACTGGATTATTTGTTTTTCAGGTGTTGAGTTTATAAGTTCTTTATAGATTTTGGATACTAACCCTTTATCCAATATGTCATTTGCAAATATCTTCTCCCATTCTGTCAGGTGCCTTTTAGTTTTGTTGATTATTTCCTTTGCAATGCAGAAGCTTTTTATCTTGATGAAGTTCTACTAGTTCATTTTTGCTTTTATTTACCTTGCCTTTGGAGACGTGTCAAGTAAGAAGTTGCTGTGGCTGGGGTCAAAGAGGTTGTTGCCTGCTTTCTCCTCTAGCGTTTTGATGGTCTCCTGTCTCACATTTAGGCCTTTCATCCATTTGAGTTTATTTTTGTGTAATCAGGAACACATCAGGGTTGTCTACTCTCACCGCTATTGTTTAACATAGTGTTGGAAGTCCTAGTCTTAGCAATCAGACAACAAAATGAAATAAAAGGCATTCAAATTGACAAAGAAGAAGTCAAACTTTCACTTTTTGCAGATGACATGATACTCTACATGGAAAACCTGAAAGACTCCACCAAAAAGCTGCTATAACTGACACATGAATTCAGCAAACTCACAGGATACATATCAATGTACAGAAATCAGTTGCATTTCTATATACCAATAATGAAGCAACAGAAAGAGAAATCAAGAAATCGATCCCATTTACAACTGTACCGAGAACTATAAAATAACCTAGGAAAAAACCTAACCAAAGATGTAAAAGATCTGTATGCTGAAAACTATAGAAAACTCATGAAAGAAAACTGTAGAAAACTCATGAAAGAAAGAAATGTGGAGAAGACACAAAGAAATGGAAAAATATTCCATGCTCATGGACTGGAAGAACAAATACTGTTAAAACATGAATACTACCCAAAGCAATCTGCACATTCAGTGCAATTACAATCAAAATTGCACCAGCATTCTTCTCAGAGCAAGAACAAACAATCCTAAAATTTGTATGGATCCACAAAAGACTCCGATTAGCCAAAGTAATGTTGAAAAAGAAAACAAAGCAGGAGGCATCAAAATCCTGGACTGTAGCATCTACTACAAAGTCGTAATCATCAAGACTGTATGGTATTGGCACAAAAAGAGACATTTAGGTCAATGGAATAGAATACAGAACCCAGCAATGGACCCACAAATTTATGGCCAACTAACCTTTGACAGAGCAGGAAAGAGTATCTGATAGAAAGAAGACAGTCTCTTTAGCAAATGGTGCTGGGAGAACTGGACAGCGACATGAAGAAGAATGAAACTGGACTACTTTCTTACAACATACACAAAAATAAAGCCTATTGTGTCTTTAAATTGAAAGCGAGTTCTTCATTATTTTAAGTCATTCAGGTATTTTATTTCTTTTAATAGGTAAATTTAAACAATTTATATTTAAAGAAATTATTGATAGGTGAACACTTACTATTGACATGTGGCTGTCTTCTATTTTGTAGTTGTTTTTTTTAATATCTTTCTCTTTTAATGACTTCCTTTGTTATTTGATTAAGGTTTATAGTTGTTTAGTTTGATCCTTATCTCCTTATCTTTTGTTTGTCTATTATATGTTTCCCTCCTTACTTTATTGGGAGTATAGTTGACAAAACTGTATATATATAAAGTATAAAATGAGATGACTTGGTCCACAGATACATTTGGAAATAATTGTCAATATCAGGTTAATTAACACATTAATCACCTCACATAATTAATTTTTTTTATTAAGCTGGAATGCTTAAGATCTATTCTCAGCAAATTTCAACTACACAATACATTATTACTAACTGTAGTCACCATGCTGTACACTAAATCTCCAGAATTTTTTTTATCTTATGAAGGCTTACACCCTTGGAACAGCATCTCCTCATTTCCCCCATCTGCACCCACCACTGGTAACTACCATTCTACTCTCTGCCTCTATGAATTTGGTGTTTTCTTTTTTGATTTCATACATTAGTTTTATCAAGAAGTATTTTCAACCTCTGGCTTATTATACTTAATATATTGTTCTCTAGGGTCAACCATATTGTTGTGAATAGCAAGACTTTCTTTTTTCTCATGGTTGAATAATATTCCATTGTACATATCATGTCTTCTTTATCCATTCATCCATCAGTGGACACTTAGGTTGTTCTGTATGTTGGCTATTGTGATAAAGCTATAATGAAATTGAGGATGCAGATATTTCTTCAAGATGCTGATTTCATTTCTTTCAGATAAATACCCAGAAATGGAATGGCTGGATCATACGGTAGTTCTTTTAACTTTTTTCATGTACTGTTTTCCATATGCCTATAACAAATTACATTATCACCCAAAGTATACAAGTGTTCCCTTTACTCCACATTCTCACCAACACTTGTTATGTCTTGTCTTTTTGATAAAAGACATTTTACCAGGTATAAGGTAATATTTCATTGTGGTTTTCATTTTCATATGCCTGATGATTAGTGATTTTGAGTACCAATTGGCCAATTGTATGTATTCTTCAGAATAATGTCTACTGAGATCTTTGTCCATTTTTAATTGGATTGGATATTTTGCTATTAAGTTGTATAATTTGTAGAATATATACGTATAATCTATGTAAAATACATACAAAGTGTGTGTGTGTGTGTGTGTGTGTGTGTGTGTGTGTGTATCTATATATATCTCCCTTATCAGATCTATGGCTTGCAAATATTATCTCTCATTCTGTACGTTGCCTTTTCGTTTTGTTGATTTGCTGAATAGAAGCTTTTGCATGAATTTGATATAATTTATTTAAGTCTTTAATTTGTCTAAGAGTTAATTTTCATCAGTGGTTTAACATAGTGGTTTCATTTTTTGGCTTATGGATATCCGGCTTTTCCAATACCATTTACTGAAGACATTACTTTCCTCATTGTGTTTTCTTGGCTCCCTTGTCAAATTTTAATTAACTATGTATGTGTGAGTTTATTTCTGGCTCCTGACTCTGTTCCATTGATCTGCCAATAGGATATTGTTTTCATTTTTATCACTTTATAATATAGTTTGAAATCAGGGAGTATGATGCCTTCAGCTTTGTTCTTCTTTCTCAAGATTGCTTTGGTTATTTGGGAGTCTTTTTGGTTCCACATAAATTTTAGGATTGTTTATTTTATTTCAATGGGAAATGTCAGTGGGATCTTGATAGGAATTGTATTGTATCAATGGATTGCTTTGGGTAGTATGCACATTTTAACAACATTAATTCTTCTAATCCATGAACACAGACTATCTTGTGATTTATTTATGTCTTCTTCAGTTTATTTCACAATTGTCTTACAGTTTTCACCATACAAATATTTTACTTCCTTGGATGGATTTATTCCTAGGTATTTTATTGTTTTTCATGCTATTGTAGATGGGATTATTTTTAAAATTTCTGTTTGTGATAATTCATTATTAGTGTACAAAAATACAACAGGTTTTTGTATATCCATCCTGCAACTTTACTGAATTCGTTTATTAATTCTACATTTTTTTTTTTTTTGGTGGAGACTTTAGGGTTTTCTCTGTATAATATGTCATCTACAAACAGATATTTTACTTTATTTTTTATTTCACTGAGGTGGTGAAAGTGTGTACCTTTGTCTTTTTCCTGATCCTTCAGGAAAAGCTTTCAGCTTTTCATTATCAAATATGATGTTAGTTATGGGCTCCTTATTTATAGTCTTTATTATGTTTGATGTACATTTCTTCAATACCTAATTGTTGAGAGTTTTCATCATAAATGGATGTTGAATTGTGTCAAGTGCTTTTTTTGTTGGTGTCTATCTGATTATATGATTTTTATCCTTCTTATTGTTAATGAGCTATATCACATTACTGATTTGTGTCTGATGAACCATCCTTAAGTCCCATAGATATACCCGACTTCATCATGGTGTATGAATCTTTTAATGTGTTGTTGAATTCACTTTGCTAACATTTTGTTGAGTATTTCAATATTTATGATTATCAGTGATGCTGGCCTATAATTTTTTTGTAGTGTTCTTTGGTATTAAAGTAATGCTGACCTTGTAAAGTAGTTTTGGAAGTGCCTCCTCCATCCTTTCAAGTTTTTGGAATGGTTTGAGAAGAACTGGTATTAATTCTTCTTTAAATTACCAATGAAAACTTCTGTTCCCAGACTTTTCTTTGCAGAGATATTTTTATTTATTTATTTATTTATTTATTTATTTATTTAAATATCAGGTTTTTTTTAATGTTTATTTATTTTTGAGACAGAGAGAGACAGAGCATGAACGGGGGAGGGGCAGAGAGAGAGGGAGACACAGAATTGGAGGCAGGCTCCAGGCTCTGAGCCATCAGCACAGAGCCCGACGCGGGACTCGAACTCACGGACCGCGAGATCGTGACCTGAGCTGAAGTCAGACGCTCAACCGACTGAGCCACCCAGGCACCCCTGCAGAGATATTTTAAATTAATGATTCACTCTTGTTACTTGTTACTGGTTTGGTTTGTTCAGATTTTCTATTCTTGATGATTTTGTCTTGTAAATTTTCTATTTCCAGGGATTTATCAATTTATTTAGGTTATCCAATTTGTTGGTGTGTAAATGTTTATGGTTGTCTCTTATGAACATCTGCATTTCTGTGGTATCAGTTGAATGTCTCCGATTTCATTTCTCATGTTATTTATTTGATCTCTCTTTTTTCTTAATCAACCTAGGCTTATCAAGTTTGTTTCTGTTTTGAAAAAAATAGGTATTAATGTTGATTTTTTTGGTCTTTATTTCATATATTTTTGCTCTGATTTCTGTTATTTCCCAGCTTGTTAATTATAGGCTTGGTTGTTCTACTGTTTTTTAATACATTTTTTTTTCATTTTATTTGAGAGAGAGAGAGAGACAGACAGAGAGAGACAGAGAGAGAGATAGAGCATGAGTCAGGGAGGGGCAGAAGGAGAGAGAGAATCTTAAGCAGGCTCCACACTCAAGTGCAGAGCCCAATATAGAGCTCAAGCCCGTGACCCTGGGACTATGATCTGACCCCAAATCAGGAGTTGGATGCTCACCCAACTGAGCCACCCAAGTGACCTCTTCTTTTTAGTTTTTGGATGTATAAAGTTAGGCTGTATATTTGAGATCATTTCTTTTTCTTACTGTAGGCATTTATCACTATAAAGACCTCTCATAGAACTGCCTTTGTATGTGAGGTATTTATTTCTCTCTTGCTGCTTTCAAAATTATTTTTCTTTGGTTTTAGCCAGTTTTATTGTAATGTGTCTTAGAGATGATTTCCTTGGGTTGAATCTGTTTGGGGGAATTAATGAGCTTCTTGATTTTGATAGTCCGTATCTCTTCCCAGATTGATAAATTCACAGCCATTATTTCCTTAAGTAAACTTCCTGTCCCTTTCTCTCTCTTCTCCTTTTGGGACTCACATAATGCCTACAATGTCTCCTCTGATAGTCTCCCATAATTCATATAGGCTTTCTCTGGAATTCCTTCTCCTTTTTTCTCCTCTGACTACAAGACTTCAAATGACCTCTCTTCTACTTCATAGATTCTTTCTTCTGATTGATAAGATCTGCTGTTGATACTTTTTGTTGTATTTTTCCTTTCATTCATTATATTCTTCAGTTATAGAATTTCTGTGCGGTTCTTTTTATAATTTCTACCTCATTTTCCTGATTTCTTTGGATTTTCTTTCTGTGTCTTCTTATAGCTCACTGAGCTTCCTTAAAGCTACCGTTTTCAATTCTTTATCAGGAAAATCATAAATCTTCATTATTTAGGGTAAGCTACTGGAAAAGTGTTGTGTTTCTTTGGTGATGTCATATTTCCTTGATTTTTCATGTTTCTTAAAGTCTTGCATTGTTGCCTTTGCCTTTGAAGAAGGTCTCACTTCCTCTGGTCTTTCCTGACGTTGGCAGAGAAATACTTTCTGTCATACTTGTTAGGGATCCTGAGGCTTTTTGAAGATGTTTTTAATGGATACATTTTTCCAGTATGTCTTACTATGATTTAAGAGGGAATTTTTGGATGGTATGCCTTTCTTCAATCCTGCAGAGTTAGTCAGGGTCCTGACAGCTTTCTGTTTGATTTCCTGGAGGTAATGCTGAATGGTCAAGTACATTCTTTTTACTCTATCTGTGGAGTCAGTTTGAATTTCTAAGTATGTTCACTAGCCATTTGAAAACTCCTGCACACACTACCTTTGGGGAATATACAAAAGGAGCTGGCCAGTGGATAGCAGGTATGCAGAATGTTGGGGGATGCCACCAGGTGAGCAAGATCTGAACCCAAGTCATCCCAGTGGCTAGTGGGTAGGCTACTGAATGTAGTCTGCAAAGTGGTTAGTAGGGTCTTTGTCCCTTGAGGAATTCTGAGCCCTGACTGTTGTGGTCCAAACTTTTCTCATTCCCTTCACTCATGAAGATCACTTCAGTATTCTGGATGTAGTTAGAAAGAAATGGACCTTTTGGTCAGTGACCCATGCAGGTGAAGAAGCCAGATGATCACTCACACACTTTCTCCCTGTGGAGAAATTGCAGGCTGAATGGGTCTCTCTTGGCACTGAACTGTACCCCTTTCAGGGAGGAGTGACTCAGATAAGAAAAAAAATGTTCCATTCATCCTCTTCAGTGCACCCACTCTTGGATCTTTTTGCTGTCAAAGTGTGCAAAAACTTCTGCTAGATTCCCAGACTCCCACAAAAATCCTCTTTCTGTGGGTGATTGTCAAAACTGTGATCTTGGCCAGGAAGAACTGAAACTTGTGTTCTGACATCTAGCTGGTGTCACTCTATTTTTTTCTAGATTGACTTCATGTATGTATGTATTTTGTGTTTTTGTCGACATACAGTGTTATATTATTTTCAGGTGTATAATATAGTGATTCAACAATTCCATACCTCACCCAGCGCTCATAATGACATCACTATTTCACCTGTTCCCTGTGCCACCTTTCTCCCCTCTGGTAACTATCACTTTGTTCTCTATAGTTGAGTCTTTTTGTTTGTTTGTTTTGGTTTTGGTTTTGGTTTGTTTGTTTGTTTGTTTTTGGTTTATCTCACTCTCACATATTTCCCAATTTGTCATTTGTCTTAAATCCCACATATGACTGAAATCATATGGTATTTGTCTTTCATCGACTGACTCATTTTACTTGGCATTATACTGTCCAGCTCCATACATATTGTTGCAAATGGCAAGATTTCATTCTTTTTCATGGCTGAATAATAGTCTCTCTATGTATACACACACACACACACACGCACACGCACACACACACCACTCATCTTTATTCATTCATCAATCAATAGATACTTGGCTACTTCCATATCTTGGTTATTGGAAAGAAAGCTGATATAAACATAGGTGTGCATATATCCCTTTGAATTAGTGTTTTTTTGTATTCTTTGGGTAAATACCCAGAAGTATGATTGCTGGATCATACAGCAAGTCTATTTTTCTTTTTGAGGAACTTCCATACTGTTTTCCAGAGTGGCTGCACCAGTTTGCATTCCCAACAGTGCAAGAGGGTACCCCTTGCTCCACATCCTCACCAACATCTGTTGTTTCTTGTGTTGTTGATTTTAGCCATTCTGTCAAGGGTGAGGTGATATCTTATTGTTGTTTTGATTGCATTTCCCTGATGATAAGTGATGATGAGTATCTCTTCATGTGCCTGTTGTCCTTTGTATGTCTTTGGAGAAATGTCTGTTCATGTCTCCCATTCATTTTTTTAGTTGGATTATTTGGTTTTTGGTGTCGAGTTTTATAAGTTCTTTACATATTTTGGACACTACTCTTTACCAGACATGCCATCTGTAAATAACATCTCCCATTCCACAGGTTGCCTTTCAGTTTTATTGACTGTTTCCTTTGCTGTGCAGAAGTTTTTTTATTTTAATGTAGTTCTAATAATTTTTTATTTTATTTTTATTTATTTATTCTTGCTTTTATTTTCCTTGCCTCAGGGGATCTGTCTAGAAAGTTTGTGGCTGATTTCAGAGAAGTTACTGCTTCTGCTCTCTCTCTTCCAGGACTTTTATAGTTTCAGGTCTCACATTTAGGTCTTTAATCCACTTTGAATTTATTTTTGTGTATGGTGCAACAAAGTGGTTCAGTTTCATCTTGTGCATGTTGCTGTGTAGTTTTCCCAGTACCATTTGTTGAACACATTGTCTTTTTCCCACTGGATATTCGTTCCTGCTTTGTTGAAGATTAATTCAGTATATAATTATGGGTTTATTTCTGGGTTTTCTATTCAGTTCCATTTGTCCAAGTGTCTATTTTTGTGCCAGTACCTTACTGTCTTGATCACTATAGCTTTGTAATATAACTTGAAGTCTGGAATTGTGATGCTTCCAGCTTTGCTTTTCTCTTTCAAGACTGATTTGACTATTCAGGTTCTTTTGTAGTTCCATACAAACTTTAGGATTGTTTGTTCTAGGTCTGTAAGAAATGTTGGTATTTTGATGGGGATTGCATTGAATGTGTAGATTGCTTTGGGTTGTGTAGACATTTTAACAATATTTGCTCTTCTAGTCCATGGACATGGGATGTCTTTCCATTAATTGTGTCATCTTCCATTTCTTTTTCATCAGAGTTTTATAGTTTCAGAGTACAGATCTTTCACCTCTCTGATTAGGTTTATTCTTAGGTATTTTATTATTTTTAGTGCAATAGTAAATGGGTTGTTTTCTTAATTTCTCTTTCTGCTGTTTCATTATTAATATATAGAAAGGGATCAAATTTCTATACATTGATTTTGTATCCTACAGCTTTTCTGAATTCATTCTAGTTCTAGCAGGTTTCAGTGGAATCTTTTGGGTTTTCTATATAGAATATTATGTCATCTGTAAATAGTAAAAGGTTTACCTCTTCCTTACTGATTTGGATGCCTTTTATTTCTTTTTGTTGTCTGATTGCAGTGGCTCGAACTTCCAGTACTATCTCGAATAAAAATGGTAGAGTAGACATCCTTGTCTTGTTCCTTAGGGGAAAAGCTGTTTTTCCCCTTTAAGGATGATGTTAGTTGTGTGTTTTTCATGTATGGCCTTTTTTTATGTTGAGGTATGTCCCCTCAAAACTTACTTTGTTGAGAGCTTTTATTATGAATTGATGTTATATTTTGCCAAATGCTTTTCTGGCATCTGTTGAAATGATCATATGGTTCTTATCCTTTTTTTTTATTGATGTGGTTTGAATGATGTGATATATCACATTGATTGGTTTGTTAATATTGAACCATCCTTGGAGTCCAGGAATAAATCACCGTGCGTAAGACTGATGTGGTGAATAATTTTTTAATGTTTTGTTAGATTTGGTTTGCTAGTATTTGTTATGGATTTTTGCATCTATATTCATCAGGAGTATTTACCTACAGTTCCCTTTTCTTGTTTCTTTATCTGGTTTTGGTATCAGGGTAGTGCTGCCTCATAGAATGAATTTGGAGTTTTCCTTCTTTTTCTATTTTTTTGGAATAGTTTAAGAAGATCACTTCTCGGACTTCTGGCTAAGATCAAGTGTGGAGTAGTTTGAGAAGAATACGTATTAACTCTTCTTTAAATGTTTGGTAGAATTCACTTGTGAACTCATCTGGTCTTGGACTTTTGTTTGTTGGGAGGTGTTTGATTACTGATTCCTTTTTTTTTTTTTTCTGTTAATTGGTCTGTTCATTTTTTTTATTTGTTCCCGTTTCAGTTTTGGTAGGTTTATGTTTATAGGAATTTATCCATTTCTTCCAGATTACCGACTTTTTGGCATACAGTTTTCCATGATATTCTCGTATAATTGTTTGAATTTCTGTGGTGTTGGTTGTTATTTCTCCTCTCTTGTGATTTACTTATTTGGGTCCTTTATCTTTTCTTCTTGATAGTATGGCTAGCAGTTTATCACTTATTAATTTTTTCAAAGAACCAGTTCCTGGTTTCTTTGATCTGCTCTATTGTTTTTCTAGTTTCTATGACATTTCTTTCTTTGATTTAAAAATTTTTAAAGTTAATTCATTTTTGAGAGAGAGACAGAGTGTAAGCAGGGGAGGGGCAGAGAGAGAGGGAGACACAGAATCCAAAGCAGGGTCCATGCTCTGAGTTGTCAGCACAGAGCCTGACATGGAGCTTGAACTCACAAACCGTGAGATCATGACCTGACTTGCAGTCAGATGCTTAAACGACTGAGCCACCCAGGCACCCCCATTTATTTCTGTTCTAATCCTTATTATTTCTTTCCTTCTTTTTTTTTTTTTTCCTTAGGTTTTGTTTGTGGTTGCTTTTCTAGCTTCTTCAGGTGTCAAGTGAAATTGTTTATTTGATTCTTTTCTTGCTTCTTGAAGCAGACCTGTATTGCTACAAACTTCCCTCTTAGAACCAGTTTGGCTGCATCCCAAAGGTTTTTAATTGTGGTGTTTTCACTTTCACTTGTTTCCATGTGGTTTTTTGAATTTTCTTTTATTTTCTGGTTGACCCATTCATTGTTTATTAGCATGTTACTTTACTTTCATATATTTATGCTCTTTTCAGACTTTTTCTTGTGGTTGACTTCTAGTTACATAGTAGTGTGTTCAGAAAAGATGCATGGTATCACTTTGACCTTTTTGAATTTGTTGGGGCTTGTTTTATGTCCTAATATGTGTCCCATTCTGGAGAATGTTCCACATACACTTGAAAAGATTGTGTATTCTGCTGTTTTAGGATGCAGTGTTCTCAAAATATCTGTTAAATCCATCTGTTCCAGTGTGTCATTCAGAGCTGTTGTTTCCTTGTTGATTATCTGTTTAAATGATCTTGTCCATTTATGTAACTGAAGTGTGAAAATCCGCTACTATCACTTATGAATGTTTAGTTCTTTTCTATTTGTTATTAACTTTTATGTATAGGGGAGCTTACATGTTGGGTGCATAAACATTTACAATCGTTATATCTTTTTGTTGGATTGTCCCCTTTATTATTTCAGCTTCTGCTGAAAAATGCCCTAGGAGCCTTTTGGGTTTTCCCTTTTTTGGGTTTTTTTTTTTTTTTTTTTTTTTTGTCTTGCTGCTTTAAAATTTTTTTTCTATACCCCTATGTTTTGCCAATCTAATTACAATATATATGTTTCTGTGGGTTAGCTTTTGTTTATTTTCTTGGGGGTTCCCTGTGCCTCCTGGATATGGATATCTGTTTCCTCCCCCCCAGATTAGGGAAGTTTTCTGCTATTAATTCTTCAAATAAATTTTCTGTCCCTTTTTTTTCTTTCTTTTTCTTCTGGGACTCCTCTACAATGAATGTTGTTATGTTTGATGGAGTCATGGAGTTCCATAAATCTATTCTCTTTTTGCATAATTCTTTTCTCTCTTTTGTTCAGCTTGATAACTTTCCGTTGCTTTGTCTTCTAGGCCATTATGTTGTTCCTCTCCTTCTTCCAGCCTGCTGTTCATGCCACCAAGTGTGTTTCTGATTTTGTTTATTGAGCCCTTTATCTCTGCTGTGTTATTCCTTATCTCTGTATTAAGGGTTTCACCCATGTCTTGGATTTTTTTTCTTAAGTCCAGTATCTTTAGATTTGTTACATTAAATTCTCTATTAGGTATTTTACTAATATCTGTTTCACTTAGATCCATGGCTGTGGCATTGCACTGTTCTTGCATTTGGGACAATTTCTTCTGTTTTCTCATTTTGTCTAAGTTTCTTGGCTTACTTTTCTGTGTTAAAAAAGTCAGCTACTTCTCCTGTTCCTGAGGGTAATGGCCTTATGAAAAAGAGGTTCTCTCATGCCCTGAGGTGTTGTGACCCCGTTTCCCCAGGGCCTGGCACTTCAGGGAGTGTCTCCAATATATGTTATGTGCACACTGTTGTTGTGTCCTGACTGCTTTATCTTTCCGGTCACTCATCTGCAGAGGCTCTCTTTGCCTGTTGTGGGCAGTGTTTGGTTCCTTGCCTGAATGTGGTAAGTTTTAACTTGGTGTATTCTGGTCTGCTTGTGAAATGAGACTTCTCAACATTGCTGCTGGAATCCAGCCCCACCTCCCTGCCCCCTGCCAGAAACAAATAAACAAAACAAACAAACAAACAAACAAACAAAAAACCTCCCAAGTTGGGAGATGTAGTTTGGGCTGGGATTTGATCTGGTCTTTTGTGGTTGGGGGCTGCCTGCTCTGGGACTGAGGCAAGTGTGACCAGGAAGGGTGGTTCCACCAGAGCATAGGGACATAGGGCCTGGTGTAAGCAAGTAAGATAGCAAGTGTGAGCTCTGAGCTGGTTCCCATAGTTGACCCTGTGTTAATGTCGAAGGGTGGGAGAGGGAAATGGCACCTGCCAGTTCCTTTGTTTCCAGAGGGGTCTCTGTGGATGCTCCCTTTCTGCAACATGCTCCAGGATGAGCAAATAACCTCCCCACTGTGTGCTCCAAGTGCTCATCAGATTGCTGTTTCCATGCTGTATGTCCACAGGCTCTTTGCTTGCCTTATCTCCAAGAGCAGTCCCAATGCCCTTTGATCTCTTCCAGACCCAAGCACACTGACCTTTCAAACCCCAGGCTTTAAGCCTCACTGGTTGCAGGAACTCACAAAATTTGTCCCCTCTCCCTTTCCAAGCTAATTTCTATGGGGATTTGTTTTTCCTGTGTGTTCCTCTGTGTGTCAGTCTGTCTTTCACCCTCTCTGTGACCACTACTCCCTTACCACCTCAGTGGCCACAGTCCATTTCTTCTCAGTTTGGGAGAGAAACCTGCATCTCTGTACATCTTACTTCTTCAATGTGGCCTATTCTGTATCTTTAATTGTGGAATCTGTTCTGCCAGTCTTCAGGTCAATCTCGGGGGTATTTAGGATGATTTGATAGTTATCCTTATGGCATGAGGCAAGCCTAGGATCCCCCTACTCTGTCACATCTTCCTCCTTCCATTGCTGGTGTCACCCTATTAATACAGGTTACTTCTTTGTAGTTCCATTACTGTTTTCTTGACTAATGCCTATCATTAGACATTTATTTTGCTATATATATGTACCAAAAATGTGTATATCCACTCACACATTCTTGGAAAAAATAAAACTAAGTAGATTCATTGGTGGAAATAAGAAAGTTGATATAAATATTTTGTCACAGTTAATATAGATGAGGGTTAGAAAACCATAAATATACTGAGATCTGAGACCATTTACTTACTGAGAAGAATGCACTCGGGAGGAGGGAACCAGCCACCCTCTGTACAGGTCATCACAGTCTGCTCATTTTGAAGACTGTAGCCAGCATGGCAGTTAACTCTTACAGATTCACCTTGTACGTATTTTACTTCTTGTTTCGGGTTATCTCCATTTTTCAAATGATTGAAAATACATTGTCCTAAAAATCATAAAAATAATAAACAAAAAATTTTTAAACCCATAAATTCAGTTAAAATAGCAAATTAAAAATTATTTGTAGGGGTGCCTGGGTGGCTCAGTCAGTTGGGCAGCCGACTTCAGTTCAGGTCACGATCCCGCGGTCCGTGAGTTCCAGCCCCGCGTCGGGCTCTGGGCTGATGGCTCAGAGCCTGGAGCCTGCTTCTGATTCTGTGTCTCCCTCTCTCTCTGCCCCTCCCCCGTTCATGCTCTGTCTCTCTCTGTCTCAAAAATAAATAAACGTTAAAAAAAAAAAATTAAAAAAAAAATTATTTGTACAACATTTAAACTATAATGCATAAGTATCCAAAAATAAAGCTAATACCAAATGTTGAAAAACAAAAAAATCAATAGTCAATACTATTTACTTTCAGTATTTATAATTAAGGTATGGGTAAATGATATAGGTATTTTCAAAAAACCTCTAACTTTATCTCTAATAAGATTTTAGGAAGAGCTCCTTATAAAAGGAAAACCTCATTTTGGTATTTTTGCTCATAAAATTCATCCCTTGGCCTTCTTTTTGTCATAGTAGTCTTAATTGTACTCACTTACATGTCTGCTCCCTCCAGGATGTGAACTATTTATACATATACAATTATAACGGTTGACTTACTGCGGCATGGTACTGCTGGTGACCATCCTTCTTTTGTGCAATGAATATATTCCCAGGGCTCTTGTGAAGCAGTCACAAAATTGGTCTTACAGGAATACCAGTATTTTTTTCCTACACGTACTGGAAAGTCTCGTCTATAGATAATTTCATAGTATAGACTACCATGTTTTATTTGTGGAAAATCACAACGATTCCCTTGGAAGAAAAACAAAACAAACAAAACCATTATAAATAATGTTTTGCCTTAATAAAAAATCAAACCGAAAATGAATTGTTTCATGGGTGAATTCTATCCTCTTATTAGCATTATTTCATTAATCGCATCAGGTTTTCTAGGACAAGAAAAGTTATAAATTTCAGATTTTTTCCACATTTTTGAAGCTTTCAATATTGAGATCAAGTGTTCATTTAGTCTTATTCCTTTTAAGTTATCTTCTAGTATTTTTCTCCACTGCTTTTTGACGAGTTAGATTCTTTTCCCTTTATCCTTGGATGAATTTCATCATGATACATAAATATGAGTGTCATTTAACAATCATTCTACCTTGGGCAAACTTCAGTGTTTGGATTTGCAGGAATTAAGTTTTAAAGAACTTAAATACATTGCTGTAAAATTGTAAAGGACAGATTTGAACCCTGGTGGTCTGATTTCAGAACAACTTTGGTTATCCACCTATTAGGTGTTTCAAAGTGTATCAATTAGGGGTTAAGATGGTGGAGAAGTAGAGGGACAAAGATTTCCCTCGTCCCTCAAACAGCTGTATTGAGGTCAGAACACCTGGAACACCCAGGAAATCTATCTGCAGAGTGACAGAAAAATCTGCACAGGTGGAGGGAGACAGCTTGACGGGACAGAGGTGTGTCTATGCGAATTGGGGGAGATAAAACATTATGGGCCCGGAGGGAAGGGTTCCCCCTCTGTGGAGAGACAAAAAGGAGAGAGAGAAACTGTGGATTGTGGTATGTTAGGACAAGAGGAAAACCTCTCCAGACCACGGACTAGAAATGAGAAATCTAGGGAGATTGCTAGCGTACTTTGCAAACAGCCTTAGGAGCTGAAGACTGCAGTTTTCAAAAGTGTGTGCCATCCTGTGGAAGAAATCTGCTTCCACGTGCATGCACTTGTGGGGAGGGGAGCCAGCCCCAGTGTAGTATCCCATCTCAGGGGCACAGTGGGGAGAATAGTCCCCTCCCTTGAGTACTGTGGAAGAGTGTATATCGCCTCCCCAAGGTTAAAAGACCCTGCATGTGCCTGCCATATGGGCAGGGTGGGGCAGCACTATCCTAGAACTGGTGCTGGGTCCTTTAAGACACCAGGTTTTGAATCCCAGCCTAGCACCTAAGAGGCATGGGGGAACTGTGGGACAGGGCAAGCCACCTGCCTGAGCTACGTTGTGAGGGCTGCCTAAACAGCATGGTTTAAGACACCCAGTCTGGGGAGGAGAGATTTGGGTGTTGCCATTTTTCTCCCCATCACCAGCATGGTGCGGCTTCAGGGAACAGAATAGTGGCCCCTGTGGAGGCCGACCCGCTTACACAAAATCTCACCCCTCAGTGGATGGCAACTACTTATCTAATGGCGTAGACAACTATCCTGTGGTATTATATATTACTGTGTTGCCATTTTCTTTTCTTTTTTTTTTCCTTCTCTACTCTTTTCTATATTTTTCTTTCTACCTCTTCATTTTTTACTCTGGAATCAGGCTTAAACTTTCTGATTTGATTTTTGGTCAATATATATACATATATAACACATGTTTTATACATATAAAAATATATTTATGTTACATATTAATAAATTAATAATAAATAATAATAAATTAACAATATAATAATAAATAATAAATTAATAAATACAAATTATATATATTATAAAATATATATATTATATATATGTATTTTTTTCTTTTTTTGCTTTCTCTGTTTCTGTGTCTGTTTAATCAGGCATTTTTATTCTATTTTTTTTACACCTTTTCTATATCTCCATCTTTATTTTCCTTTTGCTTTCACTGGATTAACCCTTATAGTTTCTCTGATTTGTCTAACAATGGTATAAACATTCTACCAGTATGACTAAGGAGAAGCTTTGTAGAAGACAGACGAGTGGGGTAGAGCGGCCAAAGACGCAACAATTGAGTGCACGCAACACACTCTTAAAACACTTCCCGAAACGCCAGGCCCTGGGCCAGTGTATGACCCCTTTTTAATATAGTAATTCTTGTTGGTGCAGGACAGATAACAAACCATTAAAACACATAAGAGACACAAACCTGGCAAAAGTGATGAAACAGAATTCTCCTGAAAAGAAATTCCAGGAAGACAGCCAGAGAATTGCTCAAACCAGATATAAACAATACATCTGAACAAGAATTTAGAATACCAGTCATACAACTAATAGCTGGGCTTGAAAAAAGCATAGACAACAGCAGAGAATCTATTGCTGCAGGGATTAAAGACCTAAGAAATAGACACAATGATTTAAGAAATGCTACAAATGAGATATGGAAAGGAAATTACTAGACCACAAAGGGCAATAAGAGACCTAAGTGATTCAATGAAACGAAATAATACCTATATCATAGGAGTTCTAGAAGAAGAAATGAGAGAAAAAGGGCAGAAATTTTATTTGAACAAATCACAGCTGAGAACTTCCCTAATCTGGACAAGGAAACAGGCATCCAGGTCCAAGAGGCACAGAGAACTCCCTTCAAAATCAACAAAAACAGGTCAACACCAAGACATATCATAGTGAAACTGGCAAAATACAAAGACGAAAAGAGAATTCTGAACACCTCTAGGGACAAATGGGCCTTAACCTAAAAGGGTAGACACATAAGAGTAATAGACACACACACACACTACCAAAACTCAAAAGGGAAGAAATAGAAACTTTGAACAAACCATAAGCAGAGAAGATATTGACTCAGTAATCAAAAATCGCCCAACAAATAAGCGTCCTAGGGCAGATGGCTTCCCAGGAGAAGTCTACCAGACACTTAAATACCTATTCTTCTCAAGCTGTTCCAAAAAATAAAATGAAAGAAAAGTTTTCAGGATCATTATACGAAGCCGGCATTACTTTGATTTCCCAAACTGACAAGACCCCACTAAAAAGGAGAATTACAGGCCAATATCTGATGAACATGGTCCTGATCATGGTACTGAACATGGTACTGATGAACACAGGTACAAAAATTCTCAACAAGACACTAGCAAACCAAATTTAACAGTATATTAAAAGAATCATTCAACATGATCAAGTGGGATTCATCCTAGGCTGCAGGGCTGGTTCAATTTTTGCAATTCAATCAACTTGATATATTACCTTAAAAGAAGAAGGATAAGAACCATATGATCCCATCAATAGATGCAGAAAAAGCATTTTCTTAATAAAAACCTTCAAGGAAGCTGGGATAGAAGGAACATACCCTAACGTCATAAAAGCCATACAGGAAATGCCCACAGTAAATATCATCCTCCATGGGGAAAAACAGAGAGCTTTCCCCCGGAGATCAAGAATACGCCAGGGATGTCCACTCTCACCACTGTTGTTTAACATAGTGTTGGAATCGCTAGCCTCAGCAATCAGACAACAAAATGAAATAAAAGGGATTCAAATTGGCAGAGAAGTGAAACGTTCACTCTTCGTGGATGACATGATAGTCTACAAGCAAAACCCACAAGACCCCACCAAAAAAAATGCTAGAGCTGATACATGAATTCAGCACAATCACAGGATACAAAATTAATGTACAGAAATTGGTTGCATTCTATATACCAATAATGAAGCAAGAGAAAGAGATATCAAGGAATTGAACCCATTCACAAACGCAACAAGAATGATAAAATACCTAGGAATAAACCTAACCAAAGAGGTAAAAGATCTGTACACTGAAAAAAAAAAAAAAACCAAACCAGAAAGCTTATGAAAGAAATTGAAGAAGACACATTGAAATGGAAAAACATTCCATGCTCAGGAATCAGAAGAACAAATATTGTTAAAATTTGATACTACCCAAAGCAATCTACACATTCTAGCAATTTCAATCAAAACAGCACCAGCAATCTCCAGAGAGCTAGAACAAACAGTCCTAAAATTTGTATGGAACCACAAAAGATCCTGAATAGCCAAAGAAATGTTGAAAAAGAAAACTAAAGCTGGAGGCATCACAATCCCGGACTTTAGCTTGTATTACAACGCTGTCATCATCAAGACAATATGATGTTGGCACAAAAACAGACACATAGACTAATGGCATAGAATAGAGAACCGAGAAATGGACCCACACATATATGGCTAATTAATCTTCAAAAAAGCAGGGAAGAGTATCCAATGGAAAGAAGACAGTCTCTTTAGGAAAACGAATTGGGAAAAGTGGACAGCAACAGGCAGAGGTATGAAACTGGACCACTTTCTTAAACCATACACAAAAATAAACTAAAAATGGATGAAAATCCTAAATGTGAGATAGGAAACCATCAAAATCCTGCAAGAGAAAACAAGCAGGAGCCTTTTTTACTTTGGCCGCAGCAACTTCTTACTTGACATGTCTCAAAAGGCAAGGAAATAAAAGCAAAAATGAACTATTGGGACCTCATCAAGATAAAAAGCTTCTGCACAGCAAGGGAAACAATCAATAAAACTAAAAGGCAACCAATGGAAAGGGGGAAGGTATTTCCAAATGGCATACCAGATAAAGTGTTAGTATCAAAAACCTATAAAGAACTTACCAAACTGAACATCTGAAACACAAAAAAAGGGCAGAAAAAATGAATACTTTTCCAAAGAAGATATCCAAATGGCAAATAAACACATGAAAAGATGTCCAACATTGCTCATCATCCGGGGAATACAAGTCAAAACCACATTGAGATACCACCTCCCACCAGAGTGTCTAAAATTAACAACTCAGGAAACAACAGATGTTGGCAAGGATGTGGAGAAAAGGTAACCCTCTTGCACTATTGGTGGGAATGCAAACTGGTGAAGCTGCTCTGGAAACAGTGTGGAGGTTCCTCAAAAAATTAAAAATAGAATTACCTTACGACCCAGCAATAGCACTACTAGGAATTTATCCAAAGGAAACAGGAGGGCTGTTTTGAAGGGGCACAAGCACCCCAACGTTTATAGCAGCACTATCAACAATAGCCAAATTATGGCAAGAGGCCAAATGTCCATCAACTGCTTCTTTAGCCAAAGAAGATGTGGTATATTTACATATATTGAAATACTATTTGGGGATGAAAAAGAATGAAATCTTGCCACTTCCAACAATGTGGATGGAAGTGGAAGGTATTAGGCTAAGTGCAATAACTCAGTCAGAGAAAGACAAATATTATATGATTTCACTCATATGTGGAATTTGAGAAACTTTTCAGGTGACCATAGGGGAACGGAAGGAAAAAAAATACAAACAGAAAGGGAGGCAAATTCTAAGAGGCTCTTAAATAGAACAAACTGAGCGTTGATGGCGGTGGGGGGTTGGGAAGATGGGGAAAATGGGTGATGGGCATTGAGGAGGGCACTTGTCAGGATGAAAATGTAAGTGATAAATCAAGGGAATCTACTCCTGAAGCCAAGACTACTCTGTATGTTAGCTGACTTGCCAATAATTATAACTTTTGAAAAAAAAAAGGATATTAATTAAAGCAAACACTCCACTGAGATTTTTTTTCAAAAGTTATACAAAGGGGGTAAAATTAAAGTAGGTATTATTATTATGACAGGCTTGAATCTCTTTGCTGTTTTCTTTCATCTGGGTACACTTAAATATGTTTTATGCTTTTAGAAGGTCATCTCCGAAGCAAATATAGTATTTCATATATGGTCTGAGCAGCACTGGGATGGGCAAAATTTAGAACAGCCTCATTCTACCTTGGATTTCTATCAATACAGGGTGTGGTCTCATTAACAGTAGTGGTGGTTCTGTCATAGTTTTGACTCACACTGATCTCAAAATTGATTAAAATATTCACCAATTTTTAAAACTCTTTCTAATCTGTCTGTACTTGTACATCTGATTCCTTTGACCTAAACCCAGGATCACTACTAAATGTCACGTTATTAGATTCAGCCTAGCACAGAGAATCCTTTTTGAATGATGAATCTGTGCTAATGCAGATTCACTGTCATGACCCCCTGAATAATCCCACTTGTGAATTTGTACTGTGTTTCCCCTAAATCATTAAACTATCTGATAACACAAAGGAGTAATGAAACAGGCTTGAGAACAAAGTCCTGAATCTGATACTCGGGTAAGTTTACTTAACGAAATTTCAAACTATCTCATAAACCATCTAACTGGTCAATTTCCCCATCTTGTCCACAAGAACTTCATAAGGCCCCTTCTGGAATAAACGGTGAGATCCAGATCCAGGTGGGCTGATCTACCATTTCCATAACCCACCATAAACACGATTAAATATTTTCCTTATGGAAGTGGTTCAAGATGGAGATGTAAGAGATCCTGAACACACCTCTTCCCTTGGACACACTGAATCTACAGTTATATACAGAATAATTTTGTCTGAAAAAAAAAAGAAACCCTCTAAAAACTAGCTGAGTGATTCCTACACACTGGGCAAATGAGAAAAAGCTCACATCAAAGTGGATAGAAGAAACAGATACAATCTGACCCTAAACCTCATCCCCAGCATGATGACCCACAATTGGGAGGGAATTCAAAACCCCAAGCTTCTCCCTGAGGAGTGAAGTGTCTGAGCCTTACATCTGGCACCCCGATTTTAATATCTACACCTGACAGACAAGCCCCCAAAGCATCTAGCTTTGAAAGCCAACAGGGCTTGTGTCCACAAGGACCCACAAGCTACAGCTAAGTGAGAAACAGCTCTTAAAGGGTCCACAGTCATGGACTCACCCACCCCAGGGTCCAGGATAGAGGAAGCCACCTGAAAAGTGCCCAGACTTTCTGTGAAAGAGACTTATTTGCCTACCTTAAGGCTCCGCTCTGAGGGGTAAGCATTTAATTTAAAACACATCTAGGGGCTTACTAAAACTCTCCTCAAAGATAGACTCCAGCAGGCACCATCTTTATACTCTCCCTTGCCTCTTTTCAGCTCACTGGTATCTCTAGGAAACGAGCTTATGTTCTCCTCAGACACCCTCTGAGTTTTACAGCTGCCACCCAGGAGATACCGCTAAATCATACGGCTATGGTGGCTAGTGGGTCCTACAGGACTGTAACAAATAAAGAAAGACTGATTAACAGGCCACCACTCTCAGGGCACAGGAGAGCACCACAGACTGAAGCACCTATCTTTTTCTGTTAAAGTCCTATGAGATTAATCTTTTTTGCTGAGGCCTAAGGGGCAGACTTCTAATTAAACAGACAACTGAGGGCCAACCATAATCCTCTATAGGGAACTTGGAGGATAGGCACTATCTTCAGGTCCTCCTTCTGCTGTACTGCAGGGCACTGATAACTCTTAGAGGGAAATCTGGACAAAGATCTGGTGCCCCAGTTTCTACCTCTGTTGCATTGGATTATGTGGCAGCCACCCAGGGGTCATTCCTTGATCTGATGGCCAGGGGGGGGTTTGTATTCACGGGCCCCATGCGATTGTAAGAAATGCAGAGACAGTTCAGGGCTAGCAACCACACCAAAGGCACACTATAGCTACAGACTGAACTATAATCTCAATATTTCTACGAAATGCCTGTTGGCCTTTCCTGTAGTTTTGGCTTGAGGAGCAGACTTCTGGTTTGGCACACATCTAGGGTCCTACTTAGGTGTTCTCTGGGGACAGAAGCCACTGGAGGCCATCTTTGTGATATTCCTCTGCTTCCCTCTAGGTCAAAGGTATCTCTAGGAATGGAGCTTATACTTTTCTATGGCACCCTGGCTTCTGTGTCAGCCAGCCAGGGTTTACCTCTAGACTGCCTGGCTCTGGTGACCAGCTATGCTTATGATTGTGGGTCCCACAGGACTGTCACAAATGGAGAAAGTTCTCAACCAGATACCACCCAGTGCACAGAAGAGAGGTAGGAGACTAAAGAATATATGTTTTATGTGAAAGAGGCCTATTAGCCTATCTTCATAGGTGAGGCCTGAGAAACAGGCTTTTCACTCAACAGACAACTAAGGGCCAACTGTAATCCTCTCCAGAGACTTCCAGAGACCACAGTTATGTTTTTGCTGCATTCCAGAGTGTTGGTATCTCCTAGAAGGGTGCTTATACACATATCTGGTGCCCAGTTTTTGCATCTGGTGCCCTGGGCTTTGTGATAGATGTCCAGGTGTTGCCCCTTGATCTCCTGCCTCGGTGGCCTCCAGGGCTTGTGTTCATGAATTCAAAGAGATGATGGCAGATAAAAGAAACAGTTCTGAACTGGCTATCACTCCATTGCTCAGTTCAGAAGGAGCGGACATCTCCCAGTCTTCCCTTGAAAGGGGTATATGTGCATACTTTAACCTTTGCTGCCTGAGGGCCTGGCTTCCAATCAGCCTGAATCTAGGTGCTGACTGAGACCCTTCCTTCTGGGACACTGTCAGGTCTTGACAAACTCTCAACTACTGGGAGACACTAAAAATAATACTGGCTAATTATACAATCACAAGACTTGAGAGACATCCATGAACTAGGCTAGGGTTGAACAATAATGATTATCTCCTAAGTGACCCCATTCCTTCAAGACTAGCAGAGGTGGCTATTTTTTCTAATGCACAGAAGCCAACCACAGAGAATCAAGGAAAATTAAGAAAAAGAGGAATACGTTAAAACTGAAAGAACAAGATAAAACCACAGAAAAAAAGCCTTTAACTGCATGAAAATAAGTGATTTACCTTAAAATAAGTGATAAAGAGTTAAAAATAATGGTTATAAAGATCCTCACTAAGCTTAGGAGAAGAATGGGTAAGCATAGGGAGTATTTCAACAAAGAGAAAATATAAGAAAGTACCAAGTAGAAGTCACAGAGCTGAAGAATACAATAATCATACTGAAAAATACAATAAAGTGTTTCAACAGCAGCCTAGAGGAAGTAGAAAAAAGGATCAGTAACTTAAAGACAGGCTGGGAGAACTCAATCAAACCAGCACAAAGAAAGAAGAATAAAAATGTATAAAGACTTTACACTGATGGACACTGATGGGACAACCTCAGCAGACCAACATTTACACTATAGGAGTTCCAGAAGAAGAAAGGGGCAGGAAACTTCTTTGAAAAAATAGTGACTGAAAATTTCCCTATCATGGGAAAGAAAATAGACATATAGATACAGGAAGCCTATAGAGTTGCAAAAATGATGAACTCAAAGAAACCCACACCAATGCACGTTATAGTTAAAATGTCAAAAGTTAGGGGTGCCTGGGTGGCTCAGTCGGTTAAGCGTCCGACTTCAGCTCAGGTCATGATCTCACGGTCAGTGAGTTCGAGCCCCACGTCGGGCTCTGTGCCGACAGCTCAGAGCCTGGAGCCCGTTTCAGATTCTGTGTCTCCCTCTCTCTCTGCCCCTCCCCTGTTCATGCTCTGTGTCTCTCTCTGTCTCAAAAATAAATAAACGTTAAAAAAAAAAATTAAAAAAAAATGTCAAAAGTTAAAGACAGAGAAAGAATCTGAAAAGCAGCAAGAGGAAAACAACTTGGTACACAGAGAGAAAAAGTTTTCCAGACAAGCAAAAGCTAAAGAAGTTAATCACCATGAGACCAGCATTATGAGAACTGTTAACAGGAATTCTTTAAGTTGAGGTAAAAGGGTGCTAATTAGTAACAGGAAAACATATAAATCTCATTTGTAAAGGTAAATATATAGTAAAATTCAAAATAATCTAATGTAAAGGTGGTGGGTTAGTCAATTATAAAGTTAGTAGGAAGGTTAAAAAGGCAAAAGAAGTAAAAATAAGTATAACTAAAATAATTCATTAAAAAATACACAAAACATGTAAATTGTGACATCAAAAATAAAAACATGGGAGGAGTGAAAAGGTAGAGCATTAGAACACAATGAAAGTTAGGTTCTTTTCAAGTTAAAGTAGACTGTTATAAATACAAATTGTTTTATGGAAGCCTTGTGGTAATCACAAAGCAAAAACTTTTGGTAGATGCACAAAAATTAAAGAGAAAGAAATCTAGGCATACTACTGCAGAAAATAAATCACAAAGAAATACAGCAAGAGAAGAAGAAAGGACAAAAGGAATTACAAAAAATGGGAAAACAACTAACAAAATGGCAATAAGTACACTCCTATCAATAATTACTTTAAACGTAAATGTACTAAATACTCCAATCAAAAGATATAGCATGGCTGAATAGATTAAAAAAAAAAAAAAAGGACCCATCTATATGCTGCCTACAAGAGACTCAGTTCAGAAATAAGGACACATAGACTTAAAGTGAGGGGATAGAAAAAGATATTCCATGCAAATGAAAACAAAACAGTGGCTCAGTCAGTTAAGCACCCGACCTTCAATTTTACTGCAGGTCATGATGCACAGCTGTGAGATCAAGTTGCATGTCAGGATCCACTCTGGGCATGGAGCCTGCTTACAATTCTCTCTCTCTCTCTCTCTCTCTCTCTCTCTCTCCTGCTTGTGCTCTCTCTCCCTCGCTCAAAAAAAACAAAAACAAAAACAAAAAACAATAAAACACAAAAGCTAGTGTACCTATATTTATATAGGACAAATAGACATTTTAACACAAAGACTGTAATAAAAGACAAAGATGGGCATTACATAAAGGGGTTCATCCCGTAAGAGAATATAATACCTGTAAATTTTAAGCAGCCAACATAAGAGCACCTAAAATGTAGAGCAAATATTAACAGAAATAAAGGGAAAATAGACAGTAATAAATAATTAATACTCCCACTTTCATCAATGGATAGATCATCGAGGAAAAAATCAATAAGGAGACATTGACATTGTGATGTTAGACCATATGTACTTACCAGACATATGCAGAATATCCATACAAAACTAACAGAACACACCGTCTTATCAAGCATACATGGAACCTTCTTTATGACAGACATACGTTATACCACAAAACAAGTCTTAACACTAAGAAGACTGAAATCATATCAAATAGCTCTTCTGAGAACAATGGTATGAAACTAATAAATCAATTTCAGGAATAAAACTGGAAAATCCACAAATACGTGGAGATTAAACAACATGCTACTGAATGGGTCAAATTTAAAAAAAAAGTAAAAGAGGATCAAAACTACCAAGAGACAAATGAAAATGGAAATACAACATATCAAAACTTATGAAATGCAGCAAAAGCAGTTATCATAGTACATGCTTACATCAAGAAGAAACCTCAAATGAACCAATTTTACATCTCAAGGAGCTAGAAAATGAAGAACAAACAAAACCGAAAGTTAATAGAAGGCAGGAAATGACAAAGATCAGAGTGGAAATGAACGAAATAAAGGCTTAAAAAATAGAAAATATCAATAGAAATACCAATAAGATGAATAACACTAAAGGCAGAATTTTGAAAAGATAAACAAAATTGACAAGCCATTAATTAGACTCACCAAGAAAAAAGAGAAAACTCAGATATGCGCGTGTATGTGTGTGTGTATACAAACACACACACACACACCTACCTATATATTATCAGAAATGAAAGAGGAGATGTACAATTGATACCAGAGAAATATAAAGGCCATAAGAGACTACTATGAACAATTAAACAACAATAAATTGGACAACATAGAAGAGATGGATAAATTCATAAAAACATACGGCCTACCAAGACTAACTCATGAAGAAATAGAAAATCTGAAAGACTAATTACTAGTCAGGAGATTAAATCAGTAGCCTAAAACCTCACAAAAACTAAAGTCTAAGACCAGATGCCTTCACTGGTTATTTCTATCAAACATTTAAAGAAGGATTGATCCCAATACTTTTCTAACTCTTCCAAAATATAGAAGAGGAGGGATTACTTCCAAACTTGTTTTATGAGGCCAGCATTATCCTGATATCAAAACCTGAGAAAAACACCATGAGAAAAGAAAATTACAGCCCAATACCTAAAAGACTTAGGTGCAAAAATCTTCAACAAAATATTAGCAAACTGAATTCAATAATACATTAAAAGGATGATACACTTTAATCAAGTAGGGGACTCATTCTAGGGATGCAAGGATGGTTCAACACCCACAAATCAGCGTGATAAACCACATTAATAAAAGGAGGGAATAAAAAAATCACATGATCATCTCAATAGATGTACAAAAAGCATTTGATAAAATTCTACATTTTTTACGATCAAACTCTCAACATAGTGGATGTAGAGTGAACATATTGCATTGTGATAAAGCTATATATGACCACTCCACACAAACTTTATACTTAATAATGAAGATCAGGACCAAGATTAGAATGCCCACTCTCACCACTTCTATTCAACAACTTAGTACTGGAAGTCCTAACTAGAGTACTTAGGCAGAAAAAGAAAGAAAAGGCATCCATTCAAGAAAGGAAGAAATAAATCTGTCACTATTTTCAGATGACATGATATTATATACATAAAACCCTAAAAACTCCACCCAAACTCCTGTGAATTAATAAATGAATTCAGTAAAAATGCAGGATACAAAATCAATGTACAAACATCTGGTATGTTTCTACACACTAATAATAAACTATCAAAAAAGGAAATTATGAAAACAATCCCATTTACAATAGCATCAAAACAAAGAAAATATCCAGGAATAAATCTATCCAAGAAGGTGAAAGATCTGTATCCTGAAAACTCTAGACAACGATGAAGTAAATCAAAGACACAAATAAATGACAGATAGTCCATATTCATGAATTGGAAGAGTTAATATTGTTAGAATGTTCATACCACCCAAAGCTATCTATAGAGATTCAGTGCAATTCCTATCAAAATTCTAAAGGCATTTTTCACAGAAATAGAAGAAGCAATCCTAAAATGTGTTTGTAATCACAAAAGAATCCAAATAGTCAAAGAAATCCTGAGAAAGAAGAACAAAGCTAGAGGCATCATGCTTCAAGGTTTCAAACTATATTACAAAATTAGAGTAATCAAAACAGTACAGTATTAGCATCCGACACATAGCTCAACAGAACAGAGAGCCTAGAAATAAACTCATACATTTAAGGCCAGATAGTTTATGACAAAGAAGCCAAGAATATGCAGTGAGGAGAGGACAGTCTCTTCAATAAGTGGTGTTGTGGAAACTGGACAGCCACATACAAAAGAATGAATCTGGAACACTATCTACAACATACACGAAAACTAACACAAAATGGACGAAAGACCTGAAAACATAAAACTCCTGGAAGAAAACATAGGGGATAAGTTCCTTGACATTGATCTTGGCGATTATTTTGTAGAATTCACACCAAAAGCAAGGCAATCCAGGCAAAACTAAACAAGTGGGACTGCATTAACCAACTACTTCTGCACAATAAAGGAAACCATCCACAAACTGAAGACTAGCCTAATGAGTAGGAGGAAATATTTGCAAATCATATGTCTGATAAGGGGAAACATCCAAAATATATTTTAAAAACTCATATAATTCATTAACAACAATAACTAAAGGCCCAATCTGAATAACACATGGGCAGACGATCTGGACAGACATTGCTTCTAGAGAAGAAACACAGATGACCAAAAGGCACATGAAAGATGCTCAACTTAACTTATCATCAGAGAAATGAAAATCAAAACCACAATAGGATATTACTTGATACTTGTTTACATGGCTTCATCAAAAAGAAAAAAAAATGTTAGTGAGGATATGGAGAAAAGGGAGCATTTCTGCCCTGTTAATGGGAATGTAGATTGGTGCAGCCACTATGAAAACGGCATGGAGGTTTCTCAAATAATTAACAGAACTACCATATGATCCAACAATTCCACTTCTGGGTATTTATCTGAAGGAAAGGAAAACACTAACTGAAAAGGACATATGTGCCCCATATTCACTGCAGCATTATTACAATAGTCAAAATGTGGAAGCAATCTAAGTGTCCATTACTGGATGAGTGCATAAGAAACTAGGATTATTATTCAGCCAATAAAAGAAGGAAATGTTGCCATTTGTGATGACATGGATGGACTTGGAGGGCACCATGCTAAGTGAAATAAATCAGACAGAGAAAGACAAAGACTACATGAGCAATATTTGGAATCTAAAAATACCAAACTCTTAGAGAAAGAGAACAGAGTGGGCGTTGCTAGAGGCAGGGCCTGAAGGGCAGGAGAAATGGGTCAAGGGAGGTCGAAAGGTACAAACTACCAGTAATAAAATAATAAAATGATGGGGATGTAAGGTACAGACAGCATGGTGACTACAGTTATTAATACTGCATTGTATATTTGACAGTTGCTAAGAGAGTAGATCTTAAAGGTGCTTCCACAAGAAAAAACATGTTAACGATGTGGTGATAGATTTAACTACAATTGTGTTTGAAGTCATTCCACAATATATAACAGTATCAAATCATGTTGCACATTTGCAACTAATATAATGTTATATGTCGATTATATCTCAATCATTCAATCATTCAGTATTTTTATTATAATTGTTTTACACATTAAGGTCTGTTTCATGTTGATGATAGGGTCTTTTGATTTGAAAATTCATTTTGGAGTTATCCCTAGAATTAATATGGAGGCCACTGACCTACTTTTTGTATCATAATGTATTCATATATTATCCAGCGTAAGTGCAGTACACCTGTACAACCAAATGTGGTATGGAAAGGAAAGGAATAGAACTATAGAGACAAAAAATACCTGGAAAAGAGTAGAGGAAACATTCCCCAGGAAAAAAGACAGTACTCTGTTGAATTGAATGGAATTTTGTTACATGGATGGTTTTGGAAAATTCTGCAGTGTCTTTTTCTCCCTTCAAAAAGAGGAGCCTAATTCTCCTCCCTTTGAGTATGCAGGACTTAGAGACCCACTTCTAAAGTCTAGATATGGCTAAAGTGACAGTGTGTGACTAGTTTGTAAATGGTATGGAAGCTTCTGCCGCTCTCTCTATCAGATCATGAGCTCTGGAGAAAGTTAGCTGCCATTCGTGAAGCCTATGGAGATTCCCATGTGGTAAGTTACTGAAGCTTCCTGCCAAAAGCCTTATGAGTCAGCCGTCTTGGAGGCAGATCCTCCGGCCCTACCAAGCCATCAGGTGACTGCAGCCTAGGTCAACATCCTGACTGCAACACAAGAAGTGCCTGGCTCGGAACTAGCTAGCTAAGCCACTCCCAAATTCCTGACCCACAGAAACTCTGAAAAGATAAAGGTGTGTTGTTTGACGCCAATATGCTTTGGGGGAAATCTGTTACACAGAAATAAAGAACTAATATATTAGGTGTTCAATGACACTAGCCTTACCAAATGTTTTATTTATTTATTATTTATTTGATTATGACAGCTTTATTCATAATTGGTAAAACGTAGAAACAACCAAGATGTCCACCAGTACACGAATCTAATGAAGAAATCGTGATATATCCAGGCAATGGAGTATCATTTAGAGCCAGAAGAAATGACCTCTCATATCATGAAAAGACTTGGAGGAATCACAAAAGCTATTTCTCAGCATTAAAAAAAAAAAAATCTGGGGGCGCCTGGGTGGCTCAGCCAGTTAAGCAACTAATTTCGGCTCAGGTCACGATCTCGTGGTTTGTGAGTTCGAGCCCCACATTGGGATCTGTGCCGACAGCTCAGAGCCTGGTGCCTGCTTCGGAGTCTGTGTCTCCCTCTCTCTCTGCCCCTCCCCAGCTCACGCTCTGTCTCTCTTTCCCTCAAAAATAAATAAACATTAAAAAAATTTTTTAAAAAAATCTGAAAAGGCTACAGGATGCATGAGTCCCACTATATGACATTCTGGTTGCAGAGAACGAGCAAGGGGAGGAATCAATAGGTGGAGCACAGAGGATTTTTGGGGCAGTGAAAAGCTCTGTATGATACCATAATGATGGACATGTCACTATACACACCTGACATATACATATGTCACTTGTCCAAACCTGTAGAATGTACATCAAGAGTGAACTCTAAGGTAAACTACTGACTTTGGGTAATATGATGGATGAATGCAGATTCATCAATGTAAAAACATACCTTTGGGGATGGGGGCATGTTGATAAATGGGGAAGGTATGCATGTGTGGCAACACTGAGTGTATAGGAAGTTTCTGTACCTTCCTGTCAATTTTGCTGTGAACGTAAAATTGCCTTAGGTAAGTTATTTGTTTCAAGTTTTAATTTAAATTCCAGTTTGTTCACATTTAGTGTAATAGTAGTTTCAGGAGTAGAATTTAGGGATTCATCACTTACATATAACACCCAGTGGTCATGAACACACGTGCCCTATTTAATACTCATCACTTATTTAACCCGTAACCCTCCTCCCCCGCCTACCTCACCTCCAGCAACCCTCAGTTTGTTCTCTATAGTTATGTGTCTCTTTTATGTATTGCCTCTATTTCCTCCCATGTTCATCTGTTTCATTTCTTAAATTCCACATATGAATGAAATCGTATGGTATTTGTCTTTCTCTGACTTATTTCACTTAGCATAATATATTCTAGCTCCATCCATGTCATTGCAAACGGCAAGATTTTATTGTTTTTGATGGATGAGGAATTTTCCAGAGTAAATATATACCAGAAGTTCTTTATCCGTTCATCAGCTGATGGACATTTGGGCTTTTTCCACACTTTGGCTATTGTTGATAATGCTGCATTGGGGTGCATGTATCCCTTTGAATCACTATTTTTGTATCCTTTGAGCAAATACCTAGTAGTGTAATTGCTTGACTTTAAAAAAAATTTTTTTTAATCTTTATTATTTATTTTTGAGAGAGAGAGAGACAGTGTGAGCAGGGGAGGGACAGAGAGAGAGGGAGACACAGAATCCGAAGCAGCTCCAGGCTCTGAGCTGTCAGCACAGAGCCCGATATGGGGCTCGAACTCATGAACCGCAGGATCATGACCTGAGCTGAAGTGGGAAGCTTAAAAGACTGAACCAACCAGGCGCCCCTGACTTTTTGAGGAACCTCCATACTGTTTCCCAGGGGGGCTGCACCCGTTTCATTTTCCACCAACAACGTAAGAGGTTTACCCTTTCTCTTTAACCTCACCAACATCTGTTGTTTCCTGTGTTGTTAGTTTTAGCCATTTTGACAGGTATGAGGTGATATGTTATTTTAGTCTGATTTGTATTTCCCTGATGATGTATGATGTTGAGCATCTTTTCATGTGTCTGTTAGCCATCTGGATGTCTTTTTTGCAAACATCTATAAATAACTTCTCAAACTTAACACACAAAAAACAAATAATCCAGTTAAGAAATGGGCAAAGGACATGAATAGACATTTTCCAAAGAAGACATCCAGATGGCTAACAGACACATGAAAAGATGGTCAATAACACTCACCATCAGGGAAATACAAATCAAATGGTTTAATTCAGATATTAGAATTACATTAGTTAGAGAAATTCACAAACACATATTTAATACCAAATAGCAAAAATTAAATAGCTTTTAATTTTCAAAAATGTGGCTTAGATTGTATTAGAATTATCTACTTTGAAAAGAAAAGAATGTCTCCGTAGGCTCTGCTTTACATACACAGTAAGGCAAATACTTGGATTTACTGTGTACTCATTTTTGTTGTTGTTAAAGAGACAATAATTTCAGAATTTAGAAGTAGGTCAAGATAGAATGGAACTTACTAGTACATCCTGGCTGAGGTACCCAGCCTCTATTTGTACATGTTGCCGTATTTCCTTGGGTTGAACGATCAAAGCCAGTTTTACAATTGTATGTGATTTCATCTCCACTTCTGTATCTGATGCTTTCTGGTGCATAGTTACCATTTTCAATGTGAGGAGAAGCACATATGATTTCTGGGAAAAAAAAAAGAATATGTAGGTAATGTTGAAATCACTACCCATTAAAATAATCAAGTACATAAAAATATAGAAAGTGGGTATTATTATTTTTTGTCCCTACCACAGCATAAAATGGGATTAATGTGAGTTTAGTCTTACATCCTTCCCATCATATCATTCATGTCCCACCACTATATCTCACATCTGATATATTTGTGCCCCCTGGACTCTTGAATCCTTTCTCCAAAGCCATCACATATATCATAATATTCTATATGTGGCAATAAACTCATGACATATCACTTCAACTCTTCTTACAAACTATTCAACTTCCCTGGCATCTGTGATTCTCCTAGGACTGTTTACAAACGGCTTGAGTCTCTTCCTTCCAGACACTTAGTAGGATTTCATATCCTTGCCAAGAATTAGATGTGGTCGTCTGATTTACACAGGTCAAGAAAATGAGTAAAGTAACACGTTTCCCTTTAGGGAGGAAGTTTTAAAAAGCCACTGTGCGAATTTTTATGTTCTTTTTTCTAGCTGCAGGGATTAAGGACAGCCATGGAGAGGTGATGTCTCTACCCTTGATTCTTACAGCTACTATAATGAGCAGAGTCCCTTCAGACCTACATTGGAAGTGGGCATAAACAGGAAATAAACTTCAATTTTTTAGGCTATTGAAATTCTGGAATACATTTTTATTAGTATAATAGAATAAACTAGTCCAGGGTTTGGAGAAAACCTTTTATGTAAAGAACCAGATAAAATGTTTCTGTCCCAGCTACTCAACACGAACACAGCCCTAAAAGATACATAAACAAATGAGCATGGCTGTATTCCAATAAAACTTTGTTTACACAAAGGGCAAAGGATGGATTTGATTTTCAGACTATAATGTGCTCTCCCATGACCTACTCTATCTTAATTTTTAAAGTTCTGTCTCAGTTCTTTCCATCAACTTTGCTAATATCTAGCCAATGGATCAATCTGCAAAATTCCTTGTATAATAAAATATCATACCTTTAAACTATTGTAGAAATGTTACATAACCATTTATATTAGTGCCATGGTGGACATTCAGCAATGCCAAAAATCCATTTATATGCCCCCAATTTACTTCCTATTCCATTTCCCAAAGTAACTTTCATCACAGTCTCATCATTTTCTTCAAAAGCCATCTAACACAATAGTTCCGTCATCAACAAATAAATCCTTGCATTCACACATAACAAATTTCAGACTACCAGCTGTGGGGTTCCCTAGATTTCTTACTAACATGTCCTTAACTTTGGCTACATCTGTTTGAACTTTAGCCTTTCTCTTACTTGTTGACGATGAGGTGTTTATTTCATTCAAGTTAGCTTTTCAAAAGTTTAATTCTTCCATCGAGCATGAACCATTGTATATTCCTTCCCTCTCTCATTTTGTCTACTATTCTCTCTTAAATGGATATGCAAGCTTCTCCAATTTTAAATTCCTTATCTCATCCCTTTTTCCAAGGTTGTTAATGTACTATACTTCTTCACAACCAAGATCCTTCAAATATCATCTTCCAATTAGTCTGGTTTTCAATCTCCCACTTATTCTTCAACCTACTGCTATCTGGCTTTTGACATCTTTAACATGCTGGTGCTATTAAGACAAAAGTCACCAATGTCCTCCAATTTCCAAATCCAAAATCTCTATGAATTGCTCATATCACAGTGACTGGTATTATATACTATGGGCTCCTTAATTATTTGTTGAACTGAATAGATAAAAACCCTCTGTAATATTTGACACTGTTGATCACTGACTTACTGGCATTCTCCAATGCCCTGCATTCTTATGTTTTCCTACTTCTCCTTATTTTTGTCTGAACAGTACTATTTTATTTTATTTATTTTACTTATAGCTGCCCTCCTTCCTCTGCTCTACTTAATTTTAGGCCCTGTCTACTTCTCAGATCTCATCTCCTACCAAGGTCCCACTTACTCTATACGACCAACACAATAGCCTTCTGTCTGGTGTTCACACATGCCAGGCTTATTCATAGCACTTGCACTTTTTATTCCTTATTTCTTGGGTGATGCTCCTCTAGATCTTCCGGCTGACTCTTATCACCACCTCAGAAATATCTTCCCTGAAGACCCAACGAGTATCGTATGAATGAATATCTATGCTTGACAGTTGGTTCTACATGAGTATTTGTCCTTGATTTTGTTGTTTGCTTCTTCACATTTTCTCTGTGAATCAAGATACTTACACAATAAAAAGCTATCAGCATTATGCTAATAACTCTTCAGTGAGATCCAAATCCATATATCCAACTGAAGCTTCACACTAGACAGGTCCATGTGAATAATTCAAAGGCATATTCAACTAACTACATGCCAACTAAATCAACCTTTTCTCAATATATGCTTTTCCTCCTGTGTTCAACATTTTAATTTGTGACACAAAAACCTCATGACAGGAGCCTGGAAATTTACCTCACCTTCCCTCCTCCCCATCACTTCAATATTCATTCACACAGCACATTCTATAATCTTATAATTATTGCTTATACATCTCCTCCCCTTCATTCCATGCTTCAACTGTGTACATCCAACTCTTAGAGGTTTTATGATAGTCTTTTAATTGGTCTTAAATTTGTACTTCATTCCTCCAGAATAAGCTTTAATAAGTCTCTATTCTAAACATGATACTATACTTATATTAGCAATGGTTATATTAGAAAGAATATGTGACCATCTAACCACAAATCTTAAGTATGTCTACACTGCTTGATTTTAATTGACACTACCTTGAGATGAGCCTTAATGTACCTTAAATGTAACCTTAAATTTACTTTTAGTTTTTTCTCCTCACTTTATTCTGCTCTATCATATTTTCACAGACCTTTGCAGTGGAGTTTATCATATATTAATTTTTACTTCATAGTGTGGCTTAACTTAATTTTGAAGTCAAAAGCTACAAGATATAAAAACAAGAGTTTTACTAAGAGCCCAACCAAAAAATACTGGGAGAATTTGTTAAATAATTTTTAATAAATTTGTAATAATACTTTGTTAAAATAATTAAAATAGAAGAACTTCACGTGATTACTTTTGAGCAGAAGACATAAATTCAATGATAAATTGTAATCCCTACTTTCATAATTTCCATTAATATAAATGATGCTAGTAAAACACTGCCAGGGCAAGTGCCTCTATCTAAAACAGTACTGGAGAATGTCTGCATGTGTGGGGTCACATTTTTTCCTACTGTTAGATACCACCAGTAAGCATTTGAGATAAGAACAGTAATTTAATGCTAGCACTCTATGTTGTTCGTCATCAGAAAATCTGACTTGTACAGAGAACAGATGGATTTGGAGCAAAGGTGGCTTTTATTTAGCAGGTCTTGGTACTTTTAATTATTCCTATAAATGATTTGCTGTCAGAGACTGGCTCCTATTAGATGAAGAGACCAAAGTTTTGACAAATCACCTTCAAACAGAACCCCTGAAGGGCGCCTGGGTGGCTCAGTTAAGTGTTCAACACTTTATTTCAGCTCATGTCATAATCTCATGGCTCGTGAGATTGACCCCACAGTGGGCTCCATGCTGATAGTGTGAAGCCTGCTGGGGATTCTCTCTTTCCTTTCTCTCTGCCCCTACTCCCAGTCATGCGCGCGCGCGCTCTCTCTCTCTTTCTCTCTCTCTCAAAGTAAATAACATTAAAAAACAAAAAAAACCTGACACATAAAATCATAAACCGGATGGAAGAAATTTTAAGTATTTTATCCTAGGTTATTTTATTCTAATTTTATTTTAGTTCCAAATTTATTATAGATTTGGAGAAAGCAAGATCTATAGATTTGGAATTCATCATTACCAGCAGGTAGATCCTTCTATTGTCCTAGGAAAATAAGGAGAAGCATTTGTGATATACTAGCTAAGGTACAATGTAGAGTACCTTTTACTTTTAAACTTATTTTTAAATGTTTATTTATTTATTTTGAGAGAGAGGAAGTGCACGCACGAGGGCGTGGCAGAGAGAGAGGGAGGGAGAGAATCCCAAGCAGGCTCCATGGTGTCAGTGAAGAGCCTGATGCAGTGCTCAAACTCTAGAACCAAACTGTGAGATCATGACCTGAGCTGAAATTAAGAACGGTATCCTTAACTGACTGAGCCAACAAGGTGCCCCTGGAGTTCCTTTTAATAAAAGACTTCTCCGTATCCAGTTAATGTAAAACACATTTCAATAAAATTAACCACTGTTGTAACAGAGAGTGCATGCTTATTTAATTTGGGGTGAACCATTCTTTATTTATCTTGATCATTAGTAAACTGTTTTGTGAAAGAGAGTATCCAATCTTAGTGACATCTCTCTCCCCAAAGAAAGGAGGATTCTAAGGCATCCTGTCTTGAGTTTTTGAGTTATACAATTGACTAAGAAAATGAAAAACAAATTCTAAAAAGAAAATGTTTTACAAATGTGGGATCTTTACTGTGTGTGTGTGTGTGCGCGCGCGCGCGCGCGCGCGCGCGCGCACGCGTATGTGTGTGGTGTAGATGGGTCAAGTTTCAAGTAAGCCTAGGAATTGTAGCAACACATATGGGAAAAACAGATTTCCCACATTAAAACAAATATGTGCTCAGCAACAGCTTTAAGCAGGTAGTTATGTGACCAAGAAAAAGAATTAACTAGACAACTTCTATGGAGCAGTCAGGCGATCCTGAGTCCTATGTCAAAGTAAAACTGAACTCAGATCCTGACGTCTTAACTTGGAAGTAAGTAAATTTCATTGAAACCTGGAATGATGATTTATTCTAATGTTCACTGAAATGTGGAGTGACTTATTCTAATGTTTATACAGGACAAAGGGCCTGATATAAAGTAAGTGGTTTATAAGTTATATTTTGACGACTGGATGGATAATTTAGCTCTCTAAATATTTAAGTCAGGCTCTGGAAGTAAAACATACGGCGGAAGTTAATGCCAGAGGACTTGTGCACCCACTTTCTTTGAGTAGGAGCCACAAATGCCATGAAGCCAAACAGCTGGACTCCACACACGATCAGCTGATCACAGATCTAATGTGGGTGATCACTGTCTTCTCTTCACTAACCTCTTTGTAAAATATTTTCTTAACAATGCCTGAAAGTGGAGGTCACTCAGTTGTAGGGGGATATATTTTCCAAGGAGCTACTTGTGGACTCAACCCCAAATTTTTTTCGGGGGGTTGGGGTGCCTGGCTGGCTGAGTCAGTAGAGCATGTGACTCTTGATCTCAGGGTTGTAAGTTCAAGCCCCAGGTTGGGTATGGAGCTTACTTTTTAAAAAAAAAAGGTAAAAAAATTAAAAAAAATTTTTTTAATGTTTATTTTTGAGAGAGACAGAATGTGAGTGGGGGGAAGGGCAGAAAGAGAGAGAGGGAGACACAGAACGTAAAGCAGGCTCCAGGCTCTGAGCTGTCAGCACAGAGCCCGACACAGGGCTCAAACTCATGAACTGCAAGATCATGACCTGAAGTCAGACTTTTAACCGACTGAGCCACCCAGGTGCCCTCAACCAAAAAATTTTTTAAAATAAGAACAAAATCATTCAAAATCTAACTCTAGTTTTTGTAAGAGAGGATCATTAAACAAGGTTTACGCATGGAATTATGAATCACATGATTAAAAGTTCAGAGAGCTCTTAAGAGTTCAGCTCTTCTCACCATCTCCCCACCTACCCTGGGCCACGATATGACCATATCTATAAAAGTCACCCTTTTAGAAAGGCACTTGACCTCTGATTTCATGTAGGATAGCACTTGTAACTTGTTTCACTCGCTGCTGCAGCCCGCATCAGAAGTTAACGCACCCTTTTCCATAAATGTTTGCAAACAGCTCAACATAGTTGTTACCGTGTGACATGTAATAGCTGTACCTTCTTGCTATTCTTCTAATGATATGATGTCTTAAACTCAACCTTTTACAGTTTTGCATCTGGACCACGATAGTTTGAAACTCTCTCTTTTCAAATGAGGTAGGCTAAGTAGAACACAATATTACAGACATAACTTTTGGTGGCACGAAGCACAGTTGACGTGGATTCTACATCTGCACAATATCCCCCATTAGGAAGCCTAAAAGAGTTTGGTGGGTGCCCCCTGCCACCCACCCCCCCGCATCATCATCACTATTGATTCATATTACACCTGTGCTTAGTGAAATCTCTAGTTATTTCCACTTAATTCCATTGTTAATTGAGGGTTCCCTCATATGGCATTCATCTCATTTACTTTGTTTGCAAAGCTAACTGCTGGGCTTTAGAAGAGCAATCTGTCTGAGAAGTAATCATGCCTGGGGAGCCTATTATTGCCCTGGCTCTGCTCTAGACTTGATTTTTGACCGCAGACCAACTACTTAACGAGCTATTGAACTCTTCTGTTCCTTTTATGTCTATTTTCAGAACGAGAGAATTATACCAAAATTAATTTTTGCACACATAAAACGTTAAGTATATCGTATTTATAAGAGTTGGTTCTTGTCAACATTAACGCTCCATTGTGAGAAAAAATAAACTGCTTCACTGTAAGGAATATATGAATGAAAAGAATTGATAAAATATATAGAAAGGAAATATAACATTACCTTTACATGAAGGGGTTGGAGTCCATCCCGATGCAGTGCATATGGCATCTCCTTTACTACCGTATTCATAACCCTGGTGACATGTATACTGAAATCGTTCGTTTTCCTTGTAAGTTTTCTTCAGAGATGCAGCATTTCCATTTGCAATTTCTGGCTTTTGGCAGGAAATTTCTAAATATAAGGGATTAAATTCCAAAATGTTTGTTATATATTAAAAAGCCATGTCTAAGACATAGTTATATTAAAGATACAAGTTTTGTTTCCTTTAGGCAAATCAGACAACGAAACAAAACTTCTATTTTGACATGGTTGCTTGAATTATTTACCTGTTGTTCTTAATTTTGATTTTTGAAATAAGGTAAAATTCTGATTAAACTTCTGTTGCTAGGGGTGCCTGGGTGGCTCAGTTGCTTAAGTAACTGGCTCTTGATTTTGGCTCAGGTTATGATCTCATGGTTCCTGGGATCGTACCCTGTCTGTGGCTTCCTGCTGGCACTGTAGAACCTTCTGGGATTCTTTCTCTTTCTTTCTCTGTCCCTCCCTTACTCATGCTTTCTGTCTCTCTCTTTCTATCAAAAATAAATAAATAAATAAAAATTATGTTGCTTATTTTATTTGCTTTGAAGATAAATTAGTCCTCTTCAAGTAAATAGTGGCCAGTAATGATACCAACTATATATATATAATTGGGTATAGATATATAGGCTTATTGTGATAAATATTTTCACCGAATGACTTGTAAAAATTATGTATTTTCTAGTTATCGATAATAGAGTCATAATTGGCATAACACTTTGTCAAAGAAGTTAATTTAACCTACTGTCATTATATCTATGAATTACATCTTCTGTTTTTGTGGCTTACCATCCATCCAAATTTTCTGTCAAGAAAACCCAAAAACTGGCCATCATATTTGCCCCCATCTTCTCTCAAACATTTCCCCCTGGGATTATGGCAACAATAACTAATTTCCCAGATGCTATTCTCGCACCTCTGTAATCTATTTTCCTGTTTGTAACTTAATGACTGTTTTTCTTGTCCCTTCATCGCTCCGTTGAAGGATTCCACTGAAATCCTCCATCGATTCCCAATTCAGTCTGAATAAAAGCCAAATTCTTCAGCATGATATGGAGCACCTTAGAACCTTGCACTGGCCTATCTTCAAGCCATCACTGACCTACCCCTGCTTGTGTCCTACACAACGGCCTCGAAGACATGGAACAGGGGAGCTTCAGGCTCCTGGAAGCCTCACTGCATTTGTACCTTCCTCTCCCTGAACTTCTCCTGACTGATATACTTTCCCCCCACTCAACTTCGTTGGAAAAAGTCTCATTCTTTCTTCAAAATGTATCTTATGCATTAGTTATTCCAGTAAGGTTTTACTAAGCACAGAAATTTAGGTTTTTTTTTAAATTTTATTTATTTTGAGAGAGAGAGATTGAGAGAGACAGTGAGATAGAGAGAGAGAGAGAGAGAGAGAGCGTGAGTTGGGGAGGAGCAAAGACAGAGGGAGAGAGAGGATCGCAAGCAGGCTCCACCATGAGCGTGGAGCTGGATGCCAGGCTGCATCTCATGACCGGGAGATCACGACCTCAGCTAATATCAGGAGTGTGATGTTCGACTGACTGAGCCACCCAGGTGCTCAGAAATTTAGTTTTAAGGGGGAAACCCCATCTGTGAGCCTCTGGGGTATACAGTATTTGCTGTGCTGACTGACTTGAAGAACTAATATTGTTAGAATTTTTAAGAACAGAAATGCTTTTCCCTGCATCTCATTATAGGATAGACTAAACTAAGAAAGTGTGAATTTTAGAAAAAATATTAAAAAAAATAAATATGGCAGATATATCTGCCAAAAAAGTATTGGTAAAGTGAAGCAGACTGACCATAATGTTTCATTACAAAAGCCCAATCACCATACTGGTCATGATGCACTGGTTAGCAGTATTATAACTAAAGAAATCTTGACTTGCAGTTTACTATAGAACTTTTTTTAAAAGGCAAAAACTTATTTAGTGAATTCAGTTTAGTTTCACAATATTTCTCTAAACTTACAGTGCAAATATAAAATAGGACCCCATTCTAGAAGTATTATTCAACAACAGAATGTTATAATGCTATATCAGTGGAAATACATAATGGCTTTTTGATCTTACAAATTAAAAGAAAGCCTGTTCTGTAGGCCAATATTAAATCTTGCAGCAGAACTGCTTACTAATCTATGTGAACATGAAAGCCAATTACAATTTAATTATGGATATGACCATGGAATTTGGTTTCAGATAACCTAGGTTTGAATCTTAACTCCACCGTCATGCCATCATATCCTTGGTCATGAGATGTAACTTTTTTGCCCCACAATGTCCTCAGTTATAAAATAGAGGTGAAAACAGTGCATAAATCACAGTCATTTTGAAGGTAAAATGGAATGTAAAGAACTTAGATCAATTACTGACAAATAGTAAGTGCCCAATAAATATTAGTTTTAATGTTATTAGTATAATTAGTATTATTCTATGTATAATATTTAAAAGTGCAAATTTTCATGAGAAAAACTAAAACTGTCCGATCCCATGAACAGTAAATGTATCTTACCCACACATTTTGGGCTTTCTCCACTCCAAACACCATTCGTTGAGCAACGTATTTCTGCAGGCCCAACAAGCATGAAGCCTGAATTGCACGCAAACCGTACTACTTGTCCAAAAGTATATTCCTTGTCTAGGTCCAATGCGCTACTGGTCAATCTCCCATTCTCTGGATGTGTCACTGGTAAACACTTAACAACTGAAAAAAATAAATATAACTTTTCCTAATAGAATTTGACAACTTTATTATGAAAAATATGTATATATACACATACAGGTATAAAGTCACTAACAAAGAAAGATTGGGGGAATTACTTAATTTTTTTAAAGAAGCATTTAATAAACCTGTTTGTTGGATATAAAGGCTTATAAATTAAAAAAAACACCAATAAGCTTATCTCTGATTATTTTCTATGAGAGCGGACAAAGAAAAAATTATTTCTTTGAATGTCAGTTTACATTTTTATAGTAACAAATAAATGTTCCTTAAATAATTGAAAAATATAAAGGTTGAGACAGTTAGATGAAATTTTTCACTTAAGCCCTAGGATAATATAACACTGTATTCCTAAAAGGTATAAATGCAAACTTTCTGACTCTATTTCTTTCAATAGATAAAGTCCTTAATTTTCCTTCCTCTCCCACATCAGTGCTCAAAATAATCTGAGTATTCCTTTTGATTTTACTTAATATTTTCCAAATACCTTGTAGGTTATGGCATTTAAACTTTATTTTAGAGTAGAATCATCCAGGATGCTCATTAAGATGGAAATTCTATGGCTATCTCCCTGTGCTATTACCGGAGATACTGATTTAGTAGGTTTTTAGTAACCCAAAATTTCAGCATTAAACAAGCACCTCAGGTGATTTCAGTGTAGATGTTCCTTAAAACATTTAGATCTCTCCTCTCATTCCCGTAAGTTCTCTTCTTTAGGTAACAGGACTTTTGAGTGATCACATTCCCACTCGCCCTCCTCCTCCTCCTCCTTCATCCTCTTGGTCCTCCCTCCCTCCCCCTTTTCCTCATTCCCTCCCTCCTTCCCCCTCTCTCTCCCTCTCTATTTACTTCTCACCATGGAACTAAGAAAGACTACTCTGACTCATCTATTTCCATGATGACTAGAGAGATTAGCATTACTAGCCCAAAATTTAGAAACAGGATCTACATTTTTCTCATTCTGACTCTTGGCTTTATGGATCAGTAAGAAAAGTAGAGCTCTTCCTTACTTCCTGCCTCTTTTCAGTAAGACTAAGACCACAGGAAAATCTCCTTTGCCATGCAAGAGGGGAGAGATAACTGAATCATGGTCTCCATTTCAGCTGTTATTGACAATCTCTGCATTTGGGTGGATATTGGTTGAGTATGTATTCATTAGTAAAGCTGAAATTCTGATCCTTGTGCTATTTCTAGTGTTTAGAATCCAAAAGGAAAGGAAAATAGGTTTTAGATTTCCTAATCTCTAATACTTTGA
>NC_064813.1:43399389-43414412 GCF_023721935.1 Panthera uncia
CATTAGATCAGATGAAACTGCACTCACATTTGGTTAATGAAACACAAAATAGCGTAGTAATAAAAAGCTTAGATATCCATTCCAAACTATATTAGAAGCCATAAAAATACTTTGAATCAAAAATATGTAATTACAAACTTTAAGGATGTTTCAATGTAAGATATCTCAAAAAATCTTAGATATTTTAAATATTTGAATATATCTGTAAATCAATTTTACATATACCTTCACATATAGGAATATCATTGGTCCATCCATCAGATTCACACTCACGGAAATTAATCCTACCTAGCATCTGATACCTAAAAACCAAAAATGACAGAATGGTGAACTAATTTATTATATGCATTTATATGAAATTTTAAGTTTGATACATTCTGAATGTCCAGGAACTCCATTTCAGAGAAAATTAACAGCATATACATTTCTTTCCTCCTTCCCTTCCCTCTTCTTTCCTTCCTTCCTTTTTTCCCTCCATCCTTACTCCCTTCCTTCCCTCTTTCTTTTCCTTTTCATTCTTTCTCTCTTTCTAGTCTTTCTCCTTCTTATTCTTAAATTTCTTTCTTTCTTTTTTATTTAACTTGTTTGGGTTTTTTTGTATCTGTATGAGATGAAGAAATTTTTTTAAGTTTATTTATTGAGAGAGAGAGAGAGAGAGAGAGAGAGAGAGAGAGCAGGAGAGAGAGAGGAAGAGAGAGAATCCCAAGCAGGCACTGTTTCGTCAGTACAGAGCCCAATGTGGGCCTCTATCTCAACTGTGAAATCATGACCGGAGCCAAAATCAAGAGTGGGACGCTTAATCGACTAAGCCACCCAGATGCCACTTTCTATTGTTCTTAAACTTCTCTACTACTTAAGAAAGGCTCTCAGACAGAGTTAACACAGTGGAGAAGTAGGGGGACCCGAAGTTCCCTTGTCCCTCAAACACAGCAGTATTTAGCCCAGAAGATTTGGAATTCCAGGAATCCGGGCTAAAGAGCAACAGAAACATCTCCAGGGGCCCACGGGGACAACCTGACGTGCCATAGGTTCATGATTGCCAATTGGGAGAGATAAAATGGGTGGTGGTGTAGGCACAGAAGGGAGGGATCCCCTTCTGTGGAGAGACAAAAGGAAGAGAAAGAGAGGCTGTGGAAGTGTAGGATTGTATTTGGAGAAGAGAAAAACCACAGACTGGGGAACAGAATAAATGGAGACAGAACCAATTTCTAGCTCATTCCAGGGTTGTAGGGCTTCCTCCAGACTGGGGCCTGCTGCCCTATATGCATGCCTGGGTAGGAGGGGAACCAGCCCTGGGCTCAGTAGCACACTCAAAGGTGCAGTCAGAGAGCAGTCTCCCAACCTTGAGGACTGTGGGAAGAAGGCACAAGACACTCCAAGGACAAAAGACCCTGCAGGCACCCGCCAGCCAGAGGCCCTTTGTCGGCTGTCAGGGCAGACTGGCACTACCCCAGAACTGAGACTCCAGGGTGGGATCCTTTAAGACATCGGCATTTGAATCCCAGCCAAGCGCTTGGGAGGCAAAAGAGACCGGAGCGCGACAAAACGGCCTGCTCGCACCTGCACAGTACTGTGAGGATGGCCTGAACAGAGTGATTTGGGACACCCGCTCTGGAGAGGAGAGACTGGTGTGTCGCCATTTTTCTTCCCATCACCAACAAGGTGGGGTTTCAGAGAACAATGGACCACAGTGGAGGCGGGAACTGCCTACAACAAACCACAGCCCTCTGCGCCTGGTAACTGCATATCTAACAGAGCAAGATTGACACTGACTAAACCAAACAGCACCTCCTCCAGACCAGTGCAGCCACTGGTTGGTCCAGTGGTTTTGCATTTTTCTGAATTGATTCTTGTTCAATTCCTATTTTGTGTGTACGTGTGTGTGTGTGTGTGTGTGTGTATTTTTTTTCTTCCTCTTATTTCTCCCCTTCTCTTTTGGTTACTTTGGTTGTTGTTTAAGTAGACTTTTTAATCTAGTCTTTTTACACCTCTTCTGTACCTCCTTCCTTTTTATTTTCCTCTCCCTCTCTCTAGATTAAGCCATATCGTTTCTCTGATTCTCTACCTGGTCAATTATTTTTTTTCTTTTTTCCCCTACCTTGTCATTTCTCTCTTTCTATGGGATAAGACTTCTTTTGCCACCACCCCCATTTTTAAAATTTTTTTCCAGGGTTACTTAAATGATTGTATCAAAGCACACCTGGTGGAAGATCCAAACAACAACTACAAGGAAGGAGACACAGCAACCACAGTCACAACAACAAGAGAGAGAATGCAACACATTCCAAAAAACACCTCCTGAACAGTCAGACCTGGGACAGTTTATGACCCGTTTTTAATATAGTAGTGCTCATAGGTGCAGGACACATAGTAGTGCTCATAGGTGCAGGACACATAACAAGCTATTAAAACACATAAAGGACAGAAAACTAGCCAAAATTATGAAACAGAAGAATTCTCCTCAAAAGAAATTCCAGGAAGAAGTGATAGCTAGAGAATTGCTCAAAACATATATAAACAATACAGTTGATCAAGACTTTAGAATAATAGTCATAAAATTAATAGCTGGCCTTGATAAAGCATAGAAGACATAAGGGAATCTATTCCTGCAGACATCAAGGAACTAAGAAATAGTCATGATGAATTAAGAAATGGTGTAAATGAGGTACAAAATAATCTAGATGCAGTGACAGCAAGGGTGGAGGAAACAGAGGGGGAGAATAAGTGAAACAGAAGAGAAAATTATGGAACATGATGAAACTGAGAAAAATAGAGATAAGAAAATACTAGACCATGAGGGGAGAATTACAGACTTAAGTGATTCAATGAAATGAAATAATATCCGTATGATATGAGTTCCAGAAGAAGAGAGAGAGAAAAGGGAAGAAAGTTTATTTGAACAAATTATAGCTGAGAACTTCCCTAATCTGGGGAGGAAAACAGGCATCCAAGTCCAAGAAGCACAGAGAACTCCCCTCAAAATCAACAAAAGCAGGTCAACACCATGACATATCATAGTGAAAATGGCAAAATACAAAGATAAAGAGAGAATTCTGAACACCACTAGGGACAAACGGGCCTTAACCTACAAGGGTAGACAAATAAGGGTATTTGCAGACCTGTCCACTGAAACTTGGCAGGCCAGGAGGGAGTGGCAGGAATTAGTCAATACGTTGAATAGTAAATATATGCAGAGAATCCTTTATCCAGCAAGGCTGTCATTCAGAATAGAAGGAGAGATAAAGGCTTTTCCAGACAAACAAGAACTAAAAGAGCTGATGACCACTAAACCAGCATTGCAAGAGTTCCTAAGGGGGACTCTCTGAGTGGAAAGCAGCAAAGACTACAAAGGATGAGAGAACATCACCACAAGCATGAAACCTACAGCTAACACAATGACACTAAATCCTTATCTTTCAATAATCACTCTGAATGTAAATGGATTAAATGCCCCAATCAATAGACAAAGGGTATCAGAATGGATCAAAAAACAAGATCCATCTATATGTTGCCTACAGGAGACTCATTTTAGACCTGAGGACAGCTGCAGATTGAAAGTGAGGGGATGGAAAACCATCTATCATGCTACTGGAAGACAAAAGAAAGCTGGAGTAGCCATACTTATATCAGACAAACTAGACTTTAAACTAAGGCCGTAACAAGAGATGAAGAAGGGCATTATATCATAATTAAGGGGTCTATCCATCAAGAAGAGCTAATAATTGTAAATGTTTCTGCCCCTAACTTGAAAGGACCCAAATATATAAATCAATTAGTCACAAATATAAGCAATCTTAATTGATAAGAATAAGGTAATTTCAGGGGACTTTAATACTCCACTTACAACAACGGACAGATCATCCAGGCAGAAAATCAATAAAGAAACAATGGAGTTGAATAATACACTGGACCAGATGGACTTGATAGATATATTCAGAGTTTTTCATCGAAAAGCAGCAAGAGACTCATTCTTCTTGAATGCACATAGAACATTCTTCAAGACAGATCACATTTGGGTCACAAAACAGCCCTCCATAAATATAAAAGAACTGAGATCATACCATGCATATTTTCAGATTACAATGCTATAAAGCTTGAAATTAACCACAAGAAAAAAAGGGGAAAGCCTCTAAATGCATGGAGGTTAAAGAACATCCTACTTAAGAATGAATGGGTCAACTAGGCAATTAAAGAAGAAATTTAAAAATATATGGAAGCAAATGAAAATGAAAACACAATAGTCCAAACCCTTTTGGATGCAACAAAGGCAGTCATAAGAGGAAAATACATTGCAATCCAGACCTATCTCAAGAAACAAACAAACAAAATCCCAAATATAAAATGTAACTGCATACCTAAAGGAACTAGAAGCAGAACAGCACAGAAACCCCAAATCCAGCAGAAGAAGAGAGATAATAGAGATCAGAGCAGAAATAAACAATATAGAATCCAAAAAAAAAAAAAAAAAAAAAAAAAAAAAAAAAAAAAAAAAAAAAAAACAGTAGAAGAGATCAATGAATCTAAGTGCTGGTTTTTTGAAAGAATAAACAAAATTGATAAACCCCTAGCCAACTTCTCAAAAAAAAAAAAAAAAAAAAAGAGAGAGAGAGAGAGAGAACCTAAATAGATACAACCACGAATGACAGAGATCACACCACAGAAATACAAACAATTATTAGCAAATACTATGAAAAATTATATGCCAACAAACTGGACAACCTGGAAGCAATGGACAAATTCCTAGACACCCATACACTACCAAAACTCAAATGGGAAGAAATAGAAAATTTGAAAGGACCCATGACCAGTGAAGAAATTGTAACAGTTATCAAAAATCTCCCAACAAATAAGAGTCCTAGGTCAGATGACTTCACAGGGGAACTCTACCAGACATTTGAAGCAGAGTTAATACCTATCCTTCTCAAGCTGTTCCAAAAAATAGAAATGGAAGGAAAGCTTCCAGACTCATTCTATAAAGCCAGCATTACCCTGATTCCTAAAAAAGACAGAGACCCCACTAAGAGGAGAATTACAGGCCAACATCCCTGTTGAACATGGATGCAAAAATTCTCATCAAGATACTAGCAAATCGAATTCAACAGTATAGTAAAAGAATTATTCACCATCATCAAGTGGGATTCATTCCTGGGCTGCAGGGCTGGTTCAATATTTGCAAATCAATCAGTGTGATTCATCACATTAATAGAAGAAAGGATAAGAACCATATGATCCTGTCAATAGATGCAGAAAAAAAAAAAAGCAATGGACAAAATACAGCGTCTTTCTTAACAAAAATCCTCAAGAAAGTTGGGATAAAAGGAACATACCTAATGTCATAAAAACCATACAAAATGCCCACAGCTAATATCATCTTCAATAGGGAAAAACTCAGAGCTTTTCCCCTGAGATCAGGAACACAACATGGATGTCCACTCTCACCACTACTGTTTAACATAGTAGTGGAAGTCCTAGCCTCTGCCATCAGACCACAAAATGAAATAAAAGGCACCCAAATAGGCAAAGAAGCCTAATTTTTATTTTTTGCACATGACATGATACTTTACACGGAAAACCTAAAAAAACTGCTAGAACTGATACATGGAGTCAGCAAAGTCGCAGGAAATAAAATCAATGTACAGAAATTGGTTGCATTTCTATACACTGATAATGAAGCAACAGAGAAATCAAGAAATCAATCCCATTTACAATTGCACCACAAACCATAAAATACCTAGGAATAAACCTAACCAAAGATGTCAAAGATCTGTATGCTGAAAACTACAGAAAGCTTAAGAAAGAAATTGAAGAAGACACAAAGAAATAGAAAAATATTCTATGCTCATAAACTAGAAGAACAAATATTGTTAAAATGTCAATATCACCCAAAATAATCTACACATTCAATGCAATCCCAATCAAAATTGCACTGGCATTCTTCTCAGAGCTAAAGAAAACATCCTAAAATTTGTATGGAACCACAAGAGACCCCAAATAGCCAAAGTAATGTTGAAAAAGAAAACCAAAGCCAGAGGCATCACAATTCTGGACTTTAGTCTCTACCACAAAGCTGTAATCATCAAGACAGCATGGTATTGGCACAAAAACAGACACATAGAGCAATGGAATAAAATATAGAACCCAGAATTGGACCCACAAATGTATGGCCAACTAACTTTTGGCAAAGCAGGAAAGAGTATCCAATGGAAAAAAGACGGTCTCCTTAACAAATGGTGCTGGGAGAAGTGGACAGCAACATGCAGAAAAATTAAACGGGACCACCTTCTTACACAAAATAAACTCAAAATGGATGAAATACCTAAATGTGAGACAGAAAACCATCAAAATCCTAGAGGAGAAAACAGGCAACAATCTCTTTGACCTCAGCCACAGCAACTTCTTACTCGACACATCTCCGAAGGCAAGGTAAATAAAAGCAAAAATGAACTAGTAGGACCGCATCAAAATAAAAAGCTTCTGCACTGCAAAGGAAACAATCAACAAAACTAAAAGGCAATGGACAAAATGGGAGAAGATATTTGCAAATGACATATTGGATAAATGGTTAGTGTCCAAAATCTATAAAGAACTTACAAACTCAACACCTGAAAAACAAATAATCCAGTGGAGAAATGGGCAGAAGACATGAATAGACACCTTTCCAAAGAAGACATCCAGATGGCCAACAGACACATGAAAAGATGCTCAACATCACTCATAATCAGGGAAATACAAATCAAAACCACATTGGGATACTACCTCACACAGGTCAGAGTGGCTAAAATTAACAACTCAAGAAGCAACAGATGTTGGCAAAGATGTGGAGAAGAGGGAACCCTCTTGCACTGTTAGTGGGAATGCAAACTGGTGTAGCCACTCTGGAAAAGAGCATGGAGTTTCCTCAAAAAATTTAAAATAGAATTATCCTAGGACGCAGCAATAGCACTACTCAAAATTTATCCAAATGATACAGGAGTGCTGATTCGAAGGGGCACATGTACCCTAATGTCTACAGCAGCACTTTCAACAACAGCCAAATTATGGGAAGAGCCTAAGTGTCCATCGACTGATGAATGGATAAAGAAGATGTGGTTTATATATACAATGGAATACTATTTGGCAACAAGAAGGAATGAAATCCTACCATTTGCAGCAATGTGGACGGAACTGGAGGGTATTATGCTAAGTGAAATAAGTCAGTCAGTGAAATACAGATATATGTTTTCACTCATGTGGAACTTGAGAAACTTAACAAAAGACCATGGGGGAAGGGAAGGGAAAAAAAACAGTTTCAAATACAGAGGGAGGCAAACCATAAAGAGATTCTTAAATACAAAGAACGAACTGAGGGTTGATGGAGGGGCGCAGGGGAGAGGGGAAAATGGGTCATGGGCACTGAGGGGTGATGGCTATTGAGAGGTGATGGACATTGAGAAGTAAAAATGGGTGATGGGCACTTGTTGGGATGAGCACTGAGTGTTGTATGTAAGTGATGAAACATGGGAATCTACCCCCGAAGCCAAGAGCACACTGTATATACTGTATGTTAGCTAATTTGACAGTAAGTTATATTAAAAAAAAAAAGGCCCTCAAGTCTTCAGGCACATGGACTAATCATTATCCTTGGTTCATGACAGAAACTCATTAGAATTTTGTGCACAATATCCTCTTATTTTATCACTGAGTTAGTCAATTACACTTAACAATGTTATAACCTCCTTGAACTACCACCAAAACGAAAACCCAAAAAACGTGATAGTAAGCAAGAGCTAACAATATGTTCCACTTCCTCCACTCTTGTTCCATACTCCTATCGTCCACAATTATGATATCTTTGGAACTTTGGGGCTCATTACATAATCTATTCTTGATTAGACAAAATTTTGAATAGACAAAATTTCTTAGCATGTTTATTCTGAACACTTGTCTTCATCTTCCCATTTCCATCCTAGGCATTTTTTACAGTGTGGTCATCGAGTCAGATTTCCTTATAAAATTCATTCATTCAAAGTCAAATTTATCTAACTGTGGTAACACATCAAGCCCATCCTTAAAATCTAAAATGCTCTAGTTGGATGAAAATTTCTTAGGGCAGATGCAAAATGTATAATCATTACCAGAGGCTTTAGAGCAAAGCAAAGCATCCTTCTTAGTATTACAGTGGACAGCAAGAAGCAGAAAGCTTTTTCTCAAAACATAAGTAATGGGCAGCATTTTGATAACCACAAGAGAGATAATTTTGAGAATGGGCCTTTCATTAACACCTAAATAATTGTACATAAACAAACGTTTCCTTCATCTGCAAATAAGGATTGCTTCACCCATTACACAAGTAAAAAAACCACAAGCTTTCTCCCTCAAAAATTACTTTGTCTTCCTTTGAATGTTACTATTTCTTCCTAATTCTCTAAAGGAAGAAAACATTTTAAATGAGGATCACAGAACTTGAAGTCAAACATTTATCTATGTCTCTGTCATATAAAGAAACAAAATAATTGGTGATTAATTTTCCTTCTTTGTCTCCTCTACTGGTACCCTGTTCCGAAAGTACATTTCCTGGTTAACATTTTCCATCTACACCAGAAACCCACCCGTTCCCCCAAAGTTGTTTTAGGGATTCTGCAAAATTCTACACAAAACCGCTTATGGCCCATATACACAGGGAAAGGGGGAAGAAAAAGAGACTGTCCAAATGTTGGTACTTGGGGAAAAGTAATAGCTCATGTATCTGCAACCCCAGCTGGGCAAAATAGCAGAAAAAAGGTGGATGGGAACAAGGGATCAAAAAAGGTCGGTTGACTAGCAGAAGCCATGGGTGTAGTAAGCCCATTCTACACTGATTCAACAACTAGGTCAAAAGGTACATCCCCTCAGGTAGGTAAAACAATCTAAAATTTTTAAAATAGCATGAAATATTGATGTTTGCTGATCTTGCATGGTCCAAGGACCTTTATTTCACTAATGAGTATCTAGTTCTTGGTGGAGATCCAAGCTGAGTGGCAGATAGTTACTTTTTATAGAATCTTTAACAGAGTTTGCCCAGAATTTATACAAGATGAAAGAAGCAAAGATGAATTAAAGTGCAGCCAAGATCAGAGGTTAAGTATGTCGCTAATTTTTTCACCGAATTATAAATATTTATTTATTACTGAGATTTAGGGAATCTAGTGGATGAAGTCTGTGAGTTTTGATCCCTTTTGCCAGGTCCAATATGGAAACTAAAGGGGTCAGACAAGCCTGTATTGACAGGGATATTACAGAGGTGAACAGTGAGGTAACTGGAAAGTTTAAGCCCAGATGGTCGTCATCTATTTGGTCATGTATAACAAAGCCAGCAGCAATGATTGAAAGTTGGGCTAAAAATGTCTTTGAAAAATCTCAATGGCCAAAGAGACACTAAAATCATAAGAACTAAGACTTATTGGGTGCCTACAATATCCCACGAACTCTTCGAAGGGCTTCAGTGTATCTTATTTATGTTTTCCACCAATCCTATGATGCACCTGCTGTGTTTCTACTTTTCTTTTTAGAGACAGAGTGTGTGTGCAAGCTAGGGAGAGGGACAGAGGGAGAGAGAGAAAATCCCAAACAGGCTCCATGCTCAGTGCAGAGCCTGATGTGGGGCTCAATCCCATGACCCTGGGATCATGACCTGAGCTGAAAGGTAGAGTTGGATGCCCAACTGACTGAGGCACTCAGGCGTCCCATGTTTCTACTTTTATAATTGAGGAAATGGGAGTGAAGAGCTATTAGAATGATACATACAGTTATTAAGTGGTGGAGTTTTGGGATGCAGGCTTATTCCAAAGCCTAACCTTTAAAATATTACATTGATCCTATTTGTATTTATGTAGCATAAACTTGTAATGATACTGGTTTTCCCATGTATGAAACTTTCTTCAAAACAATGTGTAGACCTAGATGGGCATAACAGGAATAAAGAACCCTGAAGAGGTATCACAGTGTTAAGATCAGCCATGAAAATCCAACAGGAGATTAGAGAACAGAGTCTATGATTATGAAGGTAGTAGCATTTTTGGTCCACGTGATAAGAATAATTTACACACCATGGAAACTTAAATAATGGTAGTTATTATTGCTTTGGTGTAAAATATTTGTTTCTCCTAAATTTTATAAGCTTTTATCAAAGAGATGCCATGTAATCTGATTTTGTTGCCATTCTCACTGTCCCTGACATATTGAACTCCCTCCCATATACTCTGTACATAATAGAATATAGTCAGGAATTTTTGGAATAAACCCTTATTTATATATATACTATTTTCCAGCCCTCCTAGAACTACACTCTTTAAGAGTAATTATAACTCATTTAAAATTTTCAATGTTGAGGAGATAATATGGTATCCAAATATAATCATTTCCATTATACATTAATTTTTCAGGTTTCTTGTATGGTACTTATAAAAATGCTCATAGAAAAATAAAGTAACTGGGGTGCCTTGGGTGGGTGGCAGTTAGGTGTCCAACTTCATTCAGCTCAGGACATGATCTCATGGTTTGTGGGTTCAAGCCCCACATTGGGCTCTGTGTTGGCAGCTCAGAGCCTAGAGCCTGCTTTGGATTCTGTGTGTGTGTCTCTCTCTCTGCCCTTCCCTCTGTCTCTCTTTGTCTCTCAAAAAAATAAAATAAAACATTAAAAATTAAAAAAAAAAGAAAAATAACGTGACCTTAAAAATACTAATCAGTACAGTCCCTATTTACAATCTAAATTATAATTGTCTCAATTTTTTTATATTGACTACATACCCCTCATTACATGTGTAAACAACCTTTGCTCCATATTCAAATTCATTTCCTCTTGCAAGATGAAAGGAACCAAAAGAAGTATCTCCAGGATGTCCACAGGGCCTTTCTAAAATGATCAAAAGAATATCATTATGTAATGCAGGGAAACACATTTGATGTAGAAGTTCAAGGAAAATGGTATTTAATATTATATCCAAAGACATAATTGAAGATGTAGAAAAGTGAAAAATAACACAAAGTTATTATTTTATTATTAAACTTGTCTATATGGTGGATTTTTTTATTTTGGAAGATTTCAACTCCTTATTAAGAATAATGATGGTATAGGGGTACCTGGGGGGCTCAGTCGGTTAAGCATCCAACTTTGGCTCAGGTCATAATCTCACAGTTCGTGGGTTCAGCTCCGCGTCGGGCTCTGTGCTGACAGCTCAGAACCTGGAGCCTGCTTCATATTCTGTGTCTCCCTTTCTCTCCCCCCCTCCCCTACCTGTGCTCTCTCTCTCTCTCTCTCAAAAATAAATAAACATTAAAAAAAAAGAATAATGATGGTATATTATTTTGTGTTTAAATGACAATTATGATATAATTCAGCTAATATTGCTACGATATCAAACATTTGGTATTTTCACAACTAAAGTTTTCACAAATGTATGATTTACTTACTCTGACATATCCTCAATGGATTAAGAGCCACCCATTCTCCATTCTTGCATTCCATTATAATAGCTCCAAGAGTTCTATATCCAGGTCGGCATTTATATGTAGCCTGAGTTCCCTCTAGATATTTTTGTTCAGGCCAGACACCTACCAAAATTTCATTTTGTTTTCCTGGAGGCGGTCCTTCACAATCTAAAAACAATAAAAATAAAGTAATTGCTTAAAGTGTTTTTTTAAACTTCCAAAACATTTAGGTTATTTTTTCTTTTAAAAATACCTATGCTGGGAGGAGTCAAAATGGCAGACAAGTAAGAAGATCATTATTTCCTTCACCCCTCAAAGACACCAGTATTAAGGTCAGAACACTTTCTGCAGAGGAAATCAATCTACAGAGTGGCAGAAGGATCCCCACAGGTGGAACGAGACAGTTTGGTGGTACAGAGGCAGGCGTTTGAGAATCAGGAGAGAAAAAATGGGCAGTGTAGGCAAGGAGAGGAGGGGACCACTTTTGTGGAGAGACAAAAGGAAGTGAAGAAAGGTTGTAGAAGTGTGGGATTGTATTTGGACAAGAGGAAAACTTCTCTGGACCATGGACAGGGGAACAAAAAATACAGATAGAGCCAATTTCTACTTTGCAAACAGCCTTATAAGTGAAGATCGGAGTTTTTAGGGTTGTTTGACTTTCTCTGGACTGGAGCCGGCTGTGTGCAGGTACCTGGTGGCGAGAGGGGCCAGTCCTGGGGTGCGGTAGCGTTCTCAAGGTCTCAAGTTCTCAAGCACTGGCAGACAGCAGTCCCTTCCTCCCAAGTACTGTGGGAAGAGGGCATATTGCCCAAGGACAAAGACATTGCAGGTGCCAACCTGAGGCCCTTCGCTGGCAGGGCAGAGTGGCATTATTCTGGAACCAGGTTCACGCAGAGCAGGATACGAGGTGCTGGAGGAGACTGTGGAGCAGGACAGGTCGAATGCCCACGCTACTCTGTAAGGCGCTGCCTGAACTGCACGGTTTGAGACACCCCCTGCGGGGAGGAGAGACTGGGGTGTTGCCATTTTTCTTACCAACACCAACATGCTGGGGCTTCAGGGAACAGGACAGTGGCTCCACTGGGAGCCTACTTACATGAACTCCAGCCCCTCCGTGCCTGTAACTGCTTATCTACTGGAGCAGGACTGACACTGAGTGAACCGCAGGGGCCAGATTCCAGACCAGCACAGCCACCAGTCCCAGGCACCAACAGACAACTGTCCTGCAGTTTTGTATATACGGATGGAAGAATCATAAGAATGAATCAGTGATATACAAGATAAACTTATGGAAAATAATGAAGCTGAAGAGAAGAGGTAAAGAAAAATATCAGATCACGAATGCAGACCTAGGGAACTCAGTGACTCCATAAATCATAGTAACGTTCGTATCACTGGAGTCCCAGGGAAGAGAAGGAAAAGGGGGCAGAAGGTTCATTGGAGGAAATTATAGCTGAAAACTTCCCTAAACTTGGGAAGGAAACAGACATCCAAATCCAGGAGGCACAGAGAATTCCCATCAGAATAAACAGGTCATGATCTCAGGGTTGGGAGATCAAGCCCCATGTCAGGCTCCTCACTGGATGTGGCGCCTACTTAAGATTCTCTCTCTCTTCCCTTTGTCCCTCCCCTGACTCCCATACACACGCGCTTTCTCTATTTCTAAAAAACAAACGAAAAAACACTCAAACGAAGAGAGATAGAGGGAACATACCTCATTATCATAAATGCCACATATGAAAGACCCACAGCTAATATAATTCTCAATGAGGAAAAACTGAGAACTTTTCTTCTATGGTCAGGAACAAGATAAGGATGACCGCTCTCACCATTGTTACTTAACATAGTACTGGATGTCTAGTCTCAGCATCAGTCAAAAAAAAAAAAAAAAAAAAAAAAAAAAGGAAAGTAAAAAAGAAAGAAAGAAAAGGAAGGAAGAAAGAAAGGCAAGGCATCCAAATCAAGAAGGAAGAAATCAAACTTTCACTATTCATAGACAACATGATAATCTACATAGAAAACCCAAAACTCTCCACTAAAAATTTCTGGAACTGATACACAATTCAGTAAAGTTGCAGGAAACAAACTCCATGCAGAGAAGCCTGTTGCATTTTTACATACCAATAGTGAGGCAGCAGAAAGAAAAATGAAAGAATTCACTCCATTTATATTTGCACCAAAAACCATAAGATACTTAGGAAAAAACCTAATCAAAGAGGCAAAAAGATCTGTACTCTGCAAACTGCAGAATACTGATGAAAGAAACTGAAAGCAACACAAAGAAATGGAAAAATATTCCATGCTCATGGACTGGTAGAACAAATATCATTAAAACATCTATATCACTCAAATCAATCTACACATGTACTGCAATCCCTATCAAAATACCACCAGCAGTTTTCACAGAGCTGGAACAAACAATCCTAAAATTTGTATGGAACCACAAAAGATTCCAAATAGCCAAAGTAATCTTGAAAGAGAAAAGCAAAGCTGGAGGCATCAGAATTCCAGACTTCAAGCTACATTACACAGCTGTAGTCACCAAGACAGCATAGTGCTGGTATAAAAACAGACACGCAGATCAGTGGAACAGAATAGAAAACTCAGAAACGGACCCACAACTATATAGTCAACTAATCTTTGACAAAGCAGGAAAGAATATCCAATGGAAAAAAGTCTCCTCAATAAATAGTGTTGGGAAAACTGGACAACAACATGCAGAAGAATGAAACTGGACCACTTTCTTACAAGGTACACAAAATATATTCAAAGTGGATGAAAGACCAAAATATGAGATGGGAAACCATCAAAATCCTAGAGAACACAGCAACCTCTCTGATTTGGGCCATAGGAACCTCTTACTGGATATGTCATCAAAGGCAAGGGAAACAAAAGCAAAAATGAACTATTGGGACTTCATCAAGATAAAAAGCTTCTGCACAATGAAGAAAACAATCAACAAACTAAAAGGCAACCTTCAGAGTGGGAGAAGATATTTGCAAATGACATATCTGATAAAGGGTTAGTATCCAAAATCTACACAGAACTTATCAAACTCAACACCCAAACAAATAATCCAGTTATGATATGGGCAGAAGACATGAATAGTTTTCCAAAGACATACACATGGCCAACAGATACATGAAAAGATGCTCAACATCACTCATCATTAAGGAGATACAAATCAAAACCACGATGAGATACTATCTCACACCTGTCAATGGCTGAAATTAACAGCACAGAAAACAACAAGGCATTGGCAAGGAGGCAGAGAAAGGGGAACCCTCTTGCAGTGTTGGTGTGGGAATGCAAACTGGAGCAGCCACTCTGGAAAACAATATGGAGGGTCCTCAAAAAGTTAACAATAGAACTACCCTACAATCCAGCCATTGCACTGCTAAGTATTTAACAGAAGGATACAAAAATGCTGATTCTGAAAGGATACACGCAGTTTGATATTTACAGCAGCATATCAACGATTAGTCAAATTATAGAAAGAACCCAAATGTCCACTGATGGATGAATGGATAAAGAGATGCAGTACACACACACACACACACACACACACACACACACAC
>NC_064813.1:43414812-43419987 GCF_023721935.1 Panthera uncia
ACACACACACACACACACACACACACACACACACACTGGAATATTACTCAGCCATCAATAAGTATGAAATCTTGCCATTTGTAATGCACCGACAGAACTAGAGTGTATTTATGCGAAGCAAAATAAGTCAGTCAGAAAAAGACAAATACCACATGATTTCACTCATATGTGGAATTTAAAAACTGAAAGAGATGAACATAGGAGGAAAAAAAGAGAGGCAAACCATAAAACAGACTCTTAAGTATAGAGAACAAACTGAGGGTTGCTGGAGGGGAGGTAGGTGGGGAAATGGATTACAAGTAATGAATACTGAGGAGGGCATTTGTTGTGATGAGCACTGGGTGTTATGTGTAAATGATGAACCACTAAATGCTACTGCTGAAACTAATATTGCAGTAGATACTAACTAACTGTAATTTAAATAAAAACTTTAAAAGATAGAATGATTACATTTAAATAAAAACTTTAATTTAAAAAAACACTTTAAAAGATAGAATGATTACATTAGTTCTCCAATGATTACTTTTAAAAATGGCAAATTCAAAGATACTTATCACCAGACATATTTATTAGTATTACTTTCACTGCATAACTCCTTTCTTTACTTGGTTTTATGACAATGGCTTAACATTCTATTCTAGAATTTCTTTTTAAAAGGTAAGGGGCAAATAATCAACAGAGGTGAAGACCATCATGGAACCCATCTTTGATGAACATGTTTCACATTTCATACACGCTCCATATAAAACTAGACTTTTCTGTAGTAAATAATACTTGTGTGAGATTTCATATGCAGTAATTTCTCTTTGATGTTTTAGCACATTTTTAGCACATTTATGTTAGGGAACTTTTAATAAATGATTCTACATTAATTTTGATTTTTAGAATTTAAGTAAACATTCTGTTTCTCCACTAGATGGTGCTAACATCCTGTCATAAAACAACACAAACCACCTCTCTGGATTCCCCCCTCCTCCAAAGAGCCAGATTTTTTTTGTTGTTCGTTTTTAAATTTAATGTTCATGATGAAGATTTTATGCTTAATTGCAGGCTAATATGTGTGTTTTTCATTTCAGAAATTCAAATCCACTTCATGGCATTCTGGCTATTGGAAAAATAAGTTAATTTTCAAACACAGATGCCAATATTGTGAGTACAGAACTATTTTTTAGTAATATGTTAATATTTTGATAAACACAGTTCCTATCCTATTAAGCTAATGCAAGGTAAAGGTAATAAAGTTTTATCAATTAATTTATTTCATTTAAATTATTTTTTAAACTAATCGGCCAAGAGTAATCCATCTTCAAAACATTTAAAGTAATCAATTCACACACACACACACACACACACACACACACACACACACACACACACCACTAGCCCATTAGCTAGCCTGAGGCAAATGCCTTTTCCTCAGGTTATGTTTCAAAATAATACATTTATACCATCTGCTCTTGAATTTTCAAATTTGGTTAATTGCTTTTAACAACCAGATGGGAAAGACATTATACACACCTTTCACATAATCTTCCTACCAGCTTCTCACAATTTTTACTATGTATATATGTTTACTATAGTATAAGTATTCTCATATTGATTACCCTTTTTACTTCAAATAACTCTTAAAATTATGGTGCTTTTTCCATGAACTTTGAATGGCATCTCTTGACTGTACGAAAACAGTGTCATGACCCCTTTCTCCATTGCCCCATTTTCCAGTGCCATCTCCAAAATCTGAGTTGTGATTATGACCATTTGCCACCTTCACTGTGACACAGTCTGCTAGCTAGTCTGCAAGCCTCCATTCTCCACGGGGTTACATAGGATTTTTTTTCCAAAATTGGTCATGTCACTCTTGTGATTAAAATTCTTTGCTGAATTTTCCTTTCATTTGTAAGACATTCTAAACCTAATCAAGAAAACCTCAATCAAATGTGTACCAGACTGCTTTGGTAGAGTAAGGTTGGTCTCTTTGTACAATTACTCTATTTTTCTAAAATTATTTTGAGAAAAAAAGAATAGGAGATACTACTTTTTAAATAGCTTAATTCTAAACTCAGTAGGCATTAGAACAGATTTTAAAGCCAAACTAAAAATCAACATCGAAAAAGTAAATCAAATGGACAAAATGGAAATAGCAAAAATAGATATTTTATGTTAAATTTCTTTCCTATCTTCTCATTGGTATATATGAATATTAGTTACATATACATGTACATGATATGATCCAATTAGTTTTTCAAAATAAGATATATTCAGATTATTTTACAAATAACATGAGGATAAAGATATGTGGCAAATAATATATACACTTCTATAAATAAAGTTATCGGTTGCAATGAAGTTTTTAAAAATATAAACTCTAGAAAAAGCAGAGAGAGATTATATTATACTATTGAGGCATTTGAAAAAATAAACTTATGCTTAAATATTTTCTTAAATATGACTATGCAATTTCCTCTTGAAATTTTAACAGTGTAAAGACCATGAAGATAATTACAGGATTATGGAAAGCAAATGGGAGAACAGGTCATAGCTATAAGAAATTGGGCAGAATACAAGTATGCCATAATTAGGATTGAAGCAAGTTACTATCAGGATACAGCCTGAATATATCACTGAAATCAAATTTCTTGAAATGTGTAGTATTTGGATCGCTACTACCTAATGCCAATTATTGTTCAAGTCAAAATGGTAGCTTCTTAAAATAAGTTGTTAGTATATATTGACTGGTTGCTATAAAAAAGGAGCTTAGTTGGAGGGAGACATTAAAATAAGGACCTTTAAAAACTGTAGCAGGAATGATTCTGCATCTGAATAATTATCATGTCAATCCTGAGGATAAGGATTAAAAAAGAAAAGAAGAAAAACAACACACACTATACCCAATTTCACCTGTAGTACTTGTGGAATTGTAACTGATGGAAGATTTAGAAAGGTGGGGATGATTTCAATCCTTCGTTTTTACAGATCTACTATCAGTCTTTTGTAAACACAACTGATGTTTCCTCAGTTTTTTTTTTTTTTTTTTTTTTATGGAGGGGGCAGGAGTAAAAGGAGACAGAGAGAGAGAGATTCAGAGAGAGAGAGGGAGATTGAGAGAATCCCAAGCAGGGTCCATTCCCAGGGTGGAGCTCCACACGGGACTCGATGTCAAGACTGAGATCATGACCTGAGCTGAATCAAGAGTCTGATGCTTAACCAATTGAGCCACCCAGGAGCCATGTTCCTCAGTCTTGAATGTCCTCCTCCCTGGCATCCTTATTTCCATGACTCCCATCCAACCTTCAAAGCCTACCCAAGACGCCATTGTGACCCTGACAGATTTGTCTCTCTTCATTCCACCTCTTACAAACAAACTCCCCAACCTGATCCCACTCCAAACTCATTGCAACTTGGATTTCTTGCCTCCTCTAAATGACCCTGTAGTCTCTCTTTTCCTTGTCTCCATCACAATGCTTTATACAGTAAAATACAATATGTTGACGAAATACAATAATCATTCCTTTTGTTTTCCCCACTAAATGGCCTTTTGGTAAATGCTAGTCCTAATGCCTGGCACTTAGCAGGCACTTAAAAAGTGACCATTGGATAGGCAAGTAAATGAATGAAAGAAGGGATGGATAAATATGAAGCTCTTTTGGAACCTTTCCATTATATCCGCAGATTGCAGGCAACCCATGGGAAGAGCAAAGTAGACAGTAACCAATGTAAAAGATAAGACATGAGAACACATGTGCAGTGATCTCAAAGCTCTATTGCATGAACCCAAGAAACTATCTGTAACTCCATTGTACCTCTTGTCTACGTGTCTTAATTTTGAATGTATGCCATAATTTTGAAGTCAGGAAGCATTTTAAATTTGTTCAAAAAGGCTTTGGGGAGACTTTGAAGGAACAATTCTATAAGCACTTTCCTATCTATTACATTTTTGGTCAACATGGTTTGAGAAACTTGGCTCTCTCAGTTAAAACGTCCAAACACAAAGAAGTGCTATGTCAAACCTATTTAACCCGTTTGTTATTTTTGTGATTTTTTTCCCTAAAATGTAGCACATTTTACCCCAAATATATCATCTCTTGTTTATGCACCATATTCTGAAACTAGTTAAAGTTGTTAAGATATGGGTAAAGTGCACATCAGTTTAGTGAGCACAGGATAGACTGGTTGGGAAAAACTCACATCCTGGGCAGGTAGGAATGGTGTGTGGGGTGAGGGGGAGGCATAATTGGGAAGAAAGGAAAGTGCAAAGGTTGTAGAACAATCAGGGATTGGGCAAAGAAAAGTGGATCGATGTAGACTTGGCCAGTAGCCCTAGCAATCAAAGGCCAAAAGAGAATTTATGTGTCATTGGGGGACATACTTATTTTCAGCTAAGAACAATTTCAACAAAACTTGATAAGTGAGTTGTAGTTTAACATTATGTGCAGGCAGAAAAGTAGCATATGCATTCTCCATTATGTCTACATTAAAAATAAACAAGGCTTGCTGTGGCACACCTCTCCCTCTCGTGACACTCCCGGGGCGTCTGCTCTGACCCTTCTCATGGCGCTCACTGTCACGCTTCACCCATCAGATCTCCCCTCCCCAGGGCCACCTCAACTTCCAGAGTTCCTTAGTCCCTTCTTCACCCTCATCATCCGTTTCTACCTTTCCTCACTGAAATTGTAATAGAGAACTTTTCAGCTTATAATGATTCACAGTAAATTGCAGTAAATACTATTGGATTTTACTAAAGTATTTATTCAGTGTTTGGTATTCCACATAAATTTCAGGTTTGTTGAATCTAGTAAAATCAATACATTTCTTTTTTTCTTTTTTAATTTTTTTCTTAACGTTTATTTATTTTTGAGACAGAGAAAGACAGAGCATGAACGGGGGAAGGTCAGAGAGAGGGAGACACAGAATCTGAAACAGGCTCCGGGCTCTGAGCTGTCAGCACAGGGCCAGACGTGGGGCTCGAACTCACGGACCGCGAGATCATGACCTGAGCTGAAGACGGCCACTTAACCCACTGAGCCACCCAGGCGCCCCAGTCTTTTTTTCTTTTTTAAAGAACATTTTCTTTTTTTTTTATAGAATTTATTTTTTTTAATGTTCATTTAGTTATTTTGAGAGACAGAGTACAAACTGCAGAGGGGGAGAGGGGGAGAGGGGGAGAGGGGGAGAGGG
>NC_064813.1:43420087-43430480 GCF_023721935.1 Panthera uncia
GGGGGGGAGAGAGGGAGAGAGAGAGAGAGAGAGAGAGAGAGAGAGAGAGAGAGAGAATATCCCAAGCAGGCTCCCAGTAGTCAGCACAGAGCCTGCTGTGGGGCTCAATGACACAAACTGTGAGATCATGACCTGAGCTAAAATCAAGCGTTGGATGCCTCACCTAAGGAGTCACCCAGGTGCCCCTACCACATTTCAAAGAAGAGAGGATACTGAAAGCAAGTGACCACTGCACAACTTTAAATCACACCATATAGGTAAACATCACACAAATACTTCTAAAAACTGGAGTTTGCTTGACAGCAGAAGGCGAATTCCTATTTATCATATTGGCATTGAAACACAGGGTTCGGGATTAAACGCCACTACCTCAAGTTTTCTGGATTACATAAGTATGTATAACATTCATACACATCTTTATAAAATAGTACTTTTAATTAATTTATAAGTAATTCTTACGATTGATAACGTCAATTATTTTTTCCATTTGAGGGTTAACTCTAAAATTGGAAACCATCTTGTACTTGAAACAATACACAAAAAATTGTTTTACTTTGTTTTCTGATAGAAGAGAACCTCTCTAGCTTTGATCTATATTTTACTCCTGAAAGATTATTTTTGACCCTTGAAACCTCCACAATTAGGTAACACCCACATCTCTCCAAACAAAATTTTAGTAGGTTTAGTAGGTTTTTAATTTATTCACATTTCTCAGCCAGGAATTTCTGGGCTGTGGCTAATTTCAAAGATTATACTCTTTGTAGACCCGAAGACTAAACGGTCTACATGAAAAGCTGGTCATAATATATTCCGGGAAACAGAAACTACTATGTGGTAAGATTGAGGGACTGTAATTCTAAACTTTGTCCTGTGAATATGACCAGTTCTTAGCAGCCTGTGGTGATTCGTCCAACTGCGATGTTTTACAAGGAAAACAACTAATGTTTCTACACGCCTGGCAATGGCAAAGCAGAGAGCCTATTGCATCGAAAAGGTACTAACTGGTCTCCATGAAACTTGGGCCAATAAATTCTTCCTATGGGCTATCATTCCTCTTTAGAGTGAGGAGGATTTTCTGAGGAATGTTCACTCTGAACAGGACAGAGGCAATTTATGAAATGCTAAAACATTAAGACCGGTTGAGTAAAGCAGATTGTGCTGGTGTTCCAAACTGTCTGCTCAGTTCCTCAATTTACCATTCACTATTCAATTTGGTATTTCTCAATATCTCAATTTACTATTTCATATTTATTTCTACATGGGAAATAAAACCAGAGGCAACTATTGAAGGATATATGGATATTTTTAATGAGTAAGGTTACTTTGTTGAGTGAAATTTCTGTTAGGTATGGTAGACTGATGGAATTGGCATTTCAAACCAGTTTTAGAACTTTTTGGCAAACAAGGAATAAATCACAGTTCTACATCTGCTGAAAATTCATGTGATTTTTTTCTACTCACTTGTGCATCATGTGCGCTTTTGGGAAAATCATGAGGCTAAAGTATTGCTTTAAATACTTTAAATAGTAATGTTACAGTTTCTCTATTAGGACTTAGCCAGATTTACAGTCAGTCTCACGATAGTGTGCAGAGTGCTAATGCCCAATTCACCAGCAGAAACGGATGCCACATTTAAACACGTTTTGATGAAATAGAAAATACAGGTGAAATGAGTCGGCTGGAATCAATTATGTAAGTAAGGAGTTTACATCAGTATTACTTAATTTGTAATACATGCTTTATAACACCCGATTTTAAAGTTTCAAATTCCGCTTTGTAATCACTGAAACAGTTTAATTAAACTAGGCATCAATTCTTGAGTTTTAAACATGAGCTGGAAAGAAAACAAATCTTCCTTACATGACAAATGATGTCCACATAAAGCCTAGGCAAACAGTATGTAAATATTGAGACACTGAACATACTCCTGCTAAAGAAAAGACAGAAACACTCGTGTACAGAAAAAGATGTTTGTAATGGTTTGTAGCATTAAGAGTGTTCTGGAACTCTTTGCCAATACAATAATATTTTACATTTGAATACACACTGCAATATTTACATATGCAGTAAATACGATTGTATAGCTAGTTTAAAAGGTGGCTGGATATAAGGTTTCTGAACTAAAAATCAAGCAATAGCATATCAGACTGTGAAACTAAAAACACTCCGTGTCTCAGAAAAAAAAAAAATTAAGCATATTTGAATAAACCTTAAAAAAATAACTGAGGAATATAATTAAAGAGAGATACCTGCCTTCATTTTCTAAATTGAAAGAGCATCAATGACAGAGCTTTAGTGTTATTTGTTGGTATATTTCAATGCTTAGAGGCTGACAGGAAGCAAGCATTCAAAAAAACTTGTTGACTTAGTGAAATGTTTTGGAAATTTATGAATGATAGGTAACTCATTTGTTTTAAAAATGTCATTCAAAAAAAGTAAATCAAATAGTATCACACAGTTTCCTATCATGAACTAGAAACCAAATTCCATCCAAAGAAACTTTTTAATCTCTTGAGAAGTAGTGTTCGAATTAAATGTAATTATATGTCTAGAAATCGCCTTACTAATGCCAGAAAATAAAAACTTCTACATTCATATTCACTATTCTCTTAAGAATAGTCTTTAGACTGGTCTTCTAGAATATACCTCAAATACAACCACAGGCAAACACCCATGAGAATATTTGGATGTTATAAACATTGCATATTCATTTTTTTCAAATTTATATGATATATTCATGCCAAAGGTACAAGTAATGCTTGCTTGTCTATCAGACTTTTAAGGCCGTGACAATAACAGTTGTAAATGCTAAAGGGATTCTTCTTTAGAAAGAGTTAACATCTATATCTGAGATAAATCTAGTCATTAGATGATTTGAAGGTTTCTATTGTCTAATTTCTGTTCTGGTTCTATATATGTTCATATGCTTCTTAATACTTTCACAGAAAGCATTTGGGTAAAAATTCTAAGCAAAAAGAGTAAATTATGTTTTATGATAATTACAAGGGAAATGCTTATATTACAGCATTCAAAATATTAAAACTTGTTTTGAATTTTTACATTAAATAAAATTATGACGAATAATCACATCATCTAAATAAGCTGCTTCTATTTTTTGAAACTTAACAATGTCAAAAGCCACTCACACACTAAGCTACAGAACAGTAATTAAATCACAATCTACATCAAATTCCTATTACCACTGTGAAAAGCAGAACAGAAAATGTTTTATAACACAGAAAAGGCTTTCTTTTTTTCCGTCTTACCTTCTGCAACACAAACAGTCCACCACATAAGCCAAACAACCTGTGCTGAAAATCTCATTTTGAGGATCCTTTAGGGGCACATTTAATAGCCGACACTGCTCACACTATGTCAGCTGCTCTTCTGCTAAAAGCTGTGATTAGAGCAGCAAAGCACTTGCTCCAAAAGGAAGTTGAAACACAGTTTGGGAATGTAAGGGATTACTAGATGCTCCGCCCATCAGAAACTTTTGCAAAGTAAAAGAAAAAAAAATCAATCACAAGCCCCAGCAATGCCAGAGTTGGAATCAGACTCCCACTGCACTCCCACTGAATGTTAACGCTGTGACCCACTTTTGTTTTTATAAACCCAGGCTGTTCTAAGTTGGAACATGTTCAGGTTCTTGGAATGTGCAAGGCAGTAACCGGTGATATACTTCGGATTTCATTAACTCTCTAATTATTCAAACCCATTCAGATCTATTGTGTGTAAACTTCAAAAGATAAAACAATAAAAGCACCTTTAAAAATCATTTACAGGGGTGTCTGGGTGGCATATTTGGTTAAGCATCCAACTTCAGCTCAGGTCATGATCTCCCAGCTCATGGGTTCGAGCCTCAAGCCAGGCTTTGTGCTGACAGCTCAGAGCCTGGAGCCTGCTGCAGGTTCAGTCTCCCTCTTTCTCTGCCCTCCCCCCCGCCAAATATAAATAAACATTAAAAAAATTTTAAAAGAAATCATTTACAGAGCTTGACGTTAGGCAACGCTTTCACAAACAAGACCCAGACAACGTGAGTGAACTTTGCCAAGAGTGCAGTGCTGGTTGATATTTGGGACCTGCTTTTCCACAAACCATGCACTTATTCTTTTAAGGACGTGTCACATACGTGTGTGAAACAACAGGATCACTCTCATTGGACACAAATGAGTTTAACAATTCAAAACTCAAGAAACTGGAATGCTGGATTGTTAAAACTCTATGTTGAAATACGATAAGCATGAAGAGAAGGGAAGCAAAGGGTCTGCTTAATCTCCAGAAGGTGAAGACGCCTCTGCAGCAGCACCGAGCTCAGGAAACCGCGCAGCACTAGGTCTCAGGGAAGCCCCGGTTGTCCCTTCAGTCAGTCCCTCTCGCCCTCCTCTCACCACACACAGGGTGACCCCTCTCCGGATCTCTGGGAACATGGAGTCCATTTGCCTGTCTGGTACTCTGCAGCAGCTGAGAGATCAGATCCTGAGTCTTTAGTATTCAGAGCCTTTCGTGAAAAACCGTGTGTCATTCAACCACGCTGTTGGGTTTAATTGCGGATCATTAATTCTTAGGGCGTGTAATGTTCAATTCTTTGAACATATCTCGTTTTATTTGTGTGCCTGCCACTGGGCATCTGGGTGGATTCTCGTTTGCAGCTAACAGAAGTAGTGCCGCTATGAGCCTATTATGAGGTTTTGGTAAAGACAGGTCGTCATTCCTGATGAGTACATACTGAGGAGTGAAATGGTAGGACACGGCGCGTGAATACGTTTACGTGTACCAGGTAACATCAGAGAGTTTTCCAAAAGGATTCTGCTAACTGGTGTGCCATCAGCAGTGTATGCGTTGCTCCAAATCCTCAGCACCCTTGATGTCTCCAATCTGTGCGATTTTAGCCGTTCTGGTGAACACAGAGCAGTACTTCTTTGTGGCTTTAATATGCCTTTTCCCGATGACAAGTGAAGTGGAGAACTCGCTTGTAGCAACTGGTCATTTAGGTATCCTCTTGGGTGAATTGTCTATGCAAGTCTTTTCTGCTGAGTTATCTGTCTTTTACTTACCTCATTGAGGGAATTCTTTCTATACTCTTCGTACATTCTTGGACATATGTACTATAAATATTTTCTCCGTCGATGGGCTGGCTATTTGCTCAGTGTTACATGTTTTTCACTGAGCAGAATTTCTTCATTTTAAATTGAACAGTTAGATGTTTGGTTTTCATAGTTATGCTTGGGTGTAATTTTTTCACACGTATTCTCCAAGCCTGCTTTGGAAGTTGGTAGCCAGCTTTGGAAGCTGGACACGTTTTCAGAGGGTTCAAACCACAAATTTAGGCTGAATTCACTGACACGTGTAAGCAGAAAAGAATTCTGGGTCACTAGTCGCCTTGCATGTCTATGGCTGTAGCCACAGCAGAGACAGTCCTTGTTAATGTCACGGGATAGAATCATTGCAATGGACAAAAAGAAAATGTTTGGAGCTTACAACAAAAATAATTTTCTTGGGGCACCTGTGGCTCAGTTGGTTAAGTATCCGAGTCTTGGTTTTGGCTCAGGTCATGATGTCACACAGTTCCTGAGTTCAATCCCCATCAGGCTCCACACTATGAATGTGAAGACTGCTTGGGATTCTCGCTCTCCCTCTCTCTCTCCCCCTCTCTGCCCTTCTGCCCCTCCCGCCCCCCCCCCGGCACGTGCCTGTGCATGTACACTCACTCTCTCCCTCAAAATAAATAAATAAACTTAAAGAGGTTTTCTTAATTTTAATATTGAATTAAATTTAAAATTGTTTCCCGTTTGGATTAGTACCTTTCGTGTCATATTTAAGACATCCTTGCCTAGTCCTAGGATGCAATAATGTTTTCCCCTAAAAGCATTGTTTTCTCTTTCACATTTACAACTCATTTGATTTTGTGTATGGTATCTGGTACTAAGAGCGACAGACATATTTTTAAAATACAGCTATCCAACTGTTCGGGCAATATTTCCTGAAAATATCACCTCCTTCCTACTACACTGCTTCACTCTGACTTTTGTCTTAAATCAGGCAACTGGTAATGTGTGAGTCTGTTTCTTAATGTCCTCAGTAAGCTCAGTGAGTTCACCAAGCTCATCACACCACAAAAGCTAGAAGTCCTGCTTTAATTTTTTAAAAGATTGTCTTCTATGGTGTCGATTTCTGGTAACTTGGGGTTCTTCTAGTTATCTTTTACACTGATTTCTTGCTTAACTTTGTTTGGTCTGAGATGTACTCTCAATAATTCCAATCTTTTAAAATTTCATAAGAATAATACTGAAAACATATAAGGAACTCAACACCCAACAACAAGATATAAACTTAACACCCAAACAACAAATAATCCAGGTAAGAAACGGGCAGAAGACATGAATACGCCTTTTTCCGGAGAACACATCCAGATGGCTAACAGACACATAAAAAGATGCTCGACATCTCTCAACATCAGGGAAGTACAACTCAAAACTACAATGACGTATCACCGCACACCTGTCGGATTGGCTAACATAAACAACACAGAAAACAACAGGTATTGGTGAAGATGTGGAGAGAGGGAAATCCTCTGGCAATGTTGGTGAGAAGGCAAACTGGTGCAGCCACTCTGGGAAACAGTAGGGAGGTCTCTCAAAAAGTTAAAAATAGAATTACCCTACAATCTAGCAACTGTACTACTAGGTATCTACCCAAAGGATATAAAAATACTAATTCAAACGGATACATGCACCCCAATGTTTATAGTAGCAACAACAGCCAAATTAGGGAAATAGCCCAAATGTCTAGTGACTGATAAATGAATAAAGAGAGGGTGGCATACATATAACATAGACACATACATTCACATACGGTATACATATACATATACATAATGGAATACATATACATGTATGACGTACATATATATTTATAATACACACACACACACACACACACACACAATGGAATATTTCCCAGCCATAAATAAAGAATGAAATCTTGCCATTTGCAATGACATGGATAGTGCTAGAGAGTATAATTGCTAAGTGACATAAATCAGTCACAGAAAGAAAAATATCATATGATTTCACTCATATGTGGAATTTAAGAAACAAAACATAGTGGGAAAAAGAAAAAGAAAAAAACAGACACTTAACTATAGAGAAAAACCTGTTGGTTACCAGAGGGCGGGGGGGGGGGGGGGGGGGGCGGGGGCGGGGGGGATGGAGATCTCCTCCATCCCCCCCACCAGCCCAAAGATTAGGAACACGACAGGGATGTCCACTCTCACCACTATTGTTTAACACAGTTGTGGAAGTCCTAGCTTCAGCAATCAGACAACAAAATGAAATAAAAGGCATCAAAACTGGCAAAGAAGAGGGAAACTTTCACTTTTTACAGAGGACATGATACTCTATATGGAAAACCCGAAAGACTCCACCAAAAGGCTGCTAAAACTGATACATAAAGGCAGCAAAGTCACAGGGTACAAAATCAATACACAGAAATCAGTTGCGTTTCTATACACCAATAATGAATCAACAGAAAGAGAAATCAAGAAATTCATCCCATTTACAATTGCACCAAGAACCATAAAATACCTAGGAATAAACCTAATCAAAGATGTAAAAGACCTGTATGTTGAAAACCATAGTAAACTTATGAAGGAAATTGAACGAGACACAAAGAAATGGAAAAACATTCCATCCTCACGGATTAGAGGAATAAATATTGTTAAAATGTCAACACTACCCAAAGCAATCTACACATTCAATGCCATCCCAATCAAAATTGCACCGGCATTCTTCTCAGAGCAAATTTGTATGGAACCACAAAAGACCCTGAACAGCCCAAGTAATATTGAAAAAGAAAACCAAAGTGGGAGTCATTACAACCCCAGACTTTAGCCTCTACTGCAAAGCTGTAATCATCAAGACCAGGTATCGGCACAAAAACAGATACATAGACAAATGTAATACAGAACCCAGAATAAGACCCACAAGTGTATGGCCAACTAATCTTTGGCAAAGCAGGAGAGAATATTCAATGGAAAAAAGTCTCTTTAGCAAATGGTGCTGCAAGAACTGGATAGCAACACGTAGAAGAATGAAACTGGACCACTTGGTTACATCATACACAAAAATAAACTCAAAATGGGTGAAAGACCTAAATGTGAGACAGGAAACCATCAAAACCTTAGAGGAGAAAGCAGCCAACAACCTCTTTGATCTCAGTCGCAGCAATTTCTTGCTCAACACATCTCCAAAGGCAATGGAATTAAAAGCAAAAATGAACTACGGGGACCTCATCAAGATAAACACCTTCTGCACTGCAAAGGAAACGATCCACAAAATGAAAAGGCAACCAATGGAATGGGAGAAGATATCTGCAAATGACATATTGAATAAAGGATTAGTATCCAAAATCTATAAAGAACTTACCAAACTCAACACCTAAAAAACAAATAATCCAGTGAAGAAATGGGCAGCAAACATGAATAGACACTTTTCCCAAAGAAGACATCCAGATAGCCAACAGACACATGAAAAGATGCTCACCACCACTCATCATCAGGGAAATACAAATCAAAATACAAACTCACACCCATCAGCGTGGCTAAAATTAACAACTCAGGAAACAACAGATGCTGGCGAGGATGTGGAGAAATGGGAACCCTCTTGCACTGCTGGTGGGAATGCCAAGCGGTGCAGCCACTCTGGAAAATAATGTGGAGGTTCCTCAAAACATTAAAAATAGAACAACCCTACAACCCAGCAATAGCGCTACTAGGAATTTATCCAAAGGATACAGGAGTGCTGATTCATAGGGTTACATGGACCCCAATGTTTACAACAGAGCTTTCAACATACCCAAATCATGGAAAGAGCTTAAATGTCTACCAGCTGATGAATGGATAAGAGGAATATATATACATATATATATACATATATATATATATGTATATATATTCACTCGTGTGGAACTTGAGAAACTTAACAGAAGACCATTGGGGAAGGGAAGGGGAAAAAATAGTTACAAACAAAGAGTGAGGGAGGCAAACCATTAGAGACTCTTAAATACAGAGATCAAATGGAGGGTTGATGGGAGGGGGCTGGGGAAAGGGGAAAATGGGTGATGGGCATTGAGGAGGGCAACTGTTGGCATGAGCACTGGGTATTGTATGTAAGCAATCAACGATGGGAATCTACCCCCAAAACCAAGAGCACACGGTACACACTGTATGTTAGCCAATTTGACAACAAATTACATTAAGAAAAAAAAAAGATATTGTTTGTGATGAAGACACACTGGAGGTGACCACAAGGTCCACTCGGAGAGGACCTCTTCCATCACCACACAGCAGGGAAGAAGGCTCAGCGTCCCTGAGCTTGCTGACCTGGAAAATGTCCCCACGATCTTAAGTGAAAAAACAATACAGGTAAAGCATAATTCCATTTGGTTGTATTTTTAACCATACACAACAAAACTGTACGTTTTCATAAGCACACATATACGTGTATTCAAGAAGGCTGACGAGGATGTATGCATCAAATGCTACGGTTACTTCTAGGAGAAAAGGTTTGTGAGGTGAGGGGGCTTTGGATTTCTCGGAACTGTTCCTATGAATACTTCCTAATTTATGTTTAAAGGCTGAACAACTCTGTAAAAATACACTACAAATCACCGAAATGTACCTTTGGAGTTAGTGGATTTTGTAGTATGTAAAATATATCTCAAGAAAACTATCAAAATAACTTAGGAGCATCTGGGTGGCTCAGTCACTTAAGCGTCTGACTCTTGGTTACAGCTCAGGTCATGATCCCGGGGCACATGGATTGAGTCCCATGCTGGGGGATTCTCTCTCTCGCTCTCTCTCTGCCTCTGCCCACTGACATCCTCTCCTTTTCAAAAATAAATAATGAAAAACAGAATTAAAAGAGAGGATGATGATGTAGATGATGAAGAAAAAGGTGTTAAGGCAATGAAAGACCAAGAAAGACCAAGAAAATGTCACAGACCAGAGACTAAGACAACATTTATATGCAAAGTGGTATGGAAAGACATTTCATGGAAAAACTGGGGGAATATGAAGAAAGTCTACAATTGTATTCATAGGACTGTGCCAATGTTAATTCCTTACTTTTGATACCTGTACTCTGGTTATAAAAAACGTTATCGTTACAGGAAGCTGGATAAGAACTCTACACTATCTTTGCAACTCTTCCGTAAATGTAAAATTACTAGAAAAAAAAAAATCAGCATCAGCAAATACACTGGCCCAGATATAAAGACACCTCCACAGGCTCACTGCCAAGGCCACAGTGGCCCACCCCAGAAAAACCTGTTTGTTTTTTTCTCGTGTAATCCTTTATTCATATGCATTGGAAGCTGTCATTTCTCAAATCTTTCC
>NC_064813.1:43450480-43456270 GCF_023721935.1 Panthera uncia
GCTGAAATCAGGATTCAGATGCTCAACCAACTGAGCCACCCAGGCACCGCAACCCAGTACTGTTAATTACACTGAACTAGTATATTGGAAGTATATTGAAACCCAGAAAACATGTTTAATAATCTACATATTCTAAAGATGTATGCAAACCAATTAATAAATATGGTCATGTAAATGTTAACAATATTCATATGCCATGGAAAAAGTTTATCAAAACTGTTTGAAACAAAAGTCATCATTTGAGGCTAGCATTTTATCAACATATTTTAACTTTGGTTAAGACATACATGTGATTGAATGGACTGAATTAACTATACATTACTTGAATATTGTTTAGGCACTCGATGAAGGTTGAGGGAAGGCCCATGCCATACCAAGTGTCCAGTATTAACAGTGGAATTGTAGTCAAAAGGAAAAGTAACAAACATTAAGGCATAACACATGTATCTATGGCTATTACCACTACATACATCATACTCTGGTTTCTCTTCAGATCGTGTAAATCTTTGGCCTTTTACCACTACATATTTCAAGAAACAAGTGGAGATTAATTTCTTAAATAAGAAAATCTGAGAAATCTACTACCCAACACATGTCCTGGCTTAATGAATTAGATTACAGACACACACACTTGAAGCCAACAGAAAATTAAGCGTGAGAAAAACAAAAACATAAAAATGTTGGTTTCAAAAATCCTATTTCTTGTTGTAGCAATTAGAAGATAAATATTCACCTTTACATGTTGGAAGATTAGGGGACCATCCAAAGTCGTAACACTGAACTGAATCTGGGCCAACTCTTTTAAGTCTTTGTGTGCAGAAAAATTTCAACACATCTCCGACTTTATATTTGTCTTCTTTGGGCTGAGTATTTAAGTTATCTTCTATTTCAGGAATCTTGCATTCTATTTCTATAAAAATGTTCAAATAATTTTGTGAGAATATAAAATTAATCATTGGCAAAGTAAATTTTATATGTGTCGTATAAAAATGAGGTTCTGGGTACTGCTTATACAGAGGAGCCACAGAAAATTTTACATATTAGGTTTTCTACGCCCTCTAAATTCATAGGGGACCCTGAGAAATATTAAGGCATTGAAGAGCAACATATGTACCCTGAAAATGTATTTGGAAGGTCAACTTGCTTACACTGGATCTGATTTTATAACTGACATTTATAAAATAAATGCTATATTATTTTGTACTCCCAAAACAGAAACATATTTTTTCACACTAAAAAAAAAAACCTGATGCTACATTTTTAAAATTGCACTCAAATAAGATTAGTATTTTGTTTAATGTAAATATAATTGGACAACCAGAACACTAGGAGACATTTCTAACAGTTTCTAAGAAACTATTAAAATAGCTTGATTTATACTGATTATATTATATTAGTACAGAAATCAAACTGAAAAATGAAACAAAATAAGGAACCATGTTCAAAGCCAAATAGTTAGGCATATTCTAGGCATCCTGAGTATTTATATAATACCCAATTATCTATTCTTATTAAACCTTTATACTATCTACTAATAAATTATTGATTATTCTGATTCAATTTACGAATGTGTAAAATTATCCCTTCAAATTTGTCAAGTTTGTGACATTCGTGACATTCCCAAATAAAAATAAGCTAAATTCCTAAAATAAAGAGCTTCTCTCAGGGTCTGCAGAAATTAACACTCAAGGCAGAAGGTGTAAAAGCAGAAACTCAGGAGCAAAATAGCTGAGGAAATTGTAAGAAACTACAATTTTGGTTTTCTTATAGCATACACTCAAAGAACCCAGTTTTAAATAATATGATAGCTTGCATTTAGAATAACAAACAAAATTATTCTTTGTTTATAAACCTATCATGTATATATGGCCCATAGGAAACACTGTGTTAAAGAGAGATAATGGTCCTTGGGCTTTCAAACACCCTCTTCTCCCAGGTTACAGTAAATCAGAAGAAGACACCTTGATTTTAATCATGACTTCTTAAAACTTAATTAATTATTTTTAGATGAGTATTTGTTTTTGAGAGAGAGAGAGAGACAGAGTGTGAGTAGGAGGCGTGGAGAGAGAGAGTGAAACACAGAATCCGAAGCAGGCTTCAGGCTCTGAACTGTCAGCATAGAGCCCCACATGGGGCTTACACCCGAGAACTGTGAGATCAGGACCTGAGCCAAAGTCTGAGGTTCAACCCACTGAGCGACCCAGATGCCCCCAAAATTACTTTAAATAATGCAAATTTGTTCAAATTGGGATATCTTAAACATGTTTTGTTAATTTTGTTAGTCCTGAAAAAAAAAAATACCTGGAAAAATGGTACTTACCATAACATACTGGTTTATGAGACCAACCATCGTTACTACACACTATTGAACCTGTGCGCCCATCTTGGCTTTTGTATCCATTGTGGCATTCATAGTCCAACGTGTCGTTGAGTTTAAACCACGTGCCATTGCTTTTGGCTTTGGCATTCTCAAATGCTGGCATCTCACAAGATTCTAATGCATAACAGAATTGAAGATTTCAATTCTAATATTATTTAATGGACGATGTAATTAAGTCTCATCCCAAGGAGGTAAAAAAAACCTTTATCAATTAGCTTGTGCTAGTAAATTCAGTATCATATTAAATTAAGAATACCAGTGATAAATCATTGTCTTCAGAGTTACTCGAAATGAAAAAATATGTTTCTACACAGCATTTTCCTTATCACTTAAACACTCTGAAAAAATTTTTCTACGAACACTTTTCTCAATCAGTTATACTTATGTGTTTATGCCATGCTTGTAATCAAATAGGCCATTACAGGTGCATCATATTTTAACTAGCAGAGAGGAATAGGATTTGGTGAACTAAGATGCCACATTCACTAGCAAGGTGACAAATATTCCAGACAAAACTGGATCAGTTGAATACGATTGGTTTTCAAAAATGCAAGTAAATTTTTAAACATTCTATAAAACTCTACTTTAAAACATCATAATTTCTAAAGCTCACATGCTGATTTTCTTCCCCAAATATTTTCCTAATGGCTGTTCATTTTTCTAAACTTACCAAGATTGAATGGAGAGATAACTATTTTTATTATTAGTTATAAGACAGTAAAATGTTAAAAGTTTTAATTTTTGCTACAGTGTGTTCATAAAGATTAGGTAATTCATCTCAAATTTTATGCTGTGTTACAGAGCCAGCTACCTTAAAGCTTTAAAAAACAAAGCAAAACTATACTAGTGAAGAGAGACAGTGTGTTTCTCTTCCATAGTAAGTATTACAAGGGATAACTAACTAACATTCAGTATAAAATGACTTTATATGGGAGCCACTTTTATCATTTTTTTTTGTGGCTAGTGCCCATAGTAAGCATGGAAATTGAAAAAAAAAAAGGAAATGAAAACAGTACAAATGGATATTCAAATATCCACTTCCTTTAAAGTGAATATGTAAATATCGGTTCAAAACTATCAGTGTGTAGCTTTGGAGTATAAGATAAACTGAGGAAACTGTTCATAGAAATCTTCATAAACATCCAGGGACAGGGAAATGTTTCAACACAGCTGTATTTGGCACCATCTAGCAGTATTCCTTCTCCACTAACTAGATGTTTATGAACATTTTCTAAAGGAGAGGATTTTTAAAGTGGGCTACCCTGGAATGTCAACCATAAAACTCCATACTTTAATTAAAATTCTGCACTATGGACCCACATCTTCACTTACAAACATTACTTTCATGTCTAGAAACAAAGATTCTGTCATCAAAGTCTGATCACCTAAAAGCAGGAATAGGCACAAATATATTTTGCCAGCCAAAAATAAGTGAGTTTCCAGGAGAATACACATAAGGCTCCCTGACTCGTTTCCAAATCACAGGATGTTTTAAAGTGGAAAATAATGTAAACTGAAAGATGTCCTGCTACTACGCTGTATAAGTGATTACTCTTAAAAGGCAAAAAATTACATCTTTTTTCATTTATCTTTTCAAATGGGAATCATGTCAGCCGCTCCCCCCAGAAAAGAATTAACTTAGAGTAAACTTTTGTTCAATAGCCATCAGCATAATGAATAGGAACATAATAAATTACTCACTAATACATGTGGGTTGAGGTGACCATCCACTTTTCAGACATGTAACGGGTCCTGAAGTTTTACCATCTGGTGTTACATACCCTGGTTTACATTGATACTGTGTTTCTTTATTTAAGGAATATGTAGGTTCATATTCAGAAAAAAATCCATTTTCAATTGTTATCTCTGATTTTGAACATGTTTCTGAAAGGCAGAAAGTATAAGGAAAAGAGAAGCATATAAATAAACATTTTTATAAAGATTCACTGTAACAACACAAAAATAAGGAGTCATTTACAAATGAAAACCGGGAAAAATCTGAATCATCCAAATTCCTGGGACAGAAAAAGTAAGCGACAAAGATACTAAATCAAAATAGTTCATTAATTTTTTCTCTTTGGAATGAAGCGACATTTAGAATACCCAGAATCCCTACTAGGAAATTATTATGAATCTGTTTGTCTAATGGATCTGGAATCCTGCAGTGTGTCAGAGGTGTACCGGCAATAGGTCCTTTCCAGGCACTTGTTTTAAATATTGCCAACGCAGGGTCTCCTAAGCAACTCCAGTACTCAATTGGGGTATCCGAGATCAGGTGACGATCTCAGAGAAACTGCCACCATAGCTACCACAACTCTGAGAATCTGCAATGTTTGTCATCATAATTGGGTGCTTAAAACCATATGGATACGTGGAGTTCAATGAGTATGACACAGATCAGCACGTTCCTTCATGTTCTGAGACCAAAATGATGATTCCTCAAATTATGTGTAACGTGACTTGAAACAATAAACAAGACTTCTGTCATTTACAAAGTCTTCACAAAGTTCAGCTTTAGTTTTTAAATAACCCATGGATAAAGAAGAAATCAAAAGAGAAAATATGAGCTATATATTTTTTCATAATTGGTAATTTTATTCCTTCACTTGGGGTGCCTAGTACACTGGAAATGGGATACTAGGAATATTAAACACTCAGGATAAGGAGTAAAGTACATAATCTTATTTATTTATTAAAAAATTTTTTTTAAGTTTTTTTTTGAGAGAGAGAGGGAGACAAGAGTGTGAGCGGGGGAGAGTCAGAGAGAGGGAGACACAGAATCTGATGCACGTTCCAGTCTCTGGGCTGTCAGCACAGAGACAAATGTGGGACTTGAACTCCCATACCATAGATCATGACCTGAGCCAGAGTTGGATGCTTAATCACTGAGCAACCCAGATGCCCCTGTAATCTTTTTGTTTTTAAAACATTAAATCTTTTGAATTGAATTATAAGAAAAATATTTTACATGAAAGTTTGTGAGATGATAATAACATAGTCTGAGAGGAAATTTTACTGTTATATACATATAATAGAAAAGAATACAGAATGAAAATCAATCATCAGAAAAAGAAAAGCAAACAAAACCCAACATACATATAAATTTGAAAAAACATAATAGTGTTAGTGAGATGATGGAATAGGGTGTTTTGTTTACACATTATTTGATTTATTTCTGTTCTAATCTTTAGTATTTCCTCCCTTCTTCTAAATTTGGGCTTAGTTTGCTCTTTATCTAGTTCCTTGAGCTATAAACTTAGGTTGTTTATATACAATCTGCTATGTCAAGCTAAATTTTTTATGTTTATTTGTTTATTTTGAGAGAGAGAGAGCACACACACACACACACACACACACACAGAAGTGCACATGTGCAAGCAAGGCAGAGAGAGAGAGAGAGAGAGAGAGAG
>NC_064813.1:43456370-43459626 GCF_023721935.1 Panthera uncia
GGGGGAGAGGGAGAGGGAGAGAGACAGAAACCCAAGCAGGCTCTGTGCTGTCAGCTCAGAGTCTTACTGCGATGTTTGATCTCAAGAACCCAATCGTGAGATCATGATCTGAGTCAAAATCAAGAGTTGAACACATAACTGATGGAGCCACCCAGGTGCCCTGATCTTCTTTGTTAATGTAGACATTTATCATTAAAAATTTCCCTCTTTGCACGGCTTTTGCAACATCTCTGAATTTTATTACACTGTTTTTGTTTTTATTTGTCTCAAAATATTTTTAAAAATTCTCTTGCTCTTTCCTCTTTGACCCTATTGTTGCTTGAGAGTGTATTTTCTTTCCACGTATTTGTGAATTTTCCCATTCTAGTTTTACCCCATTGTGACTGAAAAAGATAGTGCATACAATCTTTCATGTGCAGTAGAATGTACTCTTTCACTGTTAGGTGAAAAATTCCATATATATCTATTAGGCCCAAAAATGTTTATATTGTGGTTCAGTTCTTCAACTTCTTTCTTGCCTGTGTTGTATTTATTGTTCCAAGTGAGGTATTAAAGTCTCCTAATATTACTGTATTGCTGTCAATTTCTCCTCTTCATAACTGTCCATATTGCTTTATATATTTATGAATTCCAATGTTGGTTCCACGTCTGTTGAAAATTGTTACCATTTTCCTGATGAATGGACTCATTATTATTATATAATGATCTTCTTCATCTCTAGAGACACTTTTGGATTAAGTCAGTTTTTTTTTTTTTTCTCATAGAAGTATAGTCACTCCATCATTCTTTGGTTGCCATTTGCATGAAATATCTTCTTCCATTCCTTCACTTTAGCCTATTGTGTCTTTAAATCTAAAGTGATTTCTTGGTTATTTTATTTTAAATCATTCAAGTACTCTATTCCTTTTAATAGGTAAATTTAAATTTAAGGAATTATTGGTAGGTGAACACTTACTATTAACATGTGGCCAATTGTCTTCTGTTTTGCATCTGTTTTTTCAATTTGCTCCTCTTTTGATGACTTCCTTTGTTATTTGATTATAGTTTACAGTTATTTACTTTGATTCTTATTATGCAGTACATTAGATCTCCAGAATTATTTATCTTATAACTGAAGGCTTACACGCTTGGACCAGCATCCACACCCACCACTGGTACAGAACTTGCATTCCACATTCTGCTTCTATGAATTTGATGTTTTCTTTTTTGATTTCATATAGAAGTTTTATAATGAAGTATTTGCTATCTCTGGCTTATTACACTTAATGTACTGTTCTCTAGGTTCAACCATGTTGTTGTGAATATCAAGATTTTCTTCTTTCTCATGGGTGAATAATACTCTATTGTGTGCATATATATATATATATACACATATCTATATCTATATCTATATCTTCCTTATCCATTCATTTATCAGTGGATCCTAAGAAGGGTCCATTCCCAGTGTGCAGCTCCACATGGGACTTGATCTCAAGACCGAGATCATGACCTGAGCTGAATCAAGAGTCTGATGCTTAACCAACTGAGCCACCCAGGAGCCATGTTCCTCAGTCTTGAATGTCTTCATCCCTGGCATCCTTATTTCCATGACTCCCATCCAACCTTCAAAGCCTACCCAAGATGCCATCGTGACCCTGACAGATTTGGCTCTCTTCATTCCACCTCTTACAAACAAACTCCCCAACCCAATCCCACTCCAGACTCTCATTCCAACTTGGAATTCTTGTCTCCTCTAAATGATCCTGTAGTCTCTCTTTTGCTTGCCTCCATCACAATGCTTTATATAGTAAAATACAATATGTTGATGAAATACAATAATCATTCCTTTTGTTTTCCTCACTAAATGGCCTTTTGGTAAATGCTAGTCCTAATGCCTGGCACTTAGCAGGCACTTAGCAGTCACTTAAAAAGTGACCATTGGATGGGCAAATAAACGAATGAAAGAATGAATGGATGAATATGAAGCTCTTTTGGAACCTTTCCATTATATCTGCAGATTGCAGGCAACCCATGGGAAGAGCACAATGGACGGTAACCAATATAAAAGGTAAGACATGAGAACACATGTGCAGTGATCTCAAAGCTCTACTGCATGAACCCAAGAAACTCTGCTATCTGTAACTCCATTGTACCTCTTGACTACATGTCTTAATTTTGAATTTATGCCATAATTTTGAAGTCAGGAATCATTTTAATTTTGTTCAAAAAGGCTTTTGGGAGCCTTTGAAGGAACAATTCTATAATCACTTTCCTATCTATTACATTTTTGGTCAACATGGTTTGAGAAAATTGGGTCTCTCAGTTAAAATGTCCAAACACAAAGAAGTACTCTTTCAAATATTTTTACCCCTTTCCTTTTGTTCTTTTTTTGTGATTTTTTCCTAAAATATAGCACTTTTTACCTCAATTACATCATCTCTTATTTATGCACCATATTCTGAAACTAAAGTTGTTAAGATATGGGTAAAGTGCACATCAGGTAAGTGAGCACAGGATAGACTGGTTGGGAAAATCTTACATCCTGCATTGGTAGGGGATGGTGTGTGGGGTGAGGGGGGAGGCATAACTGGGATGAAGGAAAAGTGCAAAGGTTGTAGAACAATGAGGGATTGAGCAAAGAAAAGTGGATCAATGTAGACTTTGGCAGAAGCCCTAGCAATCAAAGGCCAAAGATGAAGAACCTACTAATTTATGTGTCATTGGGGGACTTAGTTTCAGCTAAGAACAATTTCAGCAATACTTAGTAATTCAGTTCTAGTTTAACATTATATACAGGCAGGAGAGTAGCATATGGATTCTCTAGATATGTCTACATTAAAAATAAGGCTTGCTGTGGCACACCTCTCCCTCTTGTGACACTACTGGGGCATCTGCTCTGACCCTTCGCATGGCGCTCACTGTCAACTTTCACCCATCAGATCTCCCCTCCCCAGGGCCACCTCACGTTCCAGAGTTCCTTAGTCCCCTTCTTCACCTTCATCATCCATTTCTACCTTTCCTCACTGAAATTGTAATAGAGAACTTTTCAGCTTATAATGATTCACAGTAAACTGCAGTAAATACGATTGGATTTTACTATTCTAAAGTATTTATTCACAGTGTTTGTTATTCCACATAAATTTCAGGTTTGTTGAATCTAGTAATATCAATACATTTCTTTTTTTCTTTTTTAAAAAACATTTTCTTTTTTCTTTTTTTTAAATAGAATTTATTTTTTTAATGTTCATTTATTTATTTTGAGAGAGTGCAAACAGTG
>NC_064813.1:43784492-43902368 GCF_023721935.1 Panthera uncia
AAATGTGCATATGATATATATATATGCACATTTGAGTCATGATTATCTGTTGTGTGGAAAAAAATGTTAAATCTATAGAGCTGAATTTTTAATATTAGTCATACTGTTAAAGAAATTTTTCTAAATACGGTTTAAAAACATTCTGGTGTGATGGCCCAATAGACGCCTGAAAAGATACTCAACATCACTAGTCATCAGGGAAATGAAAATCAAAACCTCAGTGAGATATCACTTATCAGAATGGCTAAAATAAAAAAGACAAGAAATAACAGAGTTGGAAATGATGTGGAAACTAAGGAACCCTCATGCACCGTTTGTGGGAATGTAAATTAGCACAGCTACTGTGGAAAACAGTATGGAGGTTCCTACCAAAAATAAAATAGAAATACCATATGATCCAAGAATTCCACTACTGAGTATTTACCCAAAGAAACAGAAATACTAATGCAAAAAGATATATGTACTCCTAATTTTACTTCATCAGTATTTACAATAGCCAGGATATTGAAAGCAACCTCAGTATCCATCAAGAGACAAATGGATAGGGGTGCCTGGGTCACTCAGTCGGTTAAGTGTCTGCCTTTGGCTCAGGTCACGATCTCACCATTCATGAGCTCAAGCCCCACATCAGGCTCTGTGCTGATAGCTCAGAGCCTAGAGCCTGCTTCGGATTCCGTGTCTCCCTCTCCCTCTGCCCCTCCCCTGCTCATGCTCTATTTCTTAAAAATAAATCAACATTGAAAAAAAATTAAAAAAATAATGATAAATGGATAAGGAACATGTGGCATACATGTGCACACACACACACCACACACTCTAACAGAATGGAATATTATGCAGCTGTTAAAAAGGATGAGATCGTGCCATTTGTGACCACATAAATACATCTAGAAGGTATTATGCTAAGTGAAGTAAGTCAGTCAGAGAAAGACAAATACCATATGGATTCACTCATATGTAGAATCTAAAAAAAAAAAAAAAACCAAATGAATAAACGAACAAAAAGCAAAGTCAGACCTACAAATATACAGAACAAACTGATGATTGCCAGTGGGGAGGAGAGTAGGGGATTGGACAAAACATATGAAGAGGAGCGGGACATTTAGGCTTCCAGTTATGGGATGAGTAAGTCATGGGAATAAAAGACACAGCATAGGGAATATAGTTCATGACATTGTAATAGTGTTGTATGGTGACAGATGTTAGGTATACTTGTGATGAGCATAGCATAACATGTAGAGATGTTGAATCACTATGTTTTACACCTAAACTAATATAACACTGTGTGTCATCAATATTCAAAAAAATGTTTAAAATCATTCTGTTATGAAAATGTTCTTTTACATTATTTTCTTTGGTACAGTTACACTTGTTGAACAATATTGTTTGCACACTTTCTGATAGATACATATGCATGTGTTATTGCTGGGCTGCAAAATTGAATGAATGAGTTCCTCTTTTGTTCTAATAACATTTTTTAAACCAGGCAGAATAATTCTGACTCTAATATTAGTTTTGCACATTCTTCTAATTGGAGGAGAGGCAGAGTTGTGAAAAACATCAAAATGAAAAATTAATAAATGTTCCAAAGGAGTCTGTGTTGGAATTAATAATATTTCATAAAAAGAAATGTATTCCTATATAAAGTTTTATATTCTTTATTCAAATATTGTAGGGTTCTCATGAACCTGAAAATGCCATAGCAGCATCTTTAGTAAAGTTTTTTTTTCTTTGTATTGAGTGACAAAAGTTGTTTTTAAAAAAATCATTAAGTGTTCGTTTCATCTAAGTCAAAAATTCTTTTTGATGTTACTAAATCAAATTTAATTAAAAAGAATGAAGCTCATAATAAATGGTTTTTAAAGAAAATGCCCATTTTTTTTCTTAAGATGGTTTTTTATTTATTTATTCATCTTTTTATTTTTATTTTAAAGATAACAGCCTTTATCATCCAGCAAGTGAAAGTATTCAAACATGTATTTCTCTACATAACTTACTGTAAAGGATGATAAATAAAAATTTTAAAACTTCTAATATTGTATTGCTAATTTTCTACAAAAATCTTGCATGTTTATATAGAACTGGAGTTCTAGTTAATACTGCTATTCTTGGTATACATAGTTTAGCTCATTTTTTTCAAGTCTATTTATTTAATAAAACGCAAACAAACAAGGAACCAAACAAATTTGATATTTCGTGAGTAGTGTCCATGTGGTGCGGCATTTTGTGCACATCATGGCATTTCATGCTCACTGCAATTGTTCCATAGATGAGAGAACCATGGCTCAGGGGTGTTAATTAGATTTCCTGCAGTGGCAGAGCCTGGTGTCTACCCAGGTCAGGTCAACTTTAACACTCTTCTCTTTGTACCCAAACGGCTTCCCATGGTGATAATAGCTTACAGTTCGAATAGGTCACACATTTGTACATAAAAGTGGTCCCACAGTTTGAAATTGTAATCAGGAGAATATATGTATATATATGTGTGTATATATATATGATTTTAGGCATCAGTTGTCACTCCCACTCCCCATTTTTAGTCTATTTTTTAAAAGACAGTTACTTTAAATCCATTAAACCACTGATACTGTATTATGTATCTCTGCTTTGTAAGAAGAATATGGCGTTTGTTTTCTCTTTTCATTCAGCTGCCATTCTCAGTTTTCCATGATCCAGTTTTGGCCTTCTGTATTTACATTTTTGTATATGAAGGCTGATATCATTTACTTTTTATCTGGTGATTAAAACTAAATGTTCTGCCATTGTTTATTGATGAAGTCTAAATGTTGAATGCAATATACATGTAGAATTTTGTGACTATGTACACTCTTCACTGAAGAACCAGTGATCACTTTGATTACATTTTCCCTTTTTTGTATTGTTTCCTGCCACCTCCTAAATTCTCAGAATCAGGTGTACATTATAGGTATATGTCGTAGACTCTGGGTCTAAAATTCTCTCTTGTCTAGCAAAAGAGCGGGACTCAGGATTGAAAGCGAGAGATGGCTAATGCCTGGGAAAAGACAAGATCCCGAATAAGGGTCCTTGCCCTGTTTTTATTAGGATTAGAAGGCTTACAAACATGGCGATGGATGTGTACAAAGGGATAATGAATCTGTGAACATTAACTTGTGGAAGTGAGGGAAAGGGTGTCTTGAAGATATTCGTGGTTAGGGGTTTGGGTTAATACAAAACAAAATCCCGGCGCCGCAGTCTGGAGGAAGATTGTTTAGAGAGGACAGGAGCCAGCACCTCTGTTTATCTTAGCCTAGGGGATGAGACGGGTAGGGGAAATAAAACCTCAGGGTTGACAAGGCACCTTTTCTTTTGTTAACCATTTCCCCTCTGGGCTGCTTTGCCTGCAGCGCAGGGTCCATAGTCCAATTCACCAATTTATCTAATCTGGCCCTAGTCTCCTGTGAAAGCAGCTTTTCTGCTATAGTACTAAATTGGGGGTGCTTCCACCCTGAATATCTAATCTTGTTTATTTCATATACCTATGTATTGGGCACCTTTGCACCTGTTCCTATTTTAGGCCTTTGCCTCTCCCTCTCTATTCTGAGTGCTCTGCACCCCCCCCTCTATTTTGGGGTGCCTTTGCACCTCCCTATTCCTGGCACCTCTGTGCCTCCCAATTCTTGGGGTGCCAATCTGGTTTGCCCAAACTCGGGTGTGAGCATTTTATGACTTTGTATTTCTTTATGCCTTGTTAACCCATTGGTGTAAGCCCCAGGGGATTCCTAAACTTATCCCCCTCAGGTGTGTGTTACCATTCATTACTATTTTTTATTGTTACTTATTGTGGATTTGTTATCTGCACTCACTATCCTATTGTATGTTAATTTATTATTCACATTTGCATATAAAGTTTACATGTCTTAGTTCACTTAGCTTCACATTTACATGGGGCCAATTGACATAATTATTTGTATGCTTCTTAGACCTGAGCATAGCACTTTACCCAAGAAATAAAAGTGCCCTAGGGTAACACTATCACCGTTTTTAACCATTCATTCACTGAACAAATATTTATTGAGTGGCTTACTGTCCAAGCATTGATGTATCAACTAAAGATACATTTAGTAACAAGGCAGTGAAAAGAATCTCATGAAGCTAGCCTACGAGTGGAAGTGACAGTCGATATACTAATTAAATAAATAAATGGAGTGTTAGCTAGTGATGAGTGGTAAGGAGAGAACACTGGGGAAGAGGCATATGGAATGTTAGAGAAGGCTGGCCTTTTAGATTGAAACATTAATTCAAAATTTTGAAAGACTAACTTAAAATATAAAGCTCATTAATTATTATTAAGACAGGAACACATAAAGCAACACCATGTTGCTTTCACTAGAATATTTTTATGGCACCTAGTACCTACACTACTTGTATTCTTATACGTATTACAATTCTTCCTCCTTTTTAGGTCTAACCTCTTGAAAAAAGTGACACTCACTTTTTCAAACTTATAATGCCCTTAGATTGCTCATTCCAGTTTACACTGCATCCATATCCCTGACAGTCTTTTTTCTAAAAACACCAAATGTCCCCTAGTAGAGAACATTTTGTATTATTTTCTTGTGTTCCCCATTTTGTTCAATAACCATTGGTACCTTTTTCCTCCTTCATGCTATTCCCTTCTCTACTTGCTTTTGTGCCCTCAAGCTTTGTAGAATTCCTTCTTAATACTTAAGCCATTATTTCTCAATTGCTTTTAAAGGATCTTCTCTAAAAAAATATTTTGTATTTGTTAAAGGATCAATGTATCAAAAAGACATACCATTCCTCAATGTGTGTGCACATACCTTATTGTGAAACCTCAAAATGGCAAAACTTCAAGAAGCTACAATTGTTAGAAATTCCAATATTGATCTCTAAGATACTAACAGAATAAGTAGAAACAGAATCAGTATGGTTATAAAAGAAAACTTGAACTAATTTTCGCCAACTAGATCTAATTGACATATAGAACATTGCATTCAACAACTGCAGAATCCACATTTTTGCAAGTGTGTATGGAATATTCATGAAGACCATATGCTGGACGATAGAAGAAATGGCAGAAAAGTTAGAAGAATGTAAACATACAGAGTATGTTCTCTGATCATAATAAAAATTAGTTAAAAATCAATAAGAAAACAACAGCAGGACAATACCCAAATATTTGAAAATTAGCACAGTTCTAAATAATCTATAGGTAAAATACAAAATAACAAGGAAGACTAGAATTATTTTAATTGAATTGGGATGAAAATGCAACATATCAAAATTTAGGGGACACAGCTGAAGTAGTGGCCTAAAAAGAGATTCATGGCTTTAAGTTCTTGGATTAGAAAAGAAAGTTTAAAATTAAATAGTAAAGTGGAAATGAAGGCAACAGTTACAGAGTTTAGAAGTGGTTTCTGCAAATGAGAACAGAGAAATAAATGGGGCAGCACCTGATGGCAATATGTGGTGAAGGAAGACTTTGTTTTTTCTGCTTTTTCTTTCTTTTTTTAGTGGGCAAAATTTTTAGAAATTCTGTATCCTAAAGGAAATGATCCACCAGAGATGGTAACATGAACGATACAGGAAAGTGAAAAGTTGGAAGAATGCAGTCAGAGGATTTATAAGATAGAATATGATCCAGTGTAGAAGGTTTCTCTCTGCTAAGTGTGTAAAATGCTCACTCATTTTAACAAGAGGCGAGTATGTAGTCAGATGTGGTGGAGAGCGCTATGGACACTTTATTATTTCTATTTTCTTATAGTGGTTGAGATCGTCAGAAAAGAGGGGAGAGATGGTAGAAGTTTGAGGAGCTATATGAAATAGTTCTCTAGAGCAGCAGGGGAGTGAGTGACCTGGAGAAATGTGGAGCTGCTGAGCACGCTCCTCTCCTATGTGATAGTAAGGACTCGGAATGTGAAGTAAGGCCTGTTTAGCACATACGTGTGTTTGTGCCTGCCATCTGTTATTTGTAGTAGAAAGAGAGTTGGATTTAGCAAGGTTGTAGTTCTGCCTATAGAGTGGGCCTGAGTCAGAGAGGCAAGCAAAATGATTGTTTATGCCAGAGTCTGCTTACTTGGCGAAACATTTGGTACAAGCCGGTAAGCAGGGAAATGAGAATGTGGGCATAGAGATAAAGAGAATGAGAGTATCGATAGATTGAAGTTGCTGATGATGTCGGACATTCTTTGGAATCACAGTCCCAGATAGTGAGCTGGAAAGTAAGAGGTGCTGAATGGACAGAGGAATGTTGGCTTATGTTGTGATGTGTTTTAAAAGGTTTAGACACAAGGGATGCCTGGGTGGCTCAGTTGGTTAAGCATCCGACTTTGGCTCAGGTCATGATCTTGCAGTTCACGAGTTTGAGCCCCGCGTCTGGCTCTGTGCTGACAGCTCGGAGCCTGGAGACTGCTTCACATTCTCTGTGTGTGTCTCTCTCTCTGTCCCTTCTCTGCTAGTATTCTGTCTCTCTCTCTCTCAAAAATAAATAAAACATTAAAAAAAAAGGTTCAGACACTTTACTTTCAATATCTTGTTCACTCAGTCTGTCATTAGGTGTACTCCTAAAGATTTGTTCAAAGTTAAATATCCATTCAGTCATTTTAATGTATGCAGCATAGTAGATTTACCATTTAGACGGGTTTTCTTTGCAGTGGCAAAAGAATTTAATTTTTTGAGCTCAACTGGACATATGGATTTTTACATAAATGGCCTACTTCTGAAAAAAACCTGTAGTGTTTACTTTGCTCTTTTAGCTTTCTTGGCACAACTGATTTTTAAACTTCTTGCTTTTGAAACTGAAAAAAAATACATAATAACACCTCTCATTTATTTGCCGTTACTAAATATTGATTTCAGGCTAAAGATTATGTGTATATATTTATACGTATTATATATGTGATGTGTTTTCATAACAACCTTGCAAGGATGTTATTACTAGCTTCAGTTTGTAGATTAATAAAACAATACTGTGGTTAGCTATTTTAAGTTCTTAGGTGCATATGGTTCAGAGCTCACAGACCTAGTATTTATACTTTATTCTGTCTGTGTCAGGGAAAAATTGTATCAGACATTGTTAAACAAGCAAGGGAGATTTTATTTAGGACTGTTGCTGTAAAGGAGAGAGATTGAACTCAACAACTTGGAAACAAAAGGTTAGAGGATTTTTAAGTTCTGGGATGAACACAGTGGAAAAATCCTGGAGAGGGGAGATTACTCCATGTGGTTCCACCATGATTTGCTAATTGTCTCTTAGGAAAGTTAGGGTCCTATGTTCCCATAGATAAGGGAGGTAGAGGCTCTCGCTCCTTTGTTGAATACCTTTCAGAGCGATGGCCCTCAGGTTCTTGAGAAAGACATTTCTGGTTTGTAAAACCGGTGAAAGCCTGGGAGAGGATTTAAATCTCAAAGGGGCAGAAAAAAAGAATTTATAATTGGACTTTTTCTAAAATAAAGGTTCTAAGAAAAGGGAGGTCAGAGGCCTATGGTCAGGAAGAAACGTGTCAAGAAATCAAGCTGAGGGAAACTTTAAAACCACCTTGGTCATCTGACTCCAAAGACTTTAAGTTGTAACTTTCAGAAAAAGATTTATTTTAAACTATGTTGTTAGCTTTCCTCTTAAATGTCAAAGATGCTCATTTTTTCCTGATTATTACATGCATTTTTGAACATATGGAATCTTAGAGTAAAAGGCAAACAGTCATCAAACATTCAGACAGCAAATTCCCTATGTGACCCTTTCAGACAGCATGAGAAAAGAGCTGAAATACAATGTTTGCAGTTGTAGCGGGGGGAAAGTAATTTTCCTTTGCACTCTAGGTTCTGTGGCTGTTTCCCCCTGGTAATAAAAGAATAACAAGAGAAAAGCAATCAGAAGTTTAATATGTATACCTCATGTGTACATGGGAGATACCCAGGAAAGCTGTAAAACTCCCCCAAATGACCCAAGCCATCACCTTCAATACTATCTTCAACTAATGACAAAAGAACGATGTGGGAGTGGGGAGACTAGTTCTGGGAGATTATCAAGGCAAGTATAGTAAGGTTGTTATGCTGATTTAAGTCTGGTGCCTTCTCCACTGATAAAGAGCTGTCAGTCATCCTTCTCTTCCTGGTACAGGGAGAGAGTTACCCTTACAAATGGTGATTTACTTTATGAATAAGGGTAGTATCTACTCTGGATTAAGAGCTTCTCCCATGGCTGCTTTTTCTCAAAAATAATCAGATCAAAATAATCTTTATGCTAAAAAGGCATACTCTGGAATGGCATATTCTGCTACCCTTCACAATTTAAGCTTTTTTTAAAAGAATTTTATTTTGTCTTAAGCAGATCCATTTTGAGCATTGCAACACTTTAACACAATAACCATTTCTGTTATTTCATTACCTAATAAAATGTACCTTAAATTCTTTGGAAAGACATTGCAAAAGTTTTTGCTTGTTAATTCAACCCAGTGGTTAATAATACATTCTCACAAACATCTTCCTGTCTAATTAATAAAATCACAGAATTTCAAACTGTGAATTTTAAACTTGTTAAGACACCCTGTGATCACCGGTGTAACTCATTTTTTAATCTGTCCAGAAATATCTTTTGGTAAATTCTTGGCAGATGATTATCACTGAACTTCAGGTACATGCTTTCAAGATAGCCTAGCCTCTTTATGAATCACTTTAGTGATTATTCACTTGACACATGTCAATGGGCTTTGTGAGAGTTTTAAAATGCTGTGGTCACAACTTTGTTAAGAATAAATCAGGGAAGACTCAAGAGGATTATGATCTGGAGTTAGATTTGCTGTTAATGGTGATTCCTGAAGAACCTGGGAGAGGATTTAAATATGCAAAAGACACCATTTAAGGGGTGTAAGGCTCTGGGCAAATTATTAGAACTTAGGCCAACAAGCTCTAAGAAATAATACAAGATTTCAGCTTTGAGAAGCAGAGCGCAAAATAGGCTTTGGTTCTTGACAAGTAAGGACAGAAAGTATATGTGTTATTTAGCTAACCATAAAGTAGACTCGGTACACAGTCCCAAAATTTCTGGTAAGAAGATTCTAGGAATGTGCTATATCTGGAATTTCAAACAGCCAGTCAGGTTTTTGCCATTATGCATCTGTAACTCTCAGCTGTAAGAATGGAAATCAGAAGTAGGATTCCAGTCCCTGAGAGATCATTGGAAGGAGCAGGAAGTACAAATAATCTTAAAACTGGAATCCAAGATAATGTTTCTGTCTCAAACATAATGTCAAATCCCTTCTGTTTAAACTTGGCAGAAAGATGAAATTATCCTAGCAGTCAAGTTTTGATACCAAAATCTAAATGCTAGACTAAGATTTCTTTAATTATTTTTGACTATGGTGTCCATAGTTCTTGAAGATTGGATTACTGCTGAACCTATAGATGTTTGACTCAAACTAGATGGCTTCCTAATAGCTTGGTAGTCTAAAAGGCAACATGATGATTTAATGTTTTATATCTATTAGAGTTTTTGGTTATATTCTTCATTTTTAGTATTTTATTTAAGAACATTCTGAATTACTTTTGTACTTAATAAATATACATCAAATTTGAAGCCTAATTCTCCAAAGACATCAATTACAATTCATTACAAATGAACTATGCAGTTTCCTTAATTCAATCATAAAGTCAAACCAATTAATCACAGATAACACATACATAGATCCTATGTGTCAGAATTACATTCAATTTTTTTGTATCATTAGCTATATATATATGTGTATATATATACATACATATATATGTATATAGGTAACCTTATAATATATCAGCTATATATCTAACCTTATAATTTATCAGTTTACTTATTAGACCCAGACAGTGTAATTGTGAACAAAATGGCCCCTTGCAGTCAAGGTGCTTTTGAGTCTAATGCAACGTCTTGAGAGGGACTTCTAGGAGTATATTATTCTCTAGGCAAGGAGTATATTTGGCAAGAGTTGTTTATAAAACAGTACATTTGAGTTGCGTTTAGGAAAGATTTGTTTTCCAGTTTGCTGCAAGTTGTTTTACTCTTGTATAAATGTTGTATCTACATTGTTCAAGGATCTATAAATTGGGGGCAAATTTATATACATATATTATTTTAAGTTTCATAATTCACTTTTACTTGATCCTAAAAACTGTTTCCAGTAGATAAGTTATCAAAATATACTCAAAATATAAAAAAAATAAATCTATCATTTGTTAAGTGCTACATATGTATGTTTATAATTGAAAATGGGGTTGAAAGTGACCTTTGATCACACTAATGTCTTAGCCATTTTCTGAGTTGTAGACTGTATTTGAGAATCTAATGAAAATTACAGATTCTCATGGAGAGGTGGGGAAACAACTTATGTATAAAATTTCATCTAAAATGTTGAGTTCTCTCATGGGTCACTTGGAGTTCAGAAATAAAGACCTTTGCCATAGGTAAAGGGATTTGTTTTAGGTCCTTAGAATGCCAACAAATAATTTTTAGATATTTCAAATTATAAAAGTTGAATTTTATGAAGATGATTTTAGCCAATTTAATTTTTAGGTAAACTGACTTTAGGAGAAATGTTCTGCTTTCGCAGCAGCAATAGACACTTATGATGACCCAATAATACCCTGTGTTATCTTCCTTTATTATTTAGGCTGTTTATTCCAAAGTTGTCACCGTTGATGCTTTTATTTTTTGGTTACAATTAAATTTAACGTGTCTTATTTCAGGCTGAATTTTGTCAGCAAGGAAAAAAACGAAATCAATATCAGTTTCTGTTGTTAGAAGAATGAATTAAAAATCTTGTTTCTGTGCTGTTTTATTATCTGTATTAGCAAATACCTATTTCCTATTCCTTATGTGACATTTATGCCCTGGTACCTTGTTTCCTTTTTCCTTACTTAGTGCTCCACTCACAAGGTCATAGATGCTTGTTGGTAGGGCACAATGCATGAATAAAACAAGGGAGATTTGTGGGCTTTTAGGGTCAGTACTTCATCCATCTATTTATCCACGGATGTGACAGATTTAATAAATGCTTTCTGTGTGCCTGATGCTTCTTTACATTATCTCACTTGATGCTCACAATATCCCTATGAAGTAAATATGGTTTTTCTTACTCATCTTTGAAAAGCAAATGAAAGCTGGTTGCTAGAGATGAATGAAGTACCCTTAGGATGAATGAAGTATAAACATGGCCCTTGTCTTAGAGCTTAAGTGTAGTGGAGATCAACTTAAAAACACAGGTGAGTGAATACTATGATGGTCAAATACAGAATGCAGTGGAAACAGCTTGCATGGACTTCAGTCAGAAGAAGAGGGTTTCCTAGAATAAGTGACAGAAATTCTGGAGGCTCAAGGATGGAGGATGCGTTACCACTGGAACAAAGAGTGCAAAGGCTAGGGAAGTAATTTGGGGACAGTTTAATAAAGGGTCTTGCAAGCCTTGTTAAGAAGTTTGGGCTTGATGCTCAGGATAAGGAATGCCACTGTAGGGTTGTCAGCAGCCAAATATACAATCAGATTGTAGTTTGAAAAGGCAGTAAATCTGATAAGAACACACAATTAGTAAAAAATATAAACCTTGAGATAGATTGATTTGGAGGTTGTTGCCTTCACTCCAAGCTTGAAGTGATGGCTGTTTGGACTCGGGTTCTGGCAGGGAGCTTGGAGAGAAGTGTGCGTATTAGAACAATTTTAGAAGACATCATCAACAAGACTTGAGGACTGATTGACTGCAGGGGTATGAGGGAGGGAGGGAAGGATGGAGGAGAGTATTGGATGCAGAGGTATCAGGATTTAGTGTCTGGTAAAACCCACCTCTTTGACAAGAAAGAATTACCAGCAGATCTGAAGATGAGTTCAATTTGGGATAAAAAAGCCAAAGGACAATCAGGGACATTGGTGTCATGGAATCCAAGGGAGAAAATTTTAGGGAGCCAGTGGTCTACCTGTCACATGTTGCCAGACATCATGTGAAATAAGAAGAGCCAGCTGCCTACCTCCACTTTACAAACAATTGAACCTTTTATCCTGAGAATCAGATTTGGTTAGTAATTTTACTTACGCAGTTTGTAAATTCTAGAGTGAAATTAGAGCTCCGAATTTGTGACTAAAGCTCACGCTTTGTCTGCTTGGTTTTTTTTAATACACTTTTTTTTTTTTTTAGCAGTTTTGGGTTTATAGAAAAATCGAACAAAAAATATGGAGAATTTCCACCATCCCTCCTCCCCAGTTTCCACTGTTACTAGCATCTTGTGTTACTGTGGTACATTTGCGACAACTGATTTATACAGGTTGATATTTGCAAATAAATACATTATTATTATTAAAGTCCATAGTTTACATTAAGGTTTATTCTTTGCTTTGTACATTCTGTGGGTTTTGACAAATGTAGAATGATATCTCTCCGTCATTACGATATCTTTCAGAATACTTTCACTGCTCTAAAAATCCCCTGTATTCCACCTATCCATCCCTACTTCTCCACCTGCCCCCACTGCCAAGCCCGCTAGCAAACACTGATCTGTTTACACTTTCTATAGTGTCCCTTCTCCAGATGTCATATAGTTGGAATCATATGGTATGCAGCCTTTTAAGTTAGGCTTCTTTTATTTAGCAGTGTTTGAGTTTTCTCTGTGTCTTTCCATGGCTGGACAGCTCATTTCTCTTTATTGCTGAAAAATGTTCTATTATTGGGATGTACCCATTTGTTTTATCAATTTTCCTATTGAAGGACATCTTGTTTACTTCCAAGTTTTTGCAATTATGAATAAGGCTGCTGTAAACAACCAGGGGCAGGTTTCAGGTGGATAAATCATTTGGGTAAATACCATGGGACCCAAATGCTGGATGATATGGTAAGGGTATGCTTAGTTTTATAAGAAAGTGTAGACTGTCTTTCAAAGTTGCTAAACCATTTTGCATTCCCACCAGCAATAAATGAGACTTTCTACTGTCCCACATCCTCACTGGTATTTGGTGTTGTTGGTGTTTTGGATTTTAGTCATTCCAGTAGTTGTGTGGTGGTATTTCACTGTTTTAATTTGTAATTCCCTAATGATATATGATGTTAAACATCTTTTCATATGCTTATTTGTCATCTGTAAATCTTCTTTGGTGAGGTGTCTGTTAAGATCTTTTGCTCGCTTTCAAAGTGGGTTGTTTGTTTTCTTATTATCATTTACTCCTTTTCTCTTACCAGTAACTTTATATTTAACATGCATCTCTCCTAAATTGCTTATGGTTGGGTCTTATTTCTTTTGTTCTAATATTCTTTATGTTTTAATATGTTCAGTTCATTAACATTCAGTGCTATCATTTATATGGTTGGATGTAGGTCTACCTAAGTTGTTTTCTGTTTTCCCTTTTCTACATTTAAAAAAATTATTTGACTTTTTTTTTTTCTTTTAGGAATTCAAGGTTTTTTTTTTAATTTTTTTTTTTAACGTTTTATTTATTTTTGAGACAGAGAGAGAGTATGAACAGGGGAGGGGCAGAGAGAGAGGGAGACACAGAATCAGAAGCAGGCTCCAGGCTCTGAGCCATCAGCCCAGAGCCCGACACGGGGCTTGAACTCACAGACCGCGAGATCGTGACCTGAACTGAAGTCGGACGCTTAACCGACTGAGCCACCCAGGCGCCCCTAGGAATTCAAGTTTTATATACCTATTGGCTTTTTAGGAATTATCTTTTGAAATTTTTCTAGTGACTGCTCTAGGGACTACAATACATGGCCTTACCTTTTCATAGTCCACTTCATGTTAATATCGCACCATTTATTTTTAAATATGACACAATTTATTGAAGTTAGAAACTTTGCACTTATTCTTCTGTTACTTTCATACATTTCATATCCCATAAGACAATACTATATTTTTTCTTTATGGATATATCTGTATTTTAAAGAATTCCAGAGGAAAGCTCTTATTTTATATTCACTCAATAGTAACCATTTCTTATAGTCTTTTTTGAAATCTAAAGTTTTCACTCTGGTATCATTTCCCTTCAGCATACAGAAGTTTCTTACACTTGTAGTCTGATACTGATGACGACACACTTTCTTAGATTTCATTAATTGAAGAAGCCTTTATTTCACCTCTTTGAAGGATCTTTCTCTATAAAATTATGGTGTAATAGTTTTTTCCTCCCCTCATTCTAGAGTTTAGGATACTGTTTCCGTGTTACCTGGTTTCCATGATTGCTGATAAGAATCCTTGGTCACAAAACTGTGTTTCTTTGGCTGTTTTCAAAATATTGTCTTTACTTCTGGTTTTCAGTAATTTAACTACAATGTGATTAGTGTGGTCATCTTTTCATTTATGCAGTTGGGGATTTTCTGAGCTTCTTGAACTTGGAAAAGTATGCCTTTAACAAAATTGGGCAGTTTCTGGCTACTATTTCTTCAAATCATTTTCTGTTCTATTTTCTCTTTTGTGTTCTTCCTGGAAATCCAATTATATTATATAAGACATTTTTACATTGTTGCACAAGTCCCTGAACTGTGTTCCTTCTCTATTCCTCTTCTCTTTGTTTTTCAAATTGGATAAATTCTGTTGATCTATGATCAAGTTCACTGACTCTTTCCTATGTCATATCCATTCTACTTCAAAGCCCATTCAGTGAATATTTTTCAGGTATTTTTGCTTTTTGTTTAATTAAAAAAAAATATTTTTTAGTGGCACCTGGGTAGCTCAGGCAGTTAGGTGTTTGACTTTGGCTCAAGTCATGATCTCATGGTTTGTGGGCTCGAGCCCCATGTCGGGCTCTGTGCTGATGACAGCTCAGAGCCTGGAGTCTGCTACGGATTCTCTATCTCCCTCTCTCTCTTTGCCCCTCCCCTGCTTGTGTGCTCACACCCATGCATGCACTGTCTCTCTCTCTCAAATCAACAAATAAATATTTTTTCAAATTTTAAAAATATTTCTATTAGTTTAGAGTTTTCCTCTATTTATTATGAGATTTCCTTTATCTCAGTGATGATATTTTTATTATCTGCTTTAAGCCCTAGTCTGATAATTCAAACATCTAGATCATCTAGAGGCTAATGTTTATTGGATTTAATTTTGTTTGTTTCCCATGAAATAAATAGGTCACATTTTTCTGGCACTTCCTATATTCAATAATTTTGCAATGTATTCTGAATATTATGTTATGTTGTGGAGACTTGGAGTCTCTTATATTCCTCCAAAGAGTGTTGATAGTCTTGTTTTAGCAAGCAGTTAATTTGGTTCACTTGAATACAATCTCTCTTACCCTAGCATTTGGCAGTGATTCAAATCTCAGTTGAGATTGCTCTTATTCTCTCCCATGTATGCATGGTTTAGCGGTTAGCCAGGGTTGTATAAATTTATACACAGGATTTGTGGCTTCTGTTCTCTGCCTGTCCCTTTTCTGGGGTCTACCACCCATCCAGAATAATGTTTAACCAAATACCGGGGCACCTCATGACCCAGCCAAGTTGATACATAAAATTAACCATCACACTGTATCAGGTTCATTGAATGTTTGCCTGGAAGACACACATTGTCCATTTATCCACTTTAGGAATTCGGAGTTACTGTTCATCAACTTTCATGCCTCTTAAAGTTACTAACTACCTACAGCAGCTTCTTTCTGCACTTCTTTAAATAATCCCTTATATCCATTTATATTTTCAATTGCCCTCTTGTTTCCCTAACAGCATTGTGAAATAGAACTTCCTTTGATGATACAAATGCTTATATCTCCACTGTTCCATAAAGCTTTGGATTAGCCACATGTGGCTTTGAACACTTGAAATATGGCCAGTGTGACAGGGAAATAGAATGCTTAATTTTAGTTACTTTAAATTTAGACAGCCACATGTGGCTAATGGCTACTCTAAGGGCCGTGCTACCCTGGAAAATGTTTTTGTTTCCTTTTTCAAAATGTATTTTAGCTGACTCATTTCTCTAATAATTTGCTTTGATCTACTTAATGAATTAAGTAATAATTTATGGGGTCACACTATGTGTAAGATTTAATGTTAAGCAGGATTTTTATTCCTTTTCTAAATCTTAGCACCTTCTTTTTTTTTTTTTAACTGTTTTGGTATTTTTAATATCTGAAAGTTACTGATCTTTTCCAAATGACCCATGTAGAGTCAAGATTCTTTTACTTTTACTTTTATATAGAAACAAATTTTAAATAGTGTATTCTCTACATGTGTGGTTGCTGTAGTCCTTCCTCTCTTGCCAATCTTTCTAAAAGTGTTAAAATTGTTATAAATCCATATTTTTTCCATGGAAACTGTTACTAAAAACTATTAGTTGTGCTGCATTGTTGAAGGCTTCTGACCCTCAACTATTTTCCAAGAAGAGTACTTTTAAGTTTTTGAAGAAACTTTCCTCTTACTCTCTGCTAATTTTTTAAGTGCTGGTAATTAGCACTGATTGAATTAGGTATTGTTAATCTCCTTTGTAGAAATAATAATATTTACAAATATTATATAATATTTACAATTTTTTACAATTAATAATACATTTATTTACAAATAATAATACAAATATAATTATTTACAAATAATTTACAAATAATAATAATATTTACAAATAAGTCCTTGAATTAATTATTTTGTATGTTTGTATGTTTAATTAAAATATGTTTAACTTTAAATTGTGGATGTGAGCATTTAACACACTGGTTGATTATTTTTACTTTATGTAGTATAAATTTTTCATTTTATTTCATGATATTTTGATATTTATCATTTCAGGACCACCAAACAATTTTGAGAGCATGGGCTGTAAAAGATTTTGCTCCAAATTGCCCTTTGTATGTCCAGATATTGAAGCCTGAAAATAAATTTCATATCAAATTTGCTGGTGAGTTTAATTTCAAATTTCAACTTGGATGGTAAGAGATATGTCTCTGAAATTAGTGGCAACTTAATATATTCATGAATGTATAGAATAGAGGGATTCCTTTTATCATCTACTTGTTATAAAAGAAGTTACTCACTTTAAAAAGTGGCAAGATAATATTTTGGGAGTGTATCTTTAATTTTTTATATAACTTGGTGATTTTAGCAACTGAATTTCCTGGATATCTTGATAAGACTATAAGTAGATTAGCACTTACAGTTTTATGCATAATATAAACACAGGTTTCAAATGCTATATATCTATTAATTTATTCTTATGTTTACACAGATAGTGTTTTGCTATAGATTATTTAATACACAAGTAAATTTCCCATGCATTAGAGTAATACTGAAATATATTCAAGTACAAATAGATTTATTTAGAGATAGATTTTGAAAACATTTCAAGAAAAACATACATGTGAGTTTTTCATAGAGACACTGCTTTTGAAGTAATTTCATCTGAGATTATACTTTAAACTGTTAGGAAATTGAACAGTAAGATGATACTTTAATTTTTTCTTAAATGTTTCTGTAGGAACTAATTTTGATCCAGACAGTAATTTATATTCATGTAAAAAAAAAAAAAAACAACTTTGTTTTTTTAACATTTCACCTTCATAATTGAAGCTGCAAACACCATTAAGATGTAAACCATTTTAACTATGCGTTAGCAAAATGCATTTCCTTCAGAAGATGTGTTTACATATCTTATAATGTTTACCTATTTGTATATGATTTTTAGTGAAAAAATTATAAGCATTAAGAAATTTCTAAATAATAACAAAAAATATTGCCATTCAATTTGCTCTGTTTTTTTATCTTTTAACTTTGCTTCTAATGGCACCATTTTTTTTTCCCTAAAATTTATTGTAAACAAAGCAATGGCTCTCAACTATGGCAGCATTTAAGTATCTGTCTGGAAGGTTTTTTTAAGTACTAATAACTGATTAAAATTGTGGTGATGGTGCCAGGGCATTTTTAAGCCTGTTCCCTAAACTGAAAATTAAAATAACAGCACCTCCTTTGTAAATGACTTTGTGAAATTTAGTGGAAAATACATGTAAATTCTCCATCTGCTACCTGTTACATATTTAATTAGCATTAAAGAAATGCCAATTGTTTATTTAAAAGACCTTTGAAACTAAGCTGCTCCCTTTTTATTGTTATTTAGCAAAAGGAATATTTTTATAAAATTCTTATCATACCTGATAATGACTTCTAATGAGATAATTTTTTAGGAAGGTGGTAATGGCTTAAGCATCAGACCCAAGTCCTAAAAATGAGAATTTAAATTTGAGTGCCACCACTTAAGATTTAGGTAGGCAAATTAGAGTTCTGAACCCCATATTTCTTTTTTGTTAAATTATGTATCGTAATTATGATGTCTTTATTCCATTGGTTAGGATTAACAGTAAGAATTAAATAATATCTGAAACATACTAGGTGCTCAATAAATGGAAATCGAATGTGGATCACAATTTTGAATGTGTTATTACTAGATTTCAGAATAGACTTTTGTTCTTTTCCTTTTCTTAGCAGGCCATAGATAGGCTCACAACAGATAGATCAAACTCACTGAAACAGTCCACCTTTACAAACAAGAAATTACAAAGACTATTTGTATCGATTCTCTTTCATATTCTTATTTTACCATTTTTTTGATAAACCCATTGAAATGAATGAGATAGTTAAAAGTTCTATCCTGATAGTGTATCACAATATATCTAATTTATGGCACCTGCTGAAATTCCTCTTAATGATGTCTGTATTCTTTTATGGCTGAGATTACAACATCTCAGAGGAACTCTTTTCTTACATTATAAAAAGATGAAAGCATCCTAGTTTCATTAAAACGCCATAAGACAGTTTGGGGTGATGTATGAGACTCTGCAACCAATATAATATATTTTACATCTCAGCATGAGGTTAAAAGATTATGGACTTTGCATTTCAAAAGGAAGTGTATCAAGCTGTCACTTAGTTTGTATGGAAGATTGTTAAAATAATGGTCTTCAATGAACCATGTTCCCTGTGTCTATGTCCTATGTTGATGGGACCTTGCAGCTTACACCATTAAGAGATGAAATGCAATTCCCCACCACTTGAGCAGGTGCTGGTCTTGTGACTTGCTTTGCCAAATAGAATGTGACAAAAGTTACACTGTATGACTTCAGAGGCTAAGCCTTAAAAGTCTGTGCTTTTGCTTTCCCTTCACTGGAACATTACCCAGAGACTGCATGTAAAGGATCCCAATTTAGCCTCCCTAAAGATGGACAATCACTTGGAAAATGAGACTTACCCATCCTAGGCATCCTACCTCTCTAGCTCCTGACTTGCCCGCAGCCAACCCAAGGAGTCATGTTAACCTACAGAATTTTGAGAAATGAAAGTGTTGCTTGCTTTAAGTCACTATGCTTTGTAGTTATTTGTTATTTGGCAATAGATAACAAATATCATTTGTAATAAAATATTTGCTTTACTTTTAAACCATATCATTTGATAATATTTATATTACTGTCTTTTCATTCTTATAAATGTTAAATAGCACAATTCTAATTATCACAGGATATAAAATGAGATAATTTTATTTTTTTATTTACTTTAAAATGTTTATTTATTTTGAGAGAGAGAGCGCATGCATGAGTGAAGGAGGCATAGAAGAGAGAGAGAGAGAGGGAGAGAGAGACTCTCAAGCAGGCTCCATGCTGTCAGCACAGAGCCCATTATGAGGCTTGGTCTCAGGAACCATGAGATCATGACCTGAGCCAAAATCAAGTCTGACACTTAATCAACTGAGCCGTGCAGGTGCCCTGTTTCTCTTTATTTAAATAGCCCCTTTAATACACCCTAAATTGTGGTACTACTACTATGACTATAATTTATATATTTTTTAAAAGTAAATCCATGTTTTTCAAAAAGGAAAAGAAGAAACTTCAAAATTTGGGTTATGAGTTTATAAAATACTAAAAAATAGAAACAATATAGCAACCTACCAATTATTCCTTTATACAGATCTACCTTTCCTATCATGTACGGATCCTTTTCTTCTGAACAAAATGACTATAGGCATTCATTAAGGTAAACTATTGACTTGTTAAAATATCATTTGAATGAATTATTATATCATTAATTATAATTAAAATAATCCTCTACACTTTGATGAGAGTTACAGGGGAAAAGTCTAGGTGGGCTTGATTTCAGCAGCAGAAAAGATATGCTTTTATTCATTTCACCAAGACAGGAAAGTAAAAATAGTAAGTCTAGAGATAGAAAGTCCTCAGTAGAATAATAGCTATGATACAGAATTTCTGAATATAAACCCATGCACACTACAAATTTTAATGAGATTCAATAGCATAAAAATATACTTCATAGATAATTTGATTATTTTAATCACCACAAGTTTCCTAAGAAGAAAATAAACTCAAACAATCTCATACAACAAGTTTACTTTCAGCAATTTTCCTTTTTATAATAAATTTGTCAGAGTAAAGAAACTAATATTGGGAAATCTGTAAAGAGACCATCCTCCGTCAAATCTTCATTCTATTATAAAGTAACTGCATGATCCCAAGCTCCTTAATTTCTCTTGACTTGAGTTTTTTTTTTTAATTTATTTATATTTTTTAATTTGAAAGAGAGAGAGAGAAAGCAAGCAGGGGGAGGGGCAGAGGGAGAGAGAGAGAGGGAATCCCAAGCAGGCTTCATGCTCAGCATGGAGCCAAGTGCGAAGCTTGATCCCACAACTCTGGGATCATGACCTGATTCAAAATCAAGAGTCAGTCATTCAATTGGCTGAGCCACCCAAGCGCCTCTCAACTTGAGTTCTTTGATATAGAAGAAGAGGATAATAAGGGAAACTATCCCATAGGGTTGTTATGGTAAAAAAATATTCAAAAGAACATCAGCCACTAGTAATTGGTACCTATCAAATTGATGATTATCATTAATCTTAAATGTCTATTTCTCATCCTAACAAAACTGTGTTACCCTTGTTTCCAGGAAAAGTAACTGAGGATTGCTCATAATGTTTTACAAACTGCTAATTATAGTAAATATTCTAAAAGCACATAGTTCTCAGCTTGCACATGTTTTCCAGAAAATAGTAAAAAAAGATATTTCCCAGACTCATTTTATGAGGCTATCCTAGCCATGATACAGAATTCATTGAAGACAGTATATGAAATGATTAGAGACCAATTTAGTATATAAAATATACTACAGAAGTAACAAAGTAATGTATTTAAAAAATAATATTACCAAGCTGAAATTATTGTAGAAAGAGATCTTTATGTTAAAAGAGAAAATAGTATCATGATTTTAATGCATACAAAAAAAGCATTTGAGAGAGGATTCAGTATCGATTTACAATTAAAAAAAAAAGAAAGAAACAGGGTTAGAAAGCCATGAGGAAAACATTCATTAAGCTAAGGAAAATTATCTACAAAATAACCTAGAGGAATAAAGAACATTTAATGACCACATATTGAAAGTTTACCTTTAAGATTACATTCAAACAAAGGTGCTTACTAAAACCACTTTTACTCAGCTTTTTCCTGGAAATCCTAAGGAGTGCAGTAAGATTACAAAAATAAATAAAAGTAGTAAGCATTGAAAAGCGTGAAATAAAATTGCCATTATTTATATAAGATTATATAATATATAATTATACATATATTCCACTAAGAAAAAGGGGATCTTATACATTTATATGATTTCCAAAATTAAATCTCTGCCTCAGTAGTCACTATGAGCTTCAGTCTTGTATCTCCAACTGTACAGTCAGTATCTCCCATTAGGTTTCTAACAGTTGTCTCAAAATTAAGATATCTAGAAATATTTATTGATTCTTCCTGACTTGAAATCTGTTTCTGTCTCTTTCTTCCCCAAAACCTATGAGTCACCCTTCCATTGTTTGCATTCAATCCATCAAGTCCTACAGGGCAGACTCCCTGAGTATCCCAGGCTTATCCACTGACACCACACTAGGCCATGCCATGATCATGGCTGTGTCAGAACACTCCACTTTTCTTCTTTCCTGGGTGTCCACGATTTCTGCCTATAAGCTTACTGGTGCTCTTCATATTCCTCAGCACATTTGCAATAGCAATCACTGTTTGTGTGTTATGGTAGGCAGCTATACCTTTGTACCTCCAACGTCAACCTAAACTCACTAGTTTCCTTTTTCCAGTATATCAATGCCAACATTCTTTTACAATATCATTATTTTTAAAAGATTCTTCCTGGTGGATTATTTTTGTCAACCTCTGGAGAACAAAAGTCAAATGGTACTATAGCTTTGGTTGTGTTAAATCTCTTTTCCAGTGAGAAATATTTTTTATCAATACACTTCTTTTTTAAGAAGTGGCAGTTGGTACTGAAACATAGGAAGAAGTAATGGCAGTGTTCCATAGCTATGACTAATATAAAAATGTGGTTTTGTAACATCTTGAATTCTTTGTCAGCTTCTTGTAGGACTAGCAATTCTAGTAGAGTGCCTCCAAGGTCATATATGTGATCTTAAATCACCTAGAAAAAAGGACTCCACATTATTAAGCCCTTCACAGATTTTCTCCTCCGTGGCAAAACCATGATGAAAAAGGAAAACATTATAATAGTTCAGCTTTCAGACATGTTTCCGTAGATTTTAATCAGAATAAAACCAAGCCCATATTTCTTTCTTCACTCTGTATTCCAAAAATCATTAAAAAGAAAACATGAAACAAGACATAAGAAAAAAAGTGGTATACTAGGAAAAGAACTGCTTTATTGAAAATCCTTGAATGAACTTAAAGAATAAACTATGCTGTCCAATTATTTGAATCTAAAAGAAGTTTGCTATTTGTCTCCTAGTCAGATGAAATTACTCAGAAAATCAATGGGAGGTGAATTCCTGTTACATGAGTAAATTCATTGCTAAATTTACGCTGCCTCTATCTCCACCCCCCAAATAAAGGGTTATGTCACCTGTGAGTGAATATTCAATTCCCTTTCTTTTGTAAACAAACTTTCAACATTCTGGGTCCTTGAAAATTTTCTATGTCATTTTAACAGAATGTAAGAAGACCTAAAAATTAAATTGGTAAATTTTCACCTATAGATAGGCGTGAGGAATGTTAATAAATTTGTAGGAGTAGAAAATGTAAAAGAGTAAAGAACATAAAAATCAATTTGTAGGTTGTGAATTTTCTATAAATTTTATTTCCCATGCTTTGACTATGATATTTCATAAGTAAGAGAATTTGAGTTAAATACATGAATGAAGGGAAGAATCGTACCTCAAGAGTAAAGTGTTGACTGAATGAAATTCTCTCTACTTCACAGCTTAAACATGCCTAGAAGAATGATTCATTATACTAGAACAGTAGGAGTTAGTTCTGGGAATTAAAAAAAAAAGATTTCAATTGCAATACAAGTTAAAAGCATAGACAAAAATATTTTTAACGATACCATTGACAATATTGTAGAAACTTATATCTTTCCTATAGTAGGTAGTTGTGGCTATCATTATAAAAGCAATATTGTTTACAGTATGCACATATGTGCACATGTCTGTGCCCACACAAACACAGATCTTGGAGAAATAATTTGACTAAAAACTGAAGGTCTTATCTCAATTTAGTCACCATTAATTTTTTTGCTGAAACACCAGACATTCCAATGCCTCACTTTTTTCTACCCAAAAAAGAGAGTAGAAAAATATTTCCAAGTAATATAAATATTGGAAATTATCTCAGCTGTTTCTAAATAACATCTGTAAGTGCAACGCTTGACTTTCACCAAATGGTAAGGTGTGAGTTTTTCATGCTGAATAATTTCTTCATTTCCCATATAACACCCACATAGATATCATTTTAAATTTCATTCTTACAACCTACTTAAGAACATAATGCTTTGAATTCCTATTTTTTTCAAAAGATAAATTACCACAATTTTGAAAATTCTTCATTTTCAGGTGGAAATATTTTTTCTTTGATTTTGTATTATGATACAGATTATCAGAAGCCACTTAACCTAAGGTCTGTTCAAAACCAGCACAATTTGGAGAGTCTTTAAATTTTTTTCTTTCCTCACTATTTTTTACTTTGCAAAAAATCAAACACATACAGTTTAAAATTATACAATGAAAACCTGTATTCCCTCCATTTACATTCAGCAATTAACATTTTCCCACATTTGCTTAATCTTCTCTCCCTACAGACACACACACACACACACACACACACACACACACACACACAGATATGCACGTATTTTTAACTTCAGCATGCTTTTCCTAAGAATGACATGCTGCCGTGTACCCACAATAACATTTTTACCTCTGAGAAGATTAAATAATTTTATGGATCTGGTTCATGTTTAAATGTTGTCAGTTGTTCCCCAAATATCTTTTATAATTGTATGGTACTATTCAGTATTAAATCAATATTCCATTTTTTTATTGCATTTGCTTTTTAATTTTTTATTGAAATAATTAAATTTGGAAGATTAGTATATACAGTATAGAGCATTCCCATATACCCTTCATATCACACAGCTTCCTGGGATGTTAATTTCTTATATAATCATGGTACATTTAATCAAAGCTAAAAAATTAACATTGGTGTAAATTATTCCTTAAGTGAAATGTTTTCTAGTATTTCATTCCTCTTAACAAAAATATCGGTAACTTATTTGCTTTACTTTTTTATAGTTTCTAAGGTTTTAATTTGTGGGTCTATTAAATAACCAAACCAACTTTCCTGTTTGTTCTCTTTGACACTTGATTAAATTCCCATTGAACATTAGGTATTTCAAGCCATTTTCTTGTGGGGCACTTAAAATTTAATGAACTTGATGCATCTTTATATTTTTCTCCATTAATTTTCTTATAGTCTTATATTTCTCCAAGACTCAATTTCATGGTTCTGAAAGCCAGAGTAGCATATTTCTTCTTCTGTCTTTGGAAAGTGCCAGGCATTTTCTATCATATCCTAGATCTATGATTTTCAGTCTGTAATGTAGTTTCTTAATAACAATGATTTATAAAGAATAACAGGTATATCATCTTGCACCCACATTTACTCATTCAAACAATGTTATTAAGTCCTACTGTGAACAATTTGTTATTCTAGGTACTAGTAGTATGATGATAAATCAGATGGACTAGCTGTCTATTCCAATGGCCGGTTTTCTCATTTTCTTTACCTTTCACCCTTTTTATCAAGAATGAGCCAGTGTACTTTTACATTTTGCCCGAGAATACTACTCTAACAGAGCCTCTTCTTTCCACATAGAGCTTCAACTATGACCTTATGATCCTCCTCTCCTGCCCTTGCCACCCTCCATATATATCAAAACTCATGATTCCATTTCTGTTCTAGTCTTATCAGATTTTGCTTGATGAGATTAGTCAATCTGATAGACCTATTTTAGGTAAAGTTTTTTATAATTTAATATAATACCCTCATCTCTGGAGTAATTATGTTTGTATTGAAAAGTCTCTTAAAATAAGACTTTTAACCCCCAAAGAATGAAATCCTAATATAAAGATGATGGCAAATATTATCACAGGATATTTATCTAATGTTGTCTCAAAACATGTATGACAGCATGCTGTGCACACACAAGCATGTGTTTGGGGATGGGTGGAGAGAGACTGTGAATTAGCCTTTACTAAAGAATTGGAATGTTGCAGGAGATTAATGAAAGTTATTGTTGAAGGTATAACATTTTAACTAGATAATAAAGTAACTCCAGGGGACTTGTGGAGTGCAGTGGACAGGACACAAAGGGTCTCATAGGGGTGATTATTTAGGAAGCTATTAGAGTGTTCAGGTGAGAGAGACTGAGTGATTGAACCAGAGTAGTGATGATGGATGTGGAAAGTGAGAAAGATTCATGAATCATTTCAGATATATTCTGTGGACCAAATCATCACTTAACTATGGGAGCCAAAGATAGAAATCAGTTTATTTGATTTTTGCCACTCTCCTCTCTTTTTTGTATATCCTCCCATTTAACATAAATTGTATTATAGCAGTTTATGAATTGATTTGTAGCTTGCTTCGATTTTCATTTAACTCCTCTGAGTAGGAGTTTCTTTTTTTTTTTTTTTTTAAAGATTTTATTTTTGAGTAAGACTCTACACCTAATGTGGGGCTTGAACTTACAACCCCAAGATGAAGAATAGCAAGCTCTACTGACTGAGCCAGCTAGGTGCCTCTAGCTAGAATAGGAGTTTCTTAAATGCTCTTCAGTGACATGCACAGTGCTCGACTCATAGTATCTTATTATTACTAGCATATAGGCTATATTATAAGATTTAAAAACTTAAAAGATCCATTAAGAATGTTCAGAAGTAGTACTATAACTCAGTAAAATACAAATGTGCAATAATATATAAAATAGTAAAAAGGAAAAAAAATTGCAATCTCTCCCCCACCACTGTGTAGGGAAAAACCTGATTCTTTCCTACTGTGTTTTCTCCCTGGTGAGACTACTTCGCTAATCACATAGGAACATCACTTCTGACTCTCTGGTTACCAAATATGTAGAGGTGTCTTCCCCACATCAAGCAGTTCTCTAGGATACCAGCTGAATGTCTTACAGTTCAACTCAAGTCTGACTCTGTTTACCCAGAGATAGCATCAGATCCCACACGGGAGGGCTCAGGGACTGCCCTTCCCCCACCCCTTTCAGAGGCCATTTGCATGTCCAGGTTGTCACCTGTGCTTCTGCTGACCAACATTTGGCTATAGATTGCAAGTCCCAGCACCCCCTTCTTGGGTTTGATTGATTTACTAGAGTGGCTCAAAGAACTCAGGGAAATATTTACTTACATTTACCAGTTTAATAAAGGGCATGGTAAAGGATACAGAAAACAACCAGATGAAAAGATTCATAGGGTAGAGGTCTGGGAGGGTCCCTTGTGCAGGAGTATCTGTCTTTATGGAGTTGGGGCATGTCACCTTCCCAGTGTATGTATGTACCAACCTGAAAGTTCTCCTAACCCCCTACTGTTGGGATTTTATGGATGCTTCCTCCTGTGGGCATGATCAATGATAACTCCATTTCCAGCCCCTATCCTCTCTCTGGAGGAGGGGGGAGGTGGAGCTGAATCTTCTCATCTTCTAATCATGATTTGGTCTTTCTGGGGACTAGCCCCCATCTAGGAGTTATCCAGGAACCCATCCAAAGTTGCTTCATTAGAACAAAAGAGGCTCCTGGCATTCTTACCATTTCAGAATTTACAAGGGTTTTAGGAGACCTGTGTCAGGGAGTAAGTCAAAGACCAATATTAGAACAAAAGAAACTCCTAGGGCTCTTATCCCCCAAGATATACAGCATTTCAGAAGCTCCAGGAACTTCTGGACAGGAACTGTAGACAGATATCTATCTATCTATCTATCTATCTATCTATCATCTATCTATCTATCTATCATCTGTCTATCATCTATCTATCTATCTATCTATCATCTATAATCTATCATCTATCATCTATCTATCTATCAATCTATCTATCATCTGTCTATCTATCATCTATCTATCTATCTATCTATCATCTATCTATATCTATATATCTGACATATATATGTCTTTCAGATATGAAAGTAATGTTTCATCATATTATAGTAAAAAAAGTTGTGGAGGAGAAGAGTGAATTAGAGTAAGAGCATCAGAAATATGAACAGATTCCTGTAATTTTTTCTGCATCATTTCATTTTTTTCCTTGAGCAGCATTTCATATTAAAATGTGTGTTCTTAGAATGCCACCCTAGAGGTAATTTTAGGAATTGCCTGATGGGGAGCACAGGTATGAGTTTATTTGTTTAAGTAGTAAAAGGATGTATAGATAGAAATCCAGAAAGGATAGAGACATCACTAACCTCTGTTTACACAGTTACATGAAGGTTTCATAAGGAAGTAGAATAAGTTGCCTACAACATTTAAGTGGAAGGACATTTATTAAATTTTATTGTAAGGATAAATGTTGAAGGAAACAACAATGTCTAGCCATATGAGACTAGATACACAAGATACATGGATGTGGTGTGTATATGTATTTTCCAACCAGAGTCGTTATTAGATTATATTAAAATGAGAGGCAATACAAATGAAATAAGTAAGATATGGAATTACTTAAAGTAACAATTTTATTAATATAATTCATGTGTAATGAATTGTATTTCATTTTTATATAGAAACATATTATTAGCTAGAAGGTGATTTTGCTGATAATGTTTTTTAATTTGTTTATAGATTTTATATTTTTACATTTTTTTCACACAAGGTCAAATTATTAAGTATAATTAATGCCATGAAAATATTTATAAATCATTATATCTAAGCAGGGAACATGTTATTCAATTAATTACAACTATAAAAATTATGTTTGTATAGACTATAATAATTTGTTAATGTGAACTAAACTATCATTATTAGGTAGGTAAAAGATAATGTATATAAATTTATGAATCTGTGAAATCAGCATATTGTTATATTTTATAACCCATGACAAATACCATGTAATATTTTAATATAATAATAACTTTCATTGGTGCCAAGTTCTCATTTAAGCCATCAAGCTATTCTGTAGCCCTATATTCATAGAGACAAAAACTGATGGTCAGTACCTACTTCCTTCTTGAGAATGTTAACTTAGCTTCCAATGAAGGATGAAAAATAAGCAAAATTAAAAAGTGATAGCTGTTTTTAAAAATCACCAAGGTGAATGTCATGAGCTTAGATAAGTTATTTCCAACAATTTTTGGAAGTTTATATGTTTGAAAATAAGAAAAAGAAATGTGTGATCTGTTGAAATTGTAGATTAGTAATTTTGATGAATTAGCTCCTCCTTGGATTGTGTATTCAATATTCTTTGTTTTTCAGCGTACTAAGACTCACTTTTGTCAAGAACTAAAATAATAAGTAAATAAATAAAATAATACATCCTCAGTTACCATAAGAGAAGTTTTCCTGGACGTGGGCGATAAGCTTAAGATGATTATCTAGTGTAATTTCTAAGGTGAATAGTATGTGTCCTTTTATGATTTTTAATATGCAGTGCCAACTTGCTCTTCAGAAATGTATAACTTACTTTTGCAAAAGTAAGCAATATTCCTTTTAACTCTTGCCCCTTGGGCAAAGGAAAAATAATATTGAAAAATAATATTAAGAGTTATCTTATTATTATTATTATTATTATTATAGTTACAGTAATATTGGCAGCCAACATTTATATAATGCTTATTATGTGCAAGGACTACTGTTCTAAAACACTTTTTGTAGATGAAGTCAATTAGTTTTCATCACAACCTTATATTATAAAGTAATATGTTAGTTATCTATTGCTGTGTAACAAGCCCAAAATTCTGTGGTATAAACAATAAAAATTTATTATTTCGCAGTTTCTGTGGGTCAAGAATTTGAGAGAAGTAATAATCAGGGTATTTATGATGTTGCAACGAAGATGTCAGTTGGAACTATAGTTACCTGAAGGCTGGACCTGCACTGGGAGATCTGTTTCCGGTGTGGTTCACTCTTTACTCACAAGTGCCAGTACTCACTTGCTGGCAAGTTAGTGCTGGCTGTTGCAGGAGGCCTCAGTTCTTTACTTCTTGGACTTTTTCTTGGGGCTACTTGAGTGTCCTTACGATGTGGCAGCTGACTTCTCCCAGAAAACATTGACCTAAAAGGCAGCAAGGCAGAAGCCACAATATCTTTTATGACATAGCTCTGGCTGTCCCACACTGTTATTTCCACGATATCCTATTGGTTACGCAGATCAGCCCTATTCTGTGAATACCAGGATGGAAGAACCACTAGTGGCTGTCCAGGAGGCTTGCTACCATAAGTAGATTTTATTGGTATAGTTCACTCTCGAACAACACGAATTTGAGCTGCATGGGTCCACTTATATGTGTATTTTTTTGTCCAATAAATATAGGACAGTACTATAATTATATTTTCCTTATCATTTTCTCAATAACATATTCTTTTCTCTAGCTTACTTTATTATATGAATACAGTGTATAATACGTATATTATACAATTTCTGTGTTAATCCACTGGATGCTATTGGTAAGGCTTCTAGTCAATGATAGACTATTGGTAGTTAAGTTTTAGGGTAGTCAGATATTACACGTGGATTTTCCATTTATGCAGAGGTTGGTGCACCTAACCCTCATGTTGCTAAAGGAACAGTAGTATTCTTGTCTTACAGATGAGGAAATTGAGACACAAAGATATTAAGTAAAGTGCTGATGAAGCCATACTAAGTGGTGGAACTAAGCCTTTAATCCGTGTTCTCTGTCTCCAAAATGTGTGCTATTAAGAGATATGTGATATTGCTGTTAATAGTTCATTTTAATTTTCAATTATTGATTACTGACAGAGCTGTTCATTCACATGTATCTATTGTCCATTTAATTTGTGTGTTCATTCATATGTAAAATATAGCCCCGAACTCTTACTTTCTATAGAGGTGACTATTTTTCTTAGTGAATTATAGAGGTTTTTCATACTCTTAAGTTATGAACACTTTGATTTTTTAAAAATTGCATTGTTTTTTTCAGTTTTCAAGTTGTCTTTGGATTATGTTTATGGTGCTTTTAACTAACAAAAGTTTTATCTCTTTTTGGCACTTTTGTGATTTTTGCCTCTAGATTGTCCATAGATTCATCATTTAATAGTTCAAATCAGTGTACTTTCCAGAAGTTACTTCCTTTTAGACAGAATTTGTAGCAACCTCTAGAATTGTCCCTTAAGGTCAAAAAGTGTGTGGAGAGTGAATGGCTGAAATGTCCAATTTACTTTATTTCTTGGAATCCGTTGATATGAATATTATATTGAAGAATTGTGGGGGCTATTTGGTAGAATTTTGGTGATATTGAGGCCAAGTAGGGAAGGACTCAGCTAGACAAAACATTTGGCTCAATTACCCATGAAATCAACCTCACTTTGCATTGAGGAATTCCTTTTAAGTTACATATGCCCCCAGTAAAACTCAAATTTCAATCTTCTTTTGTCCTTTACTTTTACTTTGTTTAGATTGTTAGATGACCATCTAGTTGACAGTAGCAACTATCTATCTATCTATCTATCTATCTATCTGCCATCTCTCTCCCCCCCCATTTCTATCATCTGTCTCTCTATCTAATCTATCACCTATCATCTATCTCTCTATTCTATCTATCTATCTATCTATCTATCTATCTATCATCTATCTATCTATCATCTACCTATCTATCATCTGTCATTTGATACAAACATTTTGGAGGAAAAGGGAAAGATTTGGTTATTATGGGAGACTGCCAAAAGGCGGGCAGTAGCCAATAAGTATGTACTAAATGCCTAATATAAGTGATGAAGTGAGAGCTTCTTCTGAAATTTTGTCCAGAGTAATGACACTAGCAAAAACAGCTGTCACAGATTACACATGACAACTATAAATACGGCTATGGGTTGTCATTTGCCTGGGAGGATCAGATAAATCATAGCATCTTCTTGTATTGTTAAAGGAAAGGTGTACACTCATATAAGCTCATATTTCCATTTATTCTCCATTTTTCTAAAACAAAAATATTTACTTGGTATAGAAATTTATAATTTACTGCATGGTGTCCTATGTTAGTTCAATCTGAAATTTATATTTTTATAATGTAGATGTAAATAACTATACCTATTTGTCTAATATGTTACTAAGCATAGTTGCCTAAAGACTACATGCTTAAAGGCATGGGATTCAGACTTGTATTTTGTGACTCCAAATCTAATGATCTTTAAATAGAGTACAGGACAACATTTGTAACATTTTTCTACTTTATCATACACTTTTACAAGTGCTAAGATATTATATTTAATCTTCATAGAATTTAATCTTGATTCAGAAGATCCATTTTCCGTTTAATTGGCAAGAATTCCTTGAGAGTTAGAGTGAAAGAGATATGTAATGGAGTATTTACCTGGACTTGACATCATCGCAAATACTTCCAGTCTTATTTATACAATTCAAATCTCACAATACCCAGCCTCAATCTTCTGTGTTTCAATTTTGCTTATTCAACCATCCATTACTATCTAAACACACTCCTTCTGCCTCATTATGACTTTTGGTGCAGTGCTATTCAAAGTGTAGTCCAATGACAAGTTTTAGTCTACAGACTTTTGCTGGGCTACAAGTACATCAATTGAGAGTAAGCATTTAGAAACTTTGATAGCAATTTGACATCACTGTGACATCCAAGGGCGTAATCAATGTGTTATCTCTTTGGAAAGTGAATAGACTCACATCAGAATCATAGGTGAGTCACACATGGCATGAGTTCTATATCAGCCATGCACAATAGAAATGGATGGTGTCTGCAATGGGTTGGAAATGAAGAAGAAAAAAAAATACTGGTTCTTCATCTAAAATAGCTGAGGAGCATTGATCTAATGCATCATCAATCTGGATTCTTCATGGGCCTCTCTTTCCTTTCTTCTCTTCTGCCCTCTTTAAACAACCTGAGCTCTGTGGGCTGTCATTTCAACCAAACTCATATCACTATAGTAATTTCCTTTATTTTTGAAAAGAAAGCATACACACAACAAGATCCTACATGGGTGGATCCTTTTTTTCCTGCTCCTTGGCTGAGCACCGCTGGGGAAAAAAAAATCACTTAGAGGGTCAGATTCGTGTCCTCGTAAACTCATTTGGGCAGCTCAGAAGCCGTCTTAACAGAGTGGAATTTTTTCTTATCAAAACACTCTTTTGCTCTTGCAGTTACAATTTCAAACTTTATCTCATTTTTCCTAGTTTTCTGAAAACAATAAGTGAAAATTACCTCAAGTTTTTGCTACCATATCTTCCAAATGTTACTTCATTTTCACTTATGACTCCCTGCTTTCCTTCTATTACAGTACACTTCCCTTTAATCTGTATGCTGGATCTCATTGTCTCATAGTCTGTCAGCAACCTTGTAATATTTTCTCTCCTTAATCCTTAGACCTTTCTCTTTTTTTGTTAATTTAGTTTCCATAAAAGTTTATTCTCCTACCTCTGATTTTATTTTTAAGAAAATTACCTCTGTCCACTTTCTTCACCATTCAACTGACTTATTCTTAATTTACCCTTAAAATCTTAGTTTATTTTTTAAATTCTTTAAAGTTTATTTATTTGTTATTTTTGAGAGAGAGTCAGCAGGGGAGAGGAGGGGAGAGAGAGAAAGAGAGAATCTGAAGTAGACTGCACTCTATCAGTGCAAAGCCCGATGGTGGGGCTTGAACTCACAAACGGTGAGATCATGACCTGAGCTGAAAGCAAGAGTTGGATGCCCCAAAATCTTAGTTTAAACATCACTTCCTTGGGGATGCTTTTGTTGATTTGCCCCAGGGCAGGAAAGGTGTCCTATTGTATCCCCTTATAGCACCTGCATTCATTCATTCATTCATTCATTCATTTATTGTAACAGTTATCACAGTATAAAGGTATATTTGCTACTAATGAATATAGAGACCTTTCAAAATCCCTTTGTATCAGTGACTCAAATCATTTTAGTCCAGCTGTGATTTTAGTGTGTGTAATTACGAAGTGGTGAAATTGTTTTCAAGGTCAAATTCGACTTCATTCTTTCCAAACTCCTTCATGAAATGGTGGGTTTCGAGGAACATAGTGGTTGTATTTTTTTCAGTCATCAGTTTAATTTAGTGGCTGTTTGAGCCATTTGTCCCTCTGATAGCAAGCAGCAATCTTTAATGTGAGTTCAGGAGAAGGAAAAACCACTTGAATATATCACTTATTTTAATGTGTTTGGTAAATGAATTTTAAAGTTGTATAATTTTTGTGGAGTTTTCATAGGTAGTTTGAATTTAAATTAATAATGAGTTTAGGCAAGTTATTTTACCTCTGAACATCTGATTCTTTATCTGAAAATGGTTTAACACAATATACATTATAGAGCTTTTGTGAGGTTTAGTAAAATATATACACATACACACATATATAAACACATACATACGTACATAAAAACTGAAATGCTGGTTGGTATTGTTATTACTATTAAGATGATTAAATGACTATATCATTAACCCTCATGACATCAATAACTATCATGAGCTAGTGAGGAAAGAATACTTTTGGCTAGAACATAAAGAAATAAGGATTCTGAGGACAATAATTTTTCAAAAACGATTAACTGCTGTTTTCTGACATGTGTAAAAGAAAGAGAGGTTAATAGAATTAAACTTTTGCACTAGAGTACAGGAAACTTGATTCTCCTTTCGAGCATTTAATTAGTATGATACTTTAAAATTGCAGCATTGAAATAATGCAGGGATTCAAGCAATAAGAAAATCAGGCAAGCTTTTTATACTCTTTATTATTGAGGTGAAATAAATCTGTTTTATAGAATATTGCCAATCTCAGATGGAGTTGAATCCTATATATTTAATATGCATTCTTATATTTAGATCTTGTAAAACTAAATGACTTTTAAAGGTCTACTTAAATCTATTCTTAGCCAGTTAGTGGTTGCATGGCTCACAATCCCGGAATTGGCAAAAGTCTCTGATGTGTGCTCATGCATGTGTGTACATATATATGTGCACACACACACACATTCATCAATTGGTTATTTTATTGATTAAAGTGACAAAATGAAAATAAAGCTCAATTGTTAGAGATTATCCATTCTCTTCTAAGAAGAAAAAGCAATTTTCATAGCAATCGACCCACTCATGCTTATAAACAGTATAATAAGCAAAGGATATGTGAGAGTGTTTTATAACACAATTTGTTCAGTCCATGCAATAAACTTTTCCCCTTAAAATAAAAGCAAATAACATTCAATTTTTCAAGTTTATCCTGTTTTGTGTTTCTGTTTAAAAGCTCTTTTCCAAAGGATATTTGATTTCTGTAAATCACAACCCTGCCTTGGTTTAGTGCACTTTCCACTGTTGTTACTGCTTTCCAAAGACCTGTTACCTAGCAACTGCATGGAAGAAGCTTCTAGTATTTTAAATCATACAAGAGCTCAGAAAAAAATGAGGCAGACTTTTAAAAAAAGATTCTGACTTGTTAAAATGTAATTAACAATTTTATTTTCCATAAAGTAAAAGGGACTTGAAAATAGATTTGCTTCATATGTATCTATTAATTTGTATATTTAATTATAATGGCTTATCTAAAAGCCTTTGAATTTTTTAAAATAATAAACATCACAATAAAAAAGAAACCAAACATTTCACATAATCCTATTTTAAAAATCATAGTCCTTGAAAACTTTCCCACTCCTTGAGGTAGTTAGTATTAACAGTTTGGTTCCTGTTCTTACAATTTTTTGTGTTTATTCAGACATATATGTGAACATATGAACATACATGCAGAAGTCAGCATTTTTATGGATCATGTTTTAATTCTATAATAAATTTATGTTATATTGTTTGGCTACTTAAATTTTTTAAATATACTATTGGCATTATTTCAAGACAGTTTATTGAAATCTTTGTTTTTAATATGCATGATTGCAATGATACATAGTACTTGTTTAGAATTTAGATCAGCATTTCATAGTCATTGTTTACTTTTCTCCTCAGAAAATATGAGGGGTACCTGAGTGGTTCATTCAGTTAAGTGTCCAATTCTTGGTTTCAGCTCAGGTCATGATTTCGCAGTTTGTGGGCTCGAGCCCCATGTCAGGCTCTGCGCTGGCAGTGCTCAATCTGCTTGGGATTCTCCCTCTTTACATCTCTCTCCATCCTGCCTGTGCTTGCTCTCTCTCTCTCTCTCTCTCTCTCACTCTCTCTCTCTCTTTCTCTCTCTCTCTCCCAAAATAAATAAATGAACTTAAAAACAATTCTATGAGGCATATTCTATTATTATTCACATTTAAAAGTGAAGCAGATTAGGCTCAGAGGGATCAGTGTTTGCCCATGGCTTGGCCCACTTAGTGGTGGTGACACCACTTGATCTCATGTGCTTATGCTTTAACAGCAAGCCACGGACAAGAAAGATCTAAAGTAAATACACAGAAACTTCAGAACGTTGAGAATATATGAGATGCACATAATTTTGAAAGAGGAAATGCTTTCTTCAGCAAGGGAGGGAAACGAGAAGCCATAAAGAAAAATGGACAGATTTTATCATTGCTAAGGAGTGATCTCTGTCTACAAAATCAAAACTGGGCTTTTGCCATATATGTGGTCTCACCAACAAGAAGGAAGGAGTTTAGGAAAAGTGGTTTTGCCCACAAAAAAACAATACAGAATTTGGACAAACTTAGTCATGTGACCATATCTAATGAATGGGAAGCTGGACAATGTAATTTTTACCTGGGCAGCCATGCACCCAGCTAAAATTTGAGGATGAGTGAGAGGAAATAAGAACTTATATTACTGAAAGGAAGAAGGAGAGAATGAATATGGGTGACAGCAGTTGCAGCCACAGTTCAAATCCTTATTCATCTGAGCATTTGTGTACAATATTTCCCTTTACATTAAGATACTCCTCCATTAACACGCACACGAATAAATTAGTTAGCTGCCTCCACCCCCATCCCATATGAATATAAAATAGTGAAACAAGATAATTGTAATAAAATATTGGTGTTTGGAAAAAAGAACCAGAGACACACAACAGTTATTGGCCCATAGCGATGATGAAATCCTGCGGGACATGAATGGCAGAGATCTTGCAGTAAATTCCTTATCAGATACTCATTCTGCTCTTAGAGAATAACTCTTTTGTCTATTCATAACCATGTCTCCTTGTGCACTATTCTCTGTGGCCTTAGAGGAAGTTCAAATTGGAGCAGATTTCTTTCATTCCTTTCCCTGTGTCAGTAATTGTTTTCAAAGTTCTTCTCCAAGAACTCTCTTAAACCTGCCTTATTTACTGGCTTTTGTTGTCCTGTTCATGTCTCCTTTTTGATTATAATGGCAGCTACTTTGGTATCACTTGAAACAATAAGTTTGAGTGAGAAGGCTGCACTTTAATCTGATTCTTGCCACAGGTCTGGCTTTCTTGGTTTGGGAGAGATGTTAATGGAAGGCCTCTGATGAAGACGCTGGAAGAGTATCATCTGGTATTTAGGGTGCAATTCACTTTTTGGTTCTGCAACTGTCCAGATTCTTGGACTCTTGATTTGGCTTTCTGGCTTTAAGCAAACAGTGCCCTGCTTAAGAGAGCTTTATTCCTTTTTCTCTCTGCTTGCAAAGTGATCAGTTCTTACCTGAGGTCATCTTTCTATATGTGACTAAAGTCAGCAAAGTGCTACCACCACTCGTTAGTGTTCTTATCCTTTCCAAACATGTTTCTAGACATGTTTCCATAGATATGCTGTTTCTGCAGATAGAGTGGAAAATGGATAATAAGGAAAAATAGCACTTCTGTTACAGGCGTAATTCTACCTTATACATTTCAGTAGTACTTAAATTTTATGTAACTTTGTCTTGCATTTGTAATTATAAAATTATTTGATAAAAACTGGCAGTTTGTGACTTGAAATATCCCAAAAAGGAAATACTAGTAGCTGATAAAACAATTGAGCTGAAAAACGCTCATTCTCCATGTTCACTCTCATTCTTTTCCAAACTGCTTGGTTATAAGATTCAATGATACTGGTAGCCATGAAAGTGATTCTCTCAATGCCCTAGACTTGTGTACCTATAATTTCCCTATTATATATGTTCTTGTTCACCATCCTAACTCAGCATCCACATCCGGAAACACACTCTACAGATTGTGTTATTACCTGTTAATGTGACACCCCTCCCCACCCCCCCACCAATCTCTCTTCTTTGACCGCTGCCACTTATCATTCCAGTTCACATCCTCTAATCGGGAACTCCAGCTAACTCTTCACTACACTGGGAATGACATTCATTGTTTCTACCAAATGTTTACTATTAGTTACAACTGCAGATACTGCCTTCTGTTCTTAACCTGTATGAATTCCATAGCACACCATTATAATCCATTATTATAATTCATCTTCTGTTCATTGAACTTCTGTACATAAGTTAGACTTGTTTGTCAGAAGTTAATGGTGGTGAATTCTTTTTGACAGAAGACGGTGTTTACTTCCACACATTTGAATGTGGCCAGAGGAAACAAAATAAACGAAAGACAATCTGCAGACTATTCCCACTTTACACTGATCATCCCTGATTTCCTAAACAACTATGCTGTATTTTCTTCTTTCACTTCCATCCTCTTACTGAACCATCATTTCCACCTATTCCACCAAGAAAATAGAAACGTAAGAAGAAAAACAAAATTTTCGTAAACTTCCACCTACACATCTACCTACCAACCTGTATGTACACTCATATGACCTACCTTCTTTCCTGTTATTATAGATGACCAATTTTAGCAACAATGAGACAGAGAAGGGTCATAAAAAGATGGTATAGTATGATAGTAAGATTACCCAAATTCTGGCACTCTATGATGTCATTTTAAAGAATTTGAAATATATCCTGTAAGTGTTAGGATTCAAGAATGGTCATTAAACCATTGGCTAATCAAACAGCCCTATCCAGTCATTGGTGATAATGGAAATGTTCTGTATTTGCAATGTCTGATACTGTAGGCAGTAGCCACAGATGTTATTGAGCAATTTATTGCTATTGAAATATGGCTAGTAAGATGGAGAAACTGAACTTCTGTTTGTATTTTGTTCTAATTTATTTAAATTTACATACCCATATGTGGCAGTGGCAACTCTCATTGGACAGCACAGTTTTACAAGGGTAATAGGTGGAATGCTGAAGAGTTGGAAGACAAGAGCAATTAAGAAGTTATTGTTGCATTTGTCTAGGTGAAAGATAATCAGTGTTTGAATAATGATTCAGGATCCCTTAGTGTAGTTCTAAAATCCAGAAAATTCTGGGGGAAAGAAAGCATTTCTGTTGTTAGTGAGATCTGACCTGACCTGAAATTATATGGTGGCAATTCCAACACTGAATTTTTTTTTTTTCCACTAGTATAGATGTTGACACATTTAACTGCAGAAATAATATTTTAAAGCATAGGTTGCTTCCTAGATGTATTACATTAGGTAAGGTAGATGAAGCACATTGCCTTTCTAAAATCTAAAAAATAATAATAAAATAAAAAAAATAATTCTAAGAGTGGATATCTGGCCCTTAAGAATTATGGATAAGGATTGGAAGCCTGTAGCAAGTGAGGAGAATGGAATGGATAGAGACGGCTTTAGTGATATCAGTAAACCTTGGCTGTCGTATGACATTGGGAAATGAGGGTCAAAGTAGCAGGAAAGAATCAGTTTCTCAGTTCAGGTTAGGGGACAGTGATTAGTATTTTAAAAATGTCTCAGAAGGAGTCATATATTTGAATTTAAGAGGAGAAGTCTAAAGATATATTCACTTCTGTTTTACAGAGTGGGCTTCAGTTTTCTGTAATTTATGCAAAAGAATATACCTAGTTGAATATTCTATCATATTTCCCTGTGTTGATCAGCCATATTGACTAAATCAATTTCTGTTTTATGAAAAGAGTACTGACTTTTTTCTTTTTATCTAACAAGGAATCCCATGATAATTATATATTAACTCATTTGTCTAAGACAGTGGTTTTCAACCAATGGCATTTCAACCAGTGCCTCCTTTATACAGTAAATATTTTGTAACACTTCCTTTTCTACCCTGGAATGAAATTCAAAGTGAATATAAGTATCTATATAGACACATTTAAAATAATAAATATATTAATCATAATTTGAAGGAGAAACAAAGGGGAATAATAATGTATTTCAATACGTAAATGTGCAGGTATGAATACTCAAGAAAACACAATGGAAAGGAGAGGTACTTGCACCATTAAGTATGTGCCAGCTACTGACATTGCTAATATTAGTAATTAAACATCTTAAATTTGTATAAATGACATACAATGCCAAACAGAATAAAATATATTTTCTCCTAATTTACACAGTAGTTGTCTTCCTAGATAATTTAGTATACAGTTTTGCCCCTTGAACAACATGGGTGTTGTTACGCCAACCCCTTACTGCCCTCTCCCCTCCCCCGCCACATGCCTGGCCCTGCCCTGCACAGTCAACTTTTGATTCCTCCAAAACTTTAATAGCCTACCATTGGCCAGAAGCCTTACCAATAACATAAATAGTTGATTAATGCATATTTTGTATGTTATGTGCATTATGTACTATATAATTACAATAAAGTAAGCTAGTGAAAAGAAAATGTTAAAGTCATAGGTAAGAGAAAATACATTTATAGTATTGTACAATATTTACTGAAAAAATTTGTGTAAGTGGACCTGTGCAATTCAAACCTGTATTGTTCAAGATCTATGTCTACTAAAACAGTTCCAAACATACTCTGTATTTATGTGCAAAGTTATCTCCAGTAATGTGCGCTTTGCTGATGGGCTAATAGACACTGTAAAAGCAGTAAAGAAGAGAGAGGCAGAAACATTGTTAGCAGATGCTTGATTTTTCTTTTTTTTTTTTTGATGTTGAGTAAATCCTGAGATGTAACTGTAGCAATTTCTTCCATAAAATGTAAAAGAAAAAGTAAATAAATAAGGAAATGAAGGAAAAAGAAAAAAATAATGGGCTCTTTCATATGTTAGCTCGTGAAACCAGGAGTAAGTTTATTATTTATCTGTCCAGGGCATTTGCTGCACCATTTCCCAAGTAATTTTTTATGTTTCTTCATCAATGGTGTTGGGTATGTGTTCATTGTATAGATATCTGACTCATCTACAAATTCAACCTTCTGTTTCTTAATTTAGCTAAAACTATTTTCTAAGAGTATTTATTATCTTAGAACTTTACACATTGTCTTTACTTCTAATGCCAGCTCTAATTGTTTACTTGGGAAGGGAAGGTTTTTTCCCCAAAGTTAACAATACCTTGATCACTTCTCTCAAATATGACTTCTGTGGAAAATTGCATATCTGGCATCTGAGCCTTCCTCGCTCTATGAAAGTAAGGGACGTGGGCTGAGTACCACCCCCACCCCCCCTTAATGTGGCCTGTACCCTCTCATGTACCACCATATTTGGCACTCTATTGTTTTTATGTAACTGAACTTCAATTGTTATTTTTTATGTTTCCTGATTGGACCCATCATCTTTTGAGTTTATGACCGTAGGTCTTGAGGTCAAAGTACAATTAAACTTAAATTTATTTTAGCATTAATCTCTATTGCTTGATATTATAGTTGTTTTGATTGTACAAAATCTATTCCTATGTTATGTATATGTTATCTACCATGTCATTTAGTAATTCTGTGTGCTGTGTGACTATGAATTTGATAAATTGGTAATGCTTTAAATCAATACTAATACATTTCTACCATAGAATTTTTATCAGAATTAAATGAAACTTTATACAGTCCCTGATTTATTTTCCAGACTGTACCTCAAATCTATCTGCCTCTCATCTGCTTGTCCAGAAGAGGCATAGGAAAAGTAAGCATTTGCCAAAGGCTGCCTATTTCACTAATGACAGAACTGGGGCTAGAATCCCCTTCCCTCTTGATCACTTAACTCATAATCTAGTACTCTCTCTTTTGAAACATTTTTTCCTGGGGAAAATTGCACACGTAAAAGCATCTCTAAGACAAGTGTCTTTGTGTTGAAACTTTTGTAATTTTATTTATTGTTTTATTTTAATATTATTTAAAAGTACTACTATCCCAAGGTAAATTATTCTTATTTACCTATTTTATTTCAAACAGATCATGTTGTTTGTGAAGAAGAGTTTAAATACGCCATGTTAGCTTTAAACTGTATTTGCCCAGCAACATCTACACTTATTACACTTCTGGTTCATACCTCTAGAGGGCAGTAAGTATATTTTTTCTTTAAGATAATGCATTTTAAATTATAAAAAAAAATAATATAAGTGTAGTTATGTGATTTAGAGTTACAGTAAGCCAAGATATACAGCTAGATACGTACTAACACTTGTATTTGTGTGAATTATCTTCATATGACAGACAGATGGATACATAGATAGATGGATAGACAGACAAATACAGACTTGTGAAGGGGAAGACCAAGACATAGAAAATTGACAGAGATTTGCTGTTTTTTTTCTAATGAATCTTGAGATAATTTGTTTCATCTTAAATTCTAAGTGTCTACATCATTTGTTAAGTCTAGGATTAGGGCACTGTTTCTATTTTTGAGATACTTAGGAAATAAAATTTTTAGAAATGAGATGATGAGAATCATTAGTATGAGATCTGAAAGTTATTTTCTCTTCTATTCCTAAGGTAAGTTCTTATTTCAAAGCTATATGTACATAATTGACATCAAAATTAAATTTTTATAATTATTACAGAATAACAAAGCATTTGATAAAACTAACAAATGTAGTATAAAAGAAATCACTTTTCATATGCATTTTGAGGTAGATGATGGGGAGTCATATCATCAGACCAATTTGTTCTATGATAGAGTTTGTATTTGACTCAGATGATCAAGGAAAGTATACAGTGAGTACAGTCCCCACTCTTATTTGAAGAGACAACGTTGCATTGCATTTCATACCTTTTCCTATTCTTTATTTGGTATTTTAGACAAAATGTTGATTTTATAGGAAAATTTTACTGTGGTGCTTGTGATTGTGATTATTTAAATTTAGTAAGTTAATTGATATTTAAGTGAAGTGCCAAGTCAAATAAATCAAGAAAAAAATGAAAATTCTTTTTTGGGATTTAATACCAGGTGGAGTAAGTTGCTAATTGGAAATAGCAAATGCCCTGCAATATGTCCAGGTAGATTTTACTCTCTTACCTCTAATTATGTCTCTGCTCTACTGAGATAGTAAGATTGTCCAAGGATTAATTTTCTTAAAGTTCTAAATGAAAATATTTCTATTCTGTGCATTTGTAAGCCTTTAATTTGTGCGGTGGAAAAGATGCAACAGGGTCATGAATGAATTGTTTTTCTTTGAAGAAAGTATGCAGCATTTTGATGAAATTAAACACTGGAACTATTTTAACACCAATGAATGGAACATTCACAGAACTCATCACATGGGCTCATTATTTTGCCACACCCTTTTTGTCGTAGAATCATACAACTTTAGAACTGAATATCTAGTCTCACTTTATTGTTGTAGAAAGGATAAAATGTGCCCATCAACACTAACATACATCATTACTCATAGACTGGTTGAATTACGCTGTTCAAGTCACAGTAAATACTATTTACTGGCACATACACTATTGCCCTAGTGAACAAATGCACTTGATATAAGCTAAAAAAGAATTTTAGTGACCCTTAAAATAGGACTTTTCCCAATATACTTTAATGAATTTTGTCTTATTAAAAAAGAATGTTGTTGAAGACCTTGTTACCACATAATTAAGGATTGTCCATGAATAAAATTGACCAGCAAAATTATGTCACAATAAATGTGATAGTCCACCAGCATAATTTTCTTCATAGCAACTTTATTGAGACATAATTCACATGTCATAGAATTCAACTGTCTACAGTGTACGATTTAATATCTTAGTGTATTCACAGAATTGTGCAAACATCACCACTATCTAACTCCTGAATCTTTTCATCACCCCATAAAGACATGTTCTATCTTTTAGTAGTCACTCACATTTTCCCACAACCCTTTCATCCCCACACAATCACTAGTCTACCCTGTCACCATAGGTTTTCCTATTGTGGACATTGCATATTGCATATAAATGGAATCATACAATATGCGCTTTGTTTTTTGTTTTGTTTTGTGTTGTGTTTTTGGACTGGTTTCTTTCACTTGACGTAATGTTTTTAAGGTTCATCTGTGTTGTAATATGCATCAGTACTTCATTCCTTTGTACAACTGAACAATATTTCATTATTTGTATATATCATATTTATTTTTTATTCATCAGCTGATGGATATTTGGGCTGTTTTCAGCATTGTAAATAAAAATGCTTTTAACATGCATGAAAAGATTTTTATGTGGACATATACTTTCACTGCTTTTGTTTATACTGCAGAGTTACATGGTAACTCTGTTTAGGAACTGCCAGAATGTTTTCCCAGGAGACTTTAACATTTTGCATTCCCATCAGCAGGGTAGCAGGGGTCCAATTTTTTTTTTTTTCCACAATCTCAGCAACACTTGTTATGGTCCAATTTTTGATTATAACCATCCTAGTGGATGCAAAATAGTGTCTCACTATGGTTTTGATTTGAATTTCATTCATGGCTAATAACCTTGAACATTATTTCATCTGTTTATTAGACATTTGTATATCTTCTTTGAAGAAAAGCCTACTTAGGACCTTTGCCAATTTTTAAAAATTGGGTTATTTGTCTTTGATTATTGGGTAGTAAGAGCTTTTGTATTTTCTAAATTCAAGTACCTAAATCAGATATATACCATCACTTGAACATATGTAATCATCCAAATAAATCACTCAGTTTAACATATCTAATATATTTTATTAAATGTATTGTTTGACCAAGTATTTGTATTGTCTTTTGTATTATGCATTAACTGAAGATATAGTCAAGATTCCCCTATTAACAGAACATGTTTGAAATTTTGCCCTTAAACATCAGCAGAAATTAGAGAGTTTAAATATACTGAATTCATAATAAGAGAACAAACTGGGAGGTGAATTAAGTAGTATAATGGGGAAAATGTTGAATAGTCTAAGAAATGTTTTATGCAAGGATTATCAAACCCTTAATTGAAAACAAAGCTTACAATTAATGCTCAATTTCTCCACTTTAAAAAGGAGAGATTATGCTACTAAAACTTCATTTTATAATAAATGGTGATTTTGACTACAAATAGTTGATATTCACAAGCTGTTGTGTACTATATTAGTTGGTAAGAAGTGAAAAGAGAAATTTATACTTTAGGATCCAACAAGCTGAGAAGTAAATATAATATAAAACATGTAATGGTCTAATTTAAAAATATATCTTTAAATGAAGTGTTATATAGATTATAGTATTGAGAGAAAATAATAAATATGAATTCTGAAACAAATGAGATAAATCAAGAGTTGAGATCAAAGATCAGCTCTTTCATGACAGACCTGCCTTAGTTCACAGTGATAATGGAGTTCCTAATTCAGCTCTAGGGATAGACTCACCCACTCAAACACCTTTGTCTTCTTCTTAGTTCTCTTCTAGCCAGTGGAAATGGGGACAAAGATGGAAGTCACATATTAAGGATGAATTGCTTACCTCTGGACTTTTATAGAAAAGGAATATTAATTTAAAAAAATTCCATCTTATATTTTGGAGTCTCTACAGCAACTTAGCCAATACCCTGACTAATATAGCTTCCATGGCGATTAGCACTCTTAACGATCTTACGTTCTTTCTTCTTGTATATTAATATATTCATTCCAGTTCTAGTTGATGTATAAGTCATAAAGTAACTTGTAGATGACTTCAAATAAGTGGTTTCATTTTATTCATTGAGAGTTTCCTCTGTATTTTGGCACTTCACTATTTTCCCCCCTCAGTTCATTTGCATTTGAGTGTTCAGTGCAGTTGGCAGTGGTATTCCTTATTCTTGATTAAGTTAACATTTTTATTTATTCAGCAGTCTTACCAGGAAGATGAACGTAAGTTTATTCTTTGGACAGAAATTACTGTAGGCTGTTGGACATCGACCATGATGATTTTAAGCAAGGAAACACTGATATCAGGCCAGTTGATAGATACTCATCTGACCCATCTTGATGACATTTCATCCTTGTCAAATTGAAATTTTTCTTTTCTTTTCAATTTATTTTCATTCAAATAATATTTCATTATTCCGTTGAAGAGGTTGAATTTTTGGCCTCAGTGATAATCAATGGGAAAGAAAGAGAGAATCGCTAAGAAAAATACTGCAAAGTTAGAATTTACAGAACTTGGCTACTGAATAGATATGAATGTAGGAAAAAGGAAAGAAAAAGAAAAATCTCTAGACGTGTGTCTAGATGGTAGAGAACTATAAAACATGTGGTTTGATAGAAGAAAAAGGAGTTTAATATGAATATATTTGCCTCCTAAACAGATATACTTAGTGGTGGTAATTACTGCTTCTCTTGGTTCCTGAGGTGGGGTCAGTGCTATTTTGGGTCCATGAAATAGGGGTCGGGTGAAAGTAGAAATAGTGGGGATTTGGGAGAAGTGACAACTTAAACTTTTCCTGTTAGGTAACAGGTGGAAGAAAAGGGGAGCAAATACAGCACAGTGCAGTGGAATAAATAGGAGTAAGGATTTCTAAAACAAACCAGATAGTAAAAATATAGATGATTTAAGATGGATGGATGCTGAGCAAATGGGCTTGGTAGGTCACAGGTCTCTGGGGACTTCTGACAAAACAATTCTGGACAGTGGAGACTTTCTCATTTTGATAAAAGGTGAACAAAAGAGATGGTAAGAAAGCGAAGCCTGGTTGAAGGCTACCACTTCATTAGGTTTGTCCATGAAGATGAGAAAGAAAAATAATGAAAGCTCTATTGCACAGAAATGTTAAGGACAGCTTTTTCTAAATATGTTTCATGCACATCTGTGTGTATTTATCTGTTTATTTTCTTTTTGCTTTTAAAGTTTAATTAGTAGGGTAAGTACCAGTGAGGAGACAGAGATTGAAAATACAACCAGAGGGTAGGGGATGGGATCTGGAGAATGTCTGGAATATCTCTACTTAGTAAGGAGAAGAATCGTTTCTTCCTTAAGAATGGTAAGGAAAGGGGTAGCTTACAGTAATTTTATTTATGCACAATAAAGAATATTACACTGGCTAAAAATATGTTCTGCTCTACGTAACAGCTAAAATTAAGGGTGGTATTTTATTTTATAAGTGAAATATCTGGGGATCAGCATCTAGAGCAGCTTATCTGACTCAACAGTGCGCCCAGTTCTTTCCATTTTTTTTTTTAAATTACAACATTTTAGCCAGTAGACTTAATCCTCAGGATTCTCTCATTGTAATCACAAAATGTCTGCTTTGGTTCAGGCTATTCTCTTCTAGGTAGGAAGAAGGAGAATGACAAAGGAGCAAAGTATTGCCAACTGAGACTATTTATTAAAGCTTTCCATGAAGCCCAACCATTGCCTTTCCACTTCTTAAGATACAGTTATAGTTTGCATATTAGGATAGGAGTTTGATTCTACTTATGTCTATTAGCAATGTAAATAATTTTAAATAAAAAAATGTGTGTGTGTATATATATATATATATATATGCTTTGTGTACATAGACATATAAACACACATATTCACTTACATTTGTATGTTTACTTTTTTAAAATAATTAGGTTATATATCACAAGAACAAAAGATAAATCAAAGGATCTTATCTGAGGGTATATTGAATCATACAAATAACTGTGAAAGCCTAAGTTTTATATGTGAAATACTGTGAAGGTCATTGCATCCTATTAGAGGGGGAGCTAAAATGTGGTGATGCAAACTTGGCCCTATTAAAAAATATTGTTAAGTATATCCATAGTATAGTTGCTAATTATTATTACTTCTTGATAGTTGGCCTTTTACCTGAATTTTAACATATTAACTATCAGTGAGCCAAACCCAAGCATGTTATTATTATAAAATATGTGGATCAGAAACTTCTTTCATTAAAGTGGCAACTAAAACTGGACTTTCTGGGAACTGCATATCCTAGTCACAACTAATATTCCCTCTGTTTGGTAGTGTTTATGCCGCAAATGGGGCTCATAAATTCAGGGAGGAAATGTGACAGAGATAAAAGATCCCCGGTTCTGGCAGCTTGAAACAGTTGACTCTCTAACTGGGAGAGTTAACTAACATGGAACTGATTACATACTCCATTTAATTCTCAATCATTTTCTATGGAAAATTTGAGCTAATAATTTTCTCATCCATTACTTTATTCATTTGACAGTTATTTATTGACTGCTTACTGTGTGACAGAACCATTCCAGGTGTTGTGGTTTCCACAAGGAAACCAACAGAAAAATTCCAGCTGTCATGAAGCTTTTATTCTACTTGAGGAGATACATAGTAAACAAAAATAAATAAGTTAAATATATAACCTCTCTTGGAAGGCAGTAGTGCAAAGGGAAAAATAAAGCAGAAAAGAACAATGGGAAGTTCAAATATGGAACAGTGTATCCAACTTAAATAATAGAGTCACGGAAGACCTCATCAAGGTGTTGATATTTAATCAGTGACCTGAGTAGGTTAAGGTAGTGAGCCATGTAGATTATTCTGAGATGTGAGTCTCCACTCTGAAGGAAAGGCAAAGACTCTGAGATACAAACACATCTGATGACTTGGGAAACAGCAAGTAGGCCAGTGTAGCTATAACCAAGGGATGAGAAAGGTAGTAAATGCTGAGATCTGACAGGGAAACAAGGGCCTTCTAGGTCATTATAAGGGTGGTGGCTATCATTCTGAAATGAAAAAATCATTGAAAGAGTCTGAGCAAAAGAGTGGTAGGAACTGAATAATAAGAGGAACAAACTCATTGGCTTCTTGGTTGAGCAAAGCAATCAAGAGATTATGGGGATAATCTAAGCCAGAGAAGTTAAACCTTGTTTTGGCAAGGGCACAAGCATGTGATGAGAAGTGCTGAGATTCTAGATGTATTTTGAAGGCATTGTTGTCAGCAGTTTTTGATTAGAGTTGGGGCAGAAGGAGAAGAGTCTAGCATGAATGCAGAGTTTTGGACTTGGAAGAGTATAATTGTGATTTACCGCAATTAAGGGGACCGTGGAAGATCAGGATTTTTATTGTAGACATAATCGGTTTAAGATACTTGTTAGACTCCCTGAATTGTGTCCAGTATACAGTGTGGAGCTTAGGGACAATTCTACATGGATGATAGAAATGTGGTTGTCATCAGCATACAGACACTTTAAAACCATGAAACTGGATGAAGTCCCTTCACAGGATTATTTTGAGGATTACTTATAGCCATGCCAGACCATAGTAGGTGGGGACTCTTTTGGTTCCCTTACTGGCTGTATTCACCTGTGTCAAGGGAGTCAGATTTTATGTGCATCAAAACTATTTTTTAAAATTTGGTCGGAGACAGTTTGAGGGTGGCAGGAGAGTTGCTTTAAAGACAAAGCTGGACACCTAGAACCATATACGTATTTGTGATGGAGAAGAAAAAGACTCAGGCCATGCACACATGTATTTTATATGTAAATTAGAATATGTTCAAAACTTTGGTTATTTTTTTGAACGAAGAATGACATGAATGAACACAGTCCTTCCAAGCAATAAACAGTGAAGGTGTATAATTTACCATGGCCAATCTTTTGAATCACTGTCTTAAGACACAGGGTTCCTTGGTGTAATGGTTAGCTTTCTGGACTCTGAATCACTGTCTTAAGTATTACAGAGATTAGGACTACATATGTTTTGAAAAAGATGACTCAAATATGTACAATGTGAGGCATTTTACTCTCAAGCAATATATTATATTATTCAGTCATGGAATAATTTTTATAGAAGAAAGCCAAATAGAATTGTAGGAGGTATAAAAGTATTTTTCTTCTAAAAATATATAGGGTTTTAGTGACCTTTTCAAAGTTTGTTTGGAAGAAATGCATTATAAAAATAACTAAAATAAGAAAATTGTTAAACTCAGTAAAATTATTTTAAAATTTAGCAGAAGAGAAAAAGATTAAAAAAAATCAGATACCAGAGAAAATGGTTAAATTATATGACTATAAACAGATAACAGTTGCTGGCAGATTCAGGTAATGATAATACATCATTACAAAGTGTTACAATAATTTTATTTTGATTTACATGGCCACAAAAAAGAAGACTTCAAATACAAATCAATTGGTGTGTGATATAAATATATATTTGAAGTATTTTGAATAAATGAAAAGATACAAGAATTCCAATGATATGTTCCGTAAATACATAGTAGAAATAAGGGAGAAGCAAAATTGCTTTTATAGTTTAGTAAAATCAATTTTTAAAAAGTTGCAATTTCATAAATATGTTCCCCGGCAGGGTTATTTCATAAGAAGCCCTTCATTAAGGTACCGGGTGAGTGTGTTCTATCCATCAATGGGATCTGGAAACTGCATATTTGGGTTATTATTGCAATGCTTTTTGTAAAATGAAAGCTAAACACTATTAAATTTTGTCTGTTTTCAATGTAATTGGTCTCTTTAAAAATAGAACACCTTCATTTGTGGTTATTTCCTTAGCTTGCAAAATTTTATCATACCTCTAACCACATGCAACGTGTTTGTAAAATTATAGAAAAATAGTCTTATTCAGCTTTCTATCATGAGCATTATAATTGTATTCATTTAAACTTAAGTGAAATTTAGGATTTCTCAAGTAACTATTTCACCAGAGATTGCTTAATAGTTTTGGGAAATCTTCAACCACAGTAGAAACACATTAAGCCAATATGCAGTGAAATTAATTTCTGTGTGTGGCATATAAATAGTGGTTTTGTTATTTCATAGAATTGCCAAATTTGTGTTCCAAGGCACAATTAATAATGCTTTTGGATGGATGTTAGTAATTTTCCTGAAAAATAAAATTACGTGCTCAAATAAGATTGGGAAATGCTGGATTACATATTAAAATTTTAATGGCTTTAAAAAATCTTTTTATTTTAGCTAAATTTAGACTTACAGAAAATTGCAAAAATAGTCCAGAGTTCCTACATACCCTTCCCATATTAACTTCCCTTAATGTTTACATCTTACATTATCATAGTGCAGTTTTCCAATTAACATTGGTACGATACAAGTGACTAAATTATTGGCCTTATTTGAATTTCACCAGTTTTACCATTAATATCCCTTCTCTGTTCCAGGATCTTTTCCAAGATCCTGCATTGCATTTAGTTGTTATTTCTCCTAAGCCTCCTCCAATCGGTGGCAGTTCCTGTGTAAGATTGGAATCAGTATAAACTCATGACATTTAATACACATTTATGCAAAGATAGATTCAGAAATATAGATGTGTATCTCTATGGGTCTGTGGACACATACACATATAATTCCTAGCTCTGTTTACTTAGAGAGCCTCGAAGCAATGACAGCTCAGTAGCACTTAGCACACTTTAATGCTCACATCTCAGTTACTAAACATAATTCTTTAATAAAAACAACCAGGGCTCCTTGGGGAATCAAGGATTGGTTGAATCCAGGATGAGGGCAGAGAAAGTGTAAGAGGAGTCTGGAAAGTCTTTTGGTGCCAGAAATTAAGGAGTTGCTCAGAAGAGTGTGAGGGGTCATCAAAATGACACAAGAAGTAACCTGAAGGAGTTCCTAATAAGCCAAGGTGGGACAATTTCAGAAACAAAATAAATAATGATAACATTAGATTTTGACCCATAAAATCAAGTAAATACACTGATGTAAATAAGCAGTGGGATAAATAAATAAGTGGGAAAGAAGGAATAGCTCTTTCTTACTTAAGAATTCCAACTAATAAATGTAGAAGGAAGAGAGAAATAGGAAGTCATCATTAGGCAAACAGTTGTTGTAGACACAATCATCTAAAGGGTGCTAATATTAGTGGGTGATAATTTAAAGACAGCCAGGATCACTGTGTGGTTTCAACATGCCTGTCCATGATATTTGATAACTATGAAAGGAAAAATTACAATTTTATAGTGAAATAACCTTCTAGACACTGCCTTAATCAAGAGATCAAGGTAAACATCACCTTGATCACCCACAAAAAGAGATGTCAACTTCATGTAATCCCTATGATGCACTAAGAAGTACATGACAGAAAAAAAGAAGTACATGACATAATTTCTTTGGTATTCCTGCCAGCATATTCTGATTATGAGAAAAACATAAGACATACCAGTATTGAGAACATCCTACCACATAATTGACCAGTACTCTTCCAAATTTCAAGGTGGTGAAAGACAAGGGGAGCCCGAGGAACTGAATATTTCTTTTTAAACATTTTTGTCAGCTTTATTTGAGAGTGATTTAAATATTTTAGATAGTATTTTGACTGGAGGAATTCTCCAAGCAAAATCTTTAAGAAAAAAATATATCTGGAGACAACAAAGAGCAGGGTCAATGGCAGGTAGGGCAATATTTTGTATATATCTTTTTTTTGTTTTTAGGTAAGCTCTACACCACAATGTGGGACTTGAACTCACAACCCTGAGATCAAGAGTCTTATGCTCTACCGACTGACCCAGCCAGGTGCCCCTATTTTGTTGTATCTTTGAACCTAAGCAGAACTATAGGGACCTGGGCTAAAGATTGCAGAAGGCTTCATTGTTTCTCTGACCTCAGATGAAAATTAGCCATGAGACTTCCTTTGTCTATGACACTCCAACATCCAGGAAGTCCTTATTTTCAATACTGTGTTGAGCAAATAGGCAAATCGAATGTCTTTTACCATCTCCAGAAAAAGGACCGAGACAAGGGAGGGAAGCACAGACAGAGGTACAGATTAAGGTTGGAGAGTTTTTCACCTTTTAATACTGAGCTAGTCACAGAGGGCCCAGGGAATCAGTTGCCATGAGAGAGGAGGAGAAAGTTTCTTAAAAGTAAGATTATAGTTACCACCTTGACTGAAAGAAAGGAAAATGAAAAAAAAAAAATGTGAGGGTGGGTGGCAGGACAAGCTCAAGAGTTACCTTTAGTTCGGTTGGAAGTTTCGCATTCCAAAACTGTGACAGAAAATTATGTTTCGCAATCTGGCAGATCTAATCCAGTCACCCTCTTCCCGTAAGAAGCTAAAAGTAGAGTGTTTACAAGGATGACAGGCACTTGGTTTTCCTTTAGAGCAAAACATAATTGTTTTCTCCAGTTCTAATGTTTGATTGCTCTGTTTCAAGTCATTGTCACTTGAAGTATAAATCTTGAAATTTATTTGATAGAACTTTCTTAAATCCGAGGCTCTATTTCCGTTAACATGTTGATTGTATACTTTTCAGTGCTTTCAATCAGAACTGAGAATATTAACAGGCTTTTTTTCTCTCCCACCAAACCTCAAGTCTCCTTTCCATCCTTAATACCTCACACCATTAGGAACCTAGTAACTTACTGCTACTCAGACTTCCAGACAAGAAAGGAAGGCCATAGAAAGGGCTTTTACATATTTCCTTCCCCTGTCCTTTGCTTTTCCACTACGGAGCGTGAATTTCACTGCATCAGGAAACTACGTTTTCTCCTAAAACTCTTCCACCTCACATTACCCTGCTCTAAAGTGCTTCAATTTTCCTGGCCATTGTATTAGTTTGCTAGGACTGCCATAACAAAGAAACTGGGTGGCTTACATTTTTTTTCTTTTTCTTTCTTTCTTTTTTTTTTATTTGAGAGAGAGAGAGAGAGAGCCCAAATAGAGGAGAGTGGGCCAGGGGAGATTGAGAGAGAATCCCAAGCAGGCTCTCTGCTCAGTGTTGAGGAAAGTGGGTGGCTTAAATAATCGAAATTCAATTTCGCACAGTCCTGGAAGTTGGAAGTCCAAAATCAAGATAGTGGCCGGTTCGTTTTCTCCTGGGGCTTCTCTCCAGGCTTGCAGATGGCTATCTTCTCATTGTGTCCTTACGTGGTCTTGCCTATGTGAGCATGTATCTCTCAAGTCTCTTTGTGTGGCCAGATCTCTCTTACGAAGACACCAGATTGGACTAGGGCTCACACTAAGAGCCCCATTTCAACTTAATTACTTCCTTAAAGGCTCTGTCACATTCTGAAGAATTAAGGGTTAGGACTTTAACATAAGATTTTGTAGGGGGATGAAATTCATCCATAACAGCTTTGGAGTTGGGAGATACCATGGGTTTTATTGGGACACATCTATAGATTGTTATTATTTCCACTAGACAAACAGTTCTGCTGGTTCTGTGGAAACCATTTTTTCATCATGGAAATTGAGGAAGATGGCATTGTCTGTATTTCTCTAATAGTCATTTTTCCATTTCTCCCATGAAAAACGTTTTTAAAAAAGGACTTCAAGATTAGAGGTCTGAATGGAAGTAATCACAAGAGAGATGCTGCTTATTTTTCTTTCATGTAAGTTAACGTGTACTGAAAATCTCCACAGAAATGCATTTTATTCGGTGTGTCTAAAATCTACTTGATTACCTGAGAAATGTTTTTCTAAGCATACCTATTAAAAGATCAATTGGAACAGTATTTTATTAGACATATTTTGAGCAATCTGGATGTTGCTCTAGTCTGGCAGTCCGCTGCTTGGAAAGCCTTTAGCAGCTCATCATTCATTATCAAATTAGATTCAAACATGTCCATTTAATTTAAGGCCCTCTATACTCTAGTCCTAATTTATTTTTATATCCTTATCTCCCATGATTCTCTTATATATATCATGTTCCCCAAATAACATGATCCTAAATATACTTTGCGGTTTCCACCTTCTACATCTTTTTAAAAATGTTGATACTGTTGCATTGAATTCATTTCTTCTGGCTTTTCTGGAGGCTTTGGCTAAATCAAAAATTCTATTTCCTCATGAATATTTTTAAACTTCCCAATTTAATGTGATTTTTCATTTTTATGAACTTGCATAGAATTTTAGTATACCCTGCCCGAGTATGTATTATGTTTTTTTCTGTATCTATTTTTTCCTGCTTAGTAGGCTATAATTTCATCAAGGTAGAGAACATGTTGTACTCATTCTTATGCCTTCTAAGATGTTTTTCACAGCATGGATGCTCAATAAATATTAATTAAATAAATGAAGTAAAGGATTCACTAAGATGATTCATTGAACCCCTTGCTTCAAACTAGTTTATGATCCACATGCCTTTGTCTGCTCTCCCTCATGAGACTCCGTTGAAATGATGACAGAGAAATAAAAAATGATAAGCTTTCATTAATGAAAAATAAGTGAAAGGTGTAAGAAATTTCAATGAATTTCTGAGAGATGGAAAAAGGAATATTTTCTGATGAATTATTCCCTACCTCCCAGAAGGATTAGAGGCTGATGTACCAGGACAAAATGGCAGCTCCCAGTGAGGCTCTAGGGTACATGATCTCTAGAAAAAGAAAGCAAATCTTCATTGAATTCCTGTGTACTATACAAGTTACCCTTTTCCCATCTATCATAGTACCATTCCCTTGTAGTTAAGTTTAGTCAGACATTTATCACTGGGAAAAATCAGATTTTTTTCTGAAGAAATTAGAAGAAAATGTCTGAATTATATGCTAGTAGACAGTTTGGAGTTGGGGTTCAATCTTCTATAATTAGGCATTTAGTGGCCCCAGACTGAATAGTGTGATCCCTTCCTGTTCACCATAAAGTGTAACCTGCCACTTAACAAAACATTTACAGACAAAGGAATCCGTTTAATATCCCTATACCTCATACTTAGAAGTTTGAAATATGGCTCCTGCAATTTGTTGACTATCAGCATGCAGTATGAAATTAAGGAAATAAATCCAGCCAGATGGAAACAGCTATCTCTGTTCTCACTGGAATTGTTTTGGATCTATAGGGAAATAGGAAAATTTGGTCTTACACTCACCAGTTTAAAAAAAAAGTCAAAATTCAAAAAGAATCAAATATATTTTTTGAAACAAAGTCTCCATAAACAAGAAAATATTTTAAATATATTTTTAATAAATAGAGAAGTATACATAATAGTTTAGAAGAATATTGAAGGTTATAAAAGGATGATGATGACTGTTTAAAGGAATAAGATGCTGAGGAAATTTTTTTTTTGTTTGTAGAATTTTTATTTTTCAGAATCTTTAACTTAAATGTCTGTTGACATTTCTGGAGGATTGGATTTTCTTTGTAATAATAAGAAAAAACCCATAACAAATAAGGACAGATCTAGAATAGTTTAAAATAATTACAATTATTCTCAGGAAGATTTAAGAAGACAAGAGTTATGGTGTACAAGTAGAAAGTAAAAAAGACCTTTTGAAATTGACAGAGTGCTGAAATTAAAATTTAATAAAATTCAGTAAACTCCTACAACTCAACAGCAAAATAAATCTGATTAGGGCATGAGCGGAGGATCTGAATAGATATTTTTCAAAGAAGACATAGATGGCCAACAGGTACATCAAAAGGTGCTCAACACCGCTAATCATCAAGGAAATACAAATAAAAACCATAACAAGATTACCACCTCATGCTTAGGCTATTATCAAAAAGACAAGAAATAGCAAGTGTTGGCAAGGGTGTGGAGAAAAGGGAATTCTTGTATACTGAAGGTGCTAACGTAAAATGGTGCAGCCACTATGAAAAACAACATGGAAGTTCCTAAAAGCAAATGAAAGATAGAACTACTGTATGATCCAGCAATTCCACTTCTGAGTATTTATTCAAAGGAAATGAAAAGACTAACTTGAAAAGGTATCTTGCATTCCCATGTTCATTGCAGCATTATTTGTAATTGCTGGGGTATGGATATGGCATAAGTGCCTATTGAATAAATGAACGGATAAGTAAGTTGTGCTATGCATGTGTGTGCGTGTGCACACACAGAGTAGAATACTATTTAGCCATAAGAAAGAATGAAATCTTGCCATTTGTGACAATGATGGACCTGAGGGCACTACACTAAGTGGAATAATTCAGATAGAGGAAGACGAATATCATAGGATCTCACTTATATATGGAATTAAAAAAAAAACAAAAAACAAAAAACAACTCCAGAAAGCCAGCCTCATAGATACAGAGAATAGATTGGTGGTTGTCATGGTGCGGGCAATGGAGTTGGCAAAATGGGTGAAAAGGGCTAAAAGATGCAAACTTAGTTATAAAATAAGTAAATCATGGGAATTTTATATACAGCATGGTGACTATAGTTAATAATCCTGGATTTCATATTTGAAAGTTGGTAAAAGTAGATCTTAAAAGTCCTCATCCCAAGAAAAAAATTCATAACTATGTATGATGATGGATACTGGACTTTTTGTGGTGATCACTGTGCAATATATACACATATAAAATCATTAAGGTATATACCTAAATTTAGAATTATGTTATATGTCAATTATACCAAAATAAAAATTTTTCAAAAAAAAAAAGTTTTGAAAGAAATATCATAGAAAGTTTGAGGATTGCAGATAAAAGGACAGAGATAGAATGCATAAGAAAAAGGATTTGCAGTGCAGGTCAATCCAAGAGAAATAATATCTGATTTAGTGGAAGTTCCAGAGAACATGGAGAAAATGGAATGTAAGAAATTATGACAGAATAAGGGAGATTCAGATCTTTAAATTGACAAGAGTCTCTTGCTGTAAATTATAATGAATGAAAAAGAACTATACCTAGATGCATACATAGCATTGCCAAATTAGAGAGCAATAATGGTGAAGAAAAACTTCTTAAAACTTGTACAAATGGGGGGAAATCTTAGTATTGACTAGTGTTCTTAACTTTATACAAGAGTATCTACTTAACAAGTTTAATTGTAAAGAGATTTATGGAGGAATATGGATAACACTGAGCAAGAAAGTTGACCTCTATCTTGGCTAAACTGACACAAACAACTTCCCCTGCTACTCCACACAACTAACCAGGTAAAAATCCTAGAACCATACTACCTCTGCAACAAAACGGATGCCACTTGCCTGTCCGTTTCCTCATTTAGCTCTCTACCAAAGTAAATCCTGCATTTGTGTCTGATTGATGGGACCCAGGTCACATGTCTGCATCATAGCTAAAACCAAAAATTCCTAAAAGTTATGGTCAAGATAAGAAAAGTCAGACACTGGGTCTCAGAAAAAGACTACACTAGATTAAAAGCTACATGTACAATGTGATGTGGCAAAGGAGGTATCTGTTTTCTCTCCCAGCCGAAAAATAAAACAAACCGAAACAAACCAAAACAAAACAACAACAAAAAATGGCAATCATAAACTCCGAGAAAAAAAAGGAACTAAAATAAAGCCAATTAAAGTGTGCCATAATACTGAATAACATGTTGGTTGGTAAGGAAAGAGTAATTTTTAAAATAGTCACTATTGAATAACTTAGGGTACTATGGTGAAGCTTTCATAATTATAGAATTCCCTTTAGCTCCTAAGTGAACTATGTTGTAATAATCATAATAATGTGATCACAGCACAGTTTCTCTTCTTTTCCAGTTTTATTGAGGTATAATTGACAAAATCATTGTGTAAGTTTAAGGTCTACAACATGTCCTCTCTCTTTTTTTTTTAATTTAATGTTTATTTTTGAGAGACAGAGAGAACTAGTGGGAGAGAGGGAGAGAGGGAGACAGGGAATCTGAAGCAGGTTCCACACTATCAGCGCAAAACTCAAACCCACGATCCATGAGATCATTGACCTGAGTGGAAGTCGGGTGCTCAACCAGCTGAGCCACTGAGATGCCCTTCTGTTTTTAATCTTAAGCCATTGACTTTTTGCAGCTAGTGAACAAAGTATAAATATTTGTAATTTCAACAATGTAGAAAAAAATTGTACAGCGAATAACGGTTTAGAATAAAAGTAGGGAGAAGATGTGGAAGGGAAGAGGGTCATTAATATCCTCAGGTTACATAATGGAAATCAAGACTGGATATAGTTAGTGTAACAGAGTTAAAGTGTGTTATTTAAAGTTAAAATGTAACTAGTGGATCTGAAGTTTCAAACCTAATCACCAATGAACCAACTTATGTTAGCAGATAGGTTTTATTTGGCCACCAGCCTGATGTAAATATTTTTTTCTTTTGATTTTTTTTTTTTTTTGAATTTGCCTTTTCAGCAGGCATGTAACAGCCAACCCACCCAAGCCTGCACACTCCCCATTGTGTCACATCTGGCCTGATTTAAGCATTTACTTTACTAACCTGCTCTGTGGACACTAGAGTTGCAGAATAACTCTGGAAGAGGAATCCCAAAGAGGAATTAAAAATGGTAGTATCGTTATCTGAACAGCACCTGTGGGGACTCTCTTGTGAGATCGTTCTTTTTCTCATACCTCAGAGAAGGCAGTCAATAGACAGTGCCTAATACTGATTATAGTGATAAAGCTTCAGAGCATTATCATTAAGAAATACCTTAAAACTCTGCATTAAGCTGAAGATTTGGAAGCTTTTTCTTTCTTCTTTTTTTTTTTTTTTTTTTTTTGGTTAAAATTTGAGGTTTGGATGAAATAACATGCTAAAAATAGCACTGAGTTAAAATATTGTTATGTTTTGGCCATTAATTCATTGTATAAATAATAAATTCATGCATCCATACAGTATAAGGCACTGTGTTAGAAGTTTGGGAAACGCAAAGCACAAGTACATTCTCTTTTTAAAAATTTTTTTTTAATGTTTATTTATTTTTGAGAAAGAGAGAGAGAGGCAGAACGTGAGCAGGGGAAGGGCAGAGCGAGGGAGACAGAATCCAAAGCAGGCTTCATGCTCTGAGCTGTCAGCACAGAGCCCAACACAGGGCTCAAACTCAGACTGTGAGATCATGACCTGAGCCAAAGTCAGACACCCAACCGACTGAGCCACCCAGGCGCCCCAAGAACAAGTACATTCTGATGAGAAAAGACTAATATTCAATACAGGGTAGGACACAATGTAAACATGGCTTATATATGGATTTGGGGCATATTATAAACTTCCCCTAGATTTATTTTATTAATGAAATATCTTCTCTTTGTGGTAAGATTACCTTTGCATACCTTGAGAATAAATCAAATAACAACATGGGAAAACAGTGAACAAATCTCCTAGTTACAAATAATTTTAAAAGGGCAAAAAAAAAAAAAAGATACTCAAATGGCAAAACGTAAATAATAACAGCAGGAGCTTCTGAAACTCCTATATCCCCAAATATTAGTGTTTATGGTATATAACTTTCCTGGGAAATTCACAATGGCATTCTAAACTAAAGGGATAGATAGAGTAGCGCTATGTATGTGTACAAGGGCACAAAGTACTTTATTAGAAGCTGAGTGTATGGTTTTCAGTAAACAGGCTGTGTTCTGAGAAAGAAAGGGGCAAGTGCATTTCAGGTATGAATTTGTATTCATTCTGATGGAGAACAGTTTAAAATCAGTGGGTTATGACTTCATAGTAGCATGAAAGAGCTGAGAATGACGTTCATTATGACAGAAGAATTTACCTTTTCACCTGACAGTTTGAAAAGTAGATGAAAAATCTTTACAGAATTTTAGGATTTTTGTGTGTGGTAATTAGGCAGCTTTCTGAATTAAGTGAGCATTTCAGAAAATCACATTGGAGTAAGGGCAATGGCTTTTGGCCCACCTTCAAGTATAGTGGGCCCTTTAGATTTAACGTTTAAGCTGTATTTCATTTTTTCTTGAAGTAGATCCCTTTCAAAAGAGTGTTCATTGTTTAAGGTCACTATTAACAATGTTTGAAAGCTGGTGCATCTGGGTGGCTCAGTCCACTAAGCGTCCAACTCTTGGTTTTGGCTTAGGTCATCATCTCATGGTTCATGAGTTTGAGCCCTGCATCGGGCTCTGTGCTGACAGTGCATAGCCTCCTTGGTATTCTCGCTCTCTCCCTCTCTCTCTGCACCTCCCCTACTCTCTTTCTCTCTATCAAAATAAATAAATAAACTTAAAAAATTTTTAAAAAATATTTGAAAGCTATATGGCATTTTTCTATTCTCCCCATCCCAACAATTTTTCTTTTCCCAAGAATGGCAAACAGCTTTCCAGTTCCATCTAGTGGTAGAAAGTTGATTAGCATCCACTGACTTGACTTAATCTTAGGACTCAGATTTCTATTTTGGTGTCTGATGACATAAAAACCTGGGGAAGTTCAGTTGTTCAAGAGTAGGAATGCATAAGCCTCTTCCTGGTAGACCGAGACATCTTAATCTTATGTTTTATTACTTTCTCTATATTTTCTTTTTAGATAAGATAACCATATTTGTATGTCAGTTCTGTCTGCAGATTAACAAGAATAAATGTGCATCAAAGTTGTGTGTTAGCTGTTTCTTTTGTATCCTCCCTGTTTTGGAAGCTTCTGTATATTCAAATATACACTTTCCACCTATAAATTACAATTATGTTTCTAGTGACACAGGCTGCAATTTGTCAAAATCATTTCTTTGGCCTACAGTCTTCACTGTAGATTCCTGAGGTTGATAGTAAAGGCAAGATTGTAGTACAATTTAAATAACTTGATTTTTAAATAATGTAACAGTTTGGGACCATTATGAGTTAATGCAATTCATGTGTGTTTGCAGAAAAGCACCCTGTAAAGAATATAAATAACTATGTGCAAGCAAGCAGACATTAAATTGGGGAAACACAACAGTATAAAATTAAATAAAATGTATTAATTTTAATTAGATTTAAACCTTTGGGTTTTAAATCTACTTTCAATCAATACAATGAGGTAACAAATATCTTCTTGAAAATGGAGCATCAATAAGGAAATTTTATTTTATTTAACATTTCAACTCTAAATCTAAATGACATCCTTTTCCTAAGGCAAAAATTTCCACCTAAGTTATACGTGAAGCCTTTTATTACATAGTGAAGAATGGATTTATATCAAAGATACCTTGTGACAAGGTGCTTTTTATACCTACTGATGTGAAAGTAATTTAGTTTGATAAAAAAATAGGTATACAAAAACAACTAACTTGGCAATCTGTGTGGATTTCTACTAATGATTACATTTTATAACCTTGAAGGCAGGGCTTCATAATATCATGCTTACTCTTCTTGACTTTACCTATAGTTTTGTGGCATGCTTATATGCATACAGAAAATATGAAAATAAAATCAAATTTTATTTTAAAAGTTATTAGTATGAGTTTTTTTTTAAAAAAAAATACCATCCATGTTTATAATAAAATAGGAATTTGTCAGTAGAATAAGGTTTTATGATGTTTTTGTTTTTAATGCCAACTCTGTTATTGGGCAGAGCAGTTCAGCACATTCCTGAACTAGAAAGAGATTATGTACTATAATACAATTTCAACCTCTTCTATCTGGCACAGGAAATTCCACTTAAATCCTTGTTTCTCCCTTTGGGAAAATTTGAGGTGGGGAAACTTCCAGAGACGAAATTATGTAAAATTCTTTTACTGCATTCAGAAGCCTGTATTAAATACATTTCTGCAAAGAGCAGACTCAAGTGCTTACTAACAGTCCTCCTTAAACTTGGTTGACCATGTTAAAGCTCAGGAGATTGGTATGTGAGTTAATTTGCTTTCTGGCAATAAATACCCATTTGCCTTGAAGGTGTAATCATAGATTAATGAGGAATGTGCAACTTGCATCTAAAAGAAAAATAAAATCAGTTGTCAGAATTGATTTATGTATCATCCAGAAGTTAACTGGAACAAATTTTCCCAGATATTTCTAACTTAGGAAAACTAAACAGAATTGAGCAAATATACTATTTTTACACCAATACTTACTATATTGGGAGGGACTTTTCATGCCCCCCAATTGGTGAAAGAGGAGATTAGAGAGGGGGATGGATAGAGGAGTACAGTGCTCTTGTACCTACCCCAGCCATGTGAGGAGAAGTACAAAAGAATTATGCATTACTCATGGAGAATAGGGCTGTCTGCAGGAACTGGGAGCTAGCATCTCATCCTTCAGTTGGACATTTGCTTATATTGTTTCCTGTGATTAATTGAACATGAGGAAAAAAGAATTAGAGAAAAATGGCAGAGGTAGAAGACAGCCTTCAGTCCCATGCATGGGTTTTCCACAGCATGACTGATAGCTTAAAAAGATCTGAGCCATATTTCTGGTACCCCATCTGAGTGTGTTGGTCACAAGGTGAGGAAACTCAAGCAGTTAGATTGTAGGATGTACCACTGGTAAATAAGATGAGGGAAAGTGGAAGAGACTTTCTTATCAGTGATCATATACCAAAGTACAGCCCTCATTCCCCATAAAGGGATAGTCACATGTGCCTACAAGACCCTTTATAGTGATTACTAATTAGAATTACTTTGAAGAGCAGCAACATCCTGTGGAGAATCAGCCTGAACTGGTAAGATTGAAATTTCAAATGGGGTGAGATTGAGCTTTTTAATAACTGAACATGATTTGAAAGAAATGGGACCTGCCCAAGATATTATTATAAGACAGGAATAGGGGATTTGACAGGACGTGCTTAGAAGGCTACAAGGTCTTGAAGACTTTGACAAAGGGTTAGTTTATTCACTTGACTAGGCGTTTTTCCCCCTTTCTCCTAAGGAATTGTCTATCACCTTTCCTTCCACTTCTCTTTAAAAAAAAAACAAAAAATTACTCACTTAGACATTTGTTTAGAGTTTAGAATGCATAGGAGAGCAGACACAAGCTTTGTTTCCTTCTAAGCTGCCTCATCTAAGTTTTTTCAAGGCTCTCTTGACTCTAGTTTTGGGTGCATGCATTTTACAGCATATCTCTTTATGCAGGGGAGATAGATATCTCAAAGAGGTTCTTTCAAATATGAAGCATATACTGTTACTCTGTACTCCATTTATTGTCTTAATAGAATATTTCATTTTCATATTCCTATCATTGTTTTCTTTTTCTACTATACTTTTATAAACAGCTGGAGATGGCAATGATTTTGAAAATAAAGGTGGACATACACTGGTTTAGGAAGCATTGATTACCAGTAAGTTTTCAGTAAAAATGTTAGAACATCCTAAAAAGGGTATGGAGTAAACTAGGCTGTACTGTTTTACAGGTTGCAATATACTTTGAGCTTGACAGTAAGTAAATGCACAAACCAATTATTTTCCCTAAAAGTTCATTTGCTTAGTGTAAACACATCTTAAATCTTCATTAAATGGCTTTTTGTAACTTTCACTAAGCTTTCCATTCTGTGTTTTTTGTCCCTAATATCTTTTGTGTTTTTACTGCTGCTGAGGTTAAATTTATTTCATGTCCATTAGCGATTGAGGAACTCCATGATTATTTTTTCTAATTCTAATGGCAAATTCATCATAGGGAAAGTAATTGGTTAGACCTAAAAGATGATTCTGGTGAGAAGACAGGTATTATATAATTAGGAAAGCAGAACATTTAGTAATTGAGCATAAAGAACATCGTTAGATTATTCTTTGTTCATTTAACCAAACATTTATTAAGCACTTACACTGTGTCAGAATGGATGTCAGAGTCTCAAAAGTATAGTGGTAAACAAGACATGATCCCTTTCCTCATGTGGCTTATTTCACAGGGAAGCAAGACATTAAGGGGTAATTAATACAATTTAGTGTTACTATATCATGAACAAAGTACAGCACTGCAAAGCTAAGAAGTAATGAGTAAGCTATAGGTCAGAGAATGAGTAGAGCTTTGGAGATAGGACGAACACCCTTGTGAAGAGTCCAAAATATAAGAAAGAGTTTCTTGTTCAGGGTAAATTAAGGAGTGCTCATGGCTGGAACACACGAGAGAAAGAAGACAGAGGTAACAAATGAAATTTGAAAGGTAGGTATAGCATAGGTCCAGAGGGCTTTGTAATGATGATAAAGAAGTTCACATTTTTAAAATGGAAGGAGGAAGCCCTTTAAACATTTTCAATAGGAGAGTAACATGAACTGATTGGAGTTTTTGAAATTCAGTCTTCTGACGCACCATAAATAGATTTGTAATGACCAATACTGGAGGCAAGGAGGCCAGACGGTGGGATAGGACTATTTGAAAAGTGTAAGAATTGATGGAGAAAGGAACAAGTGGTGAGATCAAGACCCACCTAGATGGTGGAATTAAAGAATTCTCTGGTATGAGAAGTTTGGAAATATCTTTTTATTTATGTGATTGTTTTCCTCCATTGAAAAATAATCTTGAATTGTTTCTGCCTATAAACATAAAGTAAGATAGATGAAGAGAAAATTTAGGGAGAATAGTAAATTGAAGACAAAGAAAAGGTTTTTTTTATACATCTACAGGCCGTAAAATGCCCTTTTTAAAAATAGAGATATAACTGCCAGGTAATATTACATTAATGTCAGATGTACAACATAATTCTCTCTATATGGGTATATGTATACACACATACACACATATATGTAGAGAGGAAATGATCATGCCAATAAGTCTAGTTAACATTCATCACCACACATACAATTTTTTTTTCTTGTATGCCAAACTTTTGAGATTTACTCTCTTAGTAGCTTTCTAATATATAATATAGTATTATTAACTATAGTCCTCATGCTGTACATTATATTCCAGGACTTATTTAGTATATAACTAGAAGTTTGTACTTTTTGCTCACCTTAACCTGTTTCACCCATCTCCCCAACTTCCCCTTTGGCAACCACCAGTCTGTTCTCTGAATCTAGGAGTTTACTTTTTGTTTACTTTTTTTGTTTTTAGATTCTACATCTAAATGAGACCATATGGTATTTGTCTTGGTGACTTATTTCACTTAGCTAATAACCTCAAGGTCCATCCATATTGTCACAAATGGCAGGATTTCCTTTTATATAGCTGAATAGTAACTCGTTATATATATTTACACCACATTTTCTTTATTCATTCATCCATCTACAAACTCTTTAGTTATTTCTATGCCTTGGTTCATGTAAACAATGCTGCAATGGACATGAGGTGCAGATATCTTTTTGAGTTAGTCCTGTTTTTCTTTTTTTGTGATGCAATTGTAAATGTCTCAGACATTCAAAAGTTGTAAGATTATTGTCATTAACATCCAGGTGCCTAGCATTTCAGATTAAAAAAAAATAAACATTACAAATGTTTCTGAAGCCCACATATATTATCTCTGATTGACTTCTTTCTTTCCTAGGACTTAGTTAACTAAAATAACAAATCTGGAATCACTTCTTTTATTTAACATTTTATATTTGAGATTTCTCCATGATGTTTTATAATCAATTGTACCTGCATTTTCACTCTTATCTTTATGGATTCTATTTATTTATTTGTTTATCCATATTTCTGATGGACATGGGTGCTCGAGATTTTTATATATTTTTTCTCTTCCATTAGCAAATCCTTTCTGGTCTACCTTCAGAACACACCCAGAGTGTAATCTGGTCCAAACCATCGTCATCTAGCTGGATCATTATATTAACCTCCTCATTGGTCATTACCCCTTCTTCAGTCTCTTCTCAGCGTCCTGACCTGTGAGGATTTTTGTAAAATTTAAGTCAGAATCTTCTCCCATTCTGTAGGTTGCCTTATAGTTTTGTCGATTACTTCCTTCACCACACAGAAGCTTTTGATCTTGATGAAGTCCCAATAGTTCATGTTTGCCTTCGTTTCCCTTGCTTTCGGGGACATGTCTAGTAGGATGGGTAGGATGGGTGTTGGGTATTAGGAAGAGCAGTTGTTGTGATGAGCACTGGGTGTTGTATGTGAATGATGAATCACTGAATTCTACTTCTGAAACCCATGTTGCACTGCATGGTAGCTAACTAACATATAAACAATTAAAGAAGACAAAAAATTAAAGTCAGAATCTTTTGCACCCATCTTTGAAATCCTCCAGTGACTGCCAAATCATCCCAAGTCCAAGTCCAAGTCATTGTAAAATTTTGTATACCTCTATATGACCCCTCCCCCTTCCCAGTTATCTCTCTGGCCTCATTTTTTCTCCTCCCCTAACTCCAGCCAAACTGGCCTTTGTTCTTTGTTCTCTGCTTCAGGAAAGTATTTGTTGATACTTCTGCCTGAAACAATATTCTCCTGAGTATTCCTATGGTTGCCTCTCCCACTCTCTTAAAGATTTTTACTCAAATGTCAACCTTCCAGCAATGCCTTCCTCAACCGTACCTTTTACTTTTCAATTCACGGCTCAAAATTATTCCCTCTCTGATTTTTCTCCCTGCACTGATCACTTCCAACATAACACAGTTTGCTTCTTTTGTTTACTGTCAGTCTTCCTTCACTAGAGGCTTCAAACAAGAAAGCATTTTTGCTTTCTTAACTGCCATAACTTGTGAATCTAGAACTTTCCCTGACACAGCCTAGGTGCTTGATAAATAATTCATGTAGGAATTAATAAGTGAGAACTGAATTTACCCAATGATATTAAATGGCATTATTAATTACATTTCTGAAAAAATTTACATGAGCTAAAAGGGGAACATTTTTATATATTTACAATTAGCTGAACTTAGAGATTCTTGGTTACCTATTAGGAATATATTTGAAGAAATCATAAAGATGTCTCCTGGCATGAAAGCATAAAATAGCATGAGAAGAAGCCAATGATTTAAGGAAATCCATCTGAAATGTCCTTGTATAACCCTCTCCTTTTCAAGCTACAATATCGTTTTCCCATTTCAGCCCCTGGACTTAGATGTATGATTCTTTTGAATAGCTTTTAGTACCCTTGTGTGACAATTATTTGACTCCATGCTACCTTTTGGATCTCAAATAAACCATGATGAATTACCGGCATCTTCTCTTACATTTCCAGCCCATTTAAATGGATTCTGTCTTTGCCAAGTATCATCTTGCCAAGTAGCACTGTGGTACATAACAAAGATGATTTTATTTTTGTTTGCCAAAAGGAACGTTTTCTCTACCAGGAACAGTTATTCCTAGAAAATAATAGTTAGATGTAGCCATATACAGGCTATAGTCAAAAGTGTTTTTACTTTATTTTTCTACTTCCAAAAACATATTAAAATTATTACAGAAGAAAGAGTAAAGGTCTTAAAAGCATTAGTGTTCAATAGGTTGCCTGGGCTGCTTAAAGGTGTCTCCAGAATCTAGCAATGAGAAAAGTGTAACAGCAAAATAATAATGGAAGCTAACATTTTCTGAGTGATTACTATGATCCTAACATCTGCTAAGTGATTTATTTGTATTACCTCATTTTATCTAACCCAGTGAGGCTGATACTGTTTTTCACAGAAGAGGCAGAGAATCACTGAGAAGTTAAGTAACTCACACAAGATCTTAAAATTAGGATTCAGATCAGGCAATCAGACTCCAAGGTCTAGGCTCTTGACTCTTAAGCACAATTAAACATACCTGGAAAATATATGATTTTTTAAAACTTAGTTACTCTTCTAAATGTTAATAAATGTATTATCTCTAATAATCCTTTAGACAAAACTCAAGAGTTTAAAATGTTTTTAAAACCCTAAATATGACAAATATGATTTGTTATCTGCTTTTATCCATTCAAAATCTATAGACAATCTACTGAAATATTTTGATATTTATACATTTATCACTTTCCTCCTAGAATATGCATTTTTTTTGTGTTTATAGAGTCCATAAGCTTTATTCAGAAAAAGTAAATGAAATACATTATAAAAAAATAGGAAAAAATAATTTTTCATAGGTTGACTTTTTTTATATATTTTCAAGGCCACTGAGGAGAGCATTCCAGAAAATAGAAACTGTACTTTTTGTGATAAACTTATATTCTTTTAAAAAATACTTCTGGTGATTGAACACCCTTTTATCTTGAAGAGGTATCTTTTCTTAACTGCTACATAATTGGAAGGAAGCCATTGCTATGATATGGACAGAAATTAAGAGTATGTTTTCTGTGAAATCAACTTGATAAGTTGACATGTATGAATACATAATTATAAATACAAAGCAAAATCAGTTACCTACAGGGGCCAAATAGGTATCATAAATGAGATGAAGTAGGTGCCATGTTACTTAGACTATAAAACAAGTGTAATATGTAGGATATGCATGACAGGATAGACATAAACAGAAATTAAAATGAAATGCTATATCTCATTGGTTCATGGTCAGGATAAATGTTTTCATTAACTGGAGTATGAAAAACTACTTTCTAGGATTGTGCCATCTTTCAAGCTTATTATATATTGTGTTAGTTTCAAAATTTTTGTAGTAATTCTTTGTGTTTGTAAATATCATCATTTAGAGCACCATACATATACTTCTTTGCACTGTGTTTACTAATTCTTCCTGGGAGGAAACTCCAAATTATGTATGGCAACTGTTTTTTTGTTTTTTTAACTTCATTCACTGTGTTTTTCTCTTGGTGTGCGTGTATGTGTGTGTGCTTTTGTTGCAGAGAAGGCCAGCAGTCACCAGAACAGTGGCAGAAGATGTATGGTAGATGCTCTGGCAATGAAGTATACCACATTGTTTTGGAAGAAAGTACATTTTTTGCTGAATATGAAGGGAAGAGTTTTACATATGCCTCTTTTCATGCGCACAAAAAGTATGTTTCTGCTTCCAGAGTGGACTTAAAATATAAATCAATCATACCTTTTAAACACAGTTTTCTAAAATACAGCCCATATTGGTGCTCATGAATTCCAAGTATTATGGAATTTTTAATGTAATTACTGAGACATTTGAACTCTGAGCTTCTGTATGATCTCTACAAGTTAATATTATTAGGTATAAAGTATAACTTAGTAGGAATATTGACTTTAGTAACTTCTTTTTAAAGTTGATTTTGAGAGAGACAGACACAGTGCAAGTAGGGTAGGGGCAGAGAGAGAGAGAGGGAAAGAAACCCAAGCAGTCTCCATGCTGCCAGTGCAGAGCCTGAAATGGGGCCTGAACTTATGAAACCTTGAGATAATGACCCCAGCCAAAACCAAGAGTCAGATGCTTAACTGAGCCACCTAGCTGCCTTGACTTTAGTGATTTTTAAATTGTCTTTAACATATTTTAATCTGTTAATGGGGCGCCTGGATGGCTCAGTTGGTTAAGTGTCTGACTTCAGCTCAGGTCATGATCTCGTGGTTCTTGAGTTTGGGACCCCTTGTCGGGCTCTGTGCTGACAGCTCAGAGCCTGGAGCCTGCTTGGGATTCTGTGTCTCCCTCTCTTTGCCCCTCCCCACTCACACTCTGTTTGTGTCTCTCTCTCTCTCTCTCTCAAATAAATAAACATTAAAAAACTATTAAAAATATTTTAATCCATTAGGAATTTAAAATAAATGAAAATGAATCTTATTTGGAGATCTAATTATAAAGTGTTGTTTAAAAATGTAAACAGAGGGGTCACCTGGGTGGCTCAGTTGAATGTATGACTTCAGCTCAGGTCTAGATCTCTTAGTTCTTGACTTCAAGCCCCACATCAGCTCCCTGCTGTCAGCACAGAGCCTGCTTGGGATCTTCCGTGTCTCACTCTGCCCCTCCCCAGCTTGCACGTGCCCTCTCTCTCTCTCTCAAAAATAAACATTTAAAAAATGTAAACAAAGTCATAATAACATTTATAAAAACTAGACATTTAAAAAAACTTTCTTTGGTCAGAGAAATAAGTTAAAAAGTAATCAATAGTATCTTCTAATTCAAACATGAAACATAATTTTTTTTCCTTTTTGAGAAAAATTATTTACTGAAGAAATAAAAATGTATGTTTATAATGAAAGTAATATATTATCAGTATTATAAATATATTGATAAAACATTTTTAAGGTTTATTTATATCTAGTATATTCTACTAATGTAATATTTTATGTATTACACTTAAATTCTCCATGTGATTCTATCCATACATACTAAATATACTTTTGATGTTTAAAAAATATTTAGTTTATAAATAATTTGTATTCAATAGATTTATTTGTAACACTATAAGACATATTGAAATAAAAAGATTCAGGACATTTTCTGTTTGGAGCATAACCTGAAAAAGTATAAAAGCAATTGTTAATATCTGTTCAATTTAGTGCTTGATATTTCTACTAATTAAGCTGTGCACCTATTCAGACTATTAAATTTTTTATTCCTAAAATTCAGAGTAAACCAAATATGGTAGACACAGAACTAAAAGAAATTTAGGGACCCTGATTCTTCGTCATGTGACATTGGTAAGTTTCTTCCCCTCCTTTAGGCCAATGGCTTTCAAATTTTTTTGACTAAGTAATATTGTTTTATGTTTTTTGATCAAATGAAAATACATATTTAAGGAAAGACCCAATAGACACACACTTTATAAAAAAAATTCTTACCCTTCCTAATGATATACATGCTGATGTTTTCTATTATCTTTTATTCTCTTCTGCTTTATTTAGGTGAACATATACATACATACATATATATGTTATAATGAACTAAATTGATTTCACAACACACTAAGGACATAGTTTCTTCTCCTGTGAAAATAGGAAAGTCTTGAGAATCTTGAGTCTTGAACTTTTAGGATCTTTTCAAAACGCTTTAAAAGGCTTTGATTTGCTGGAGCGCCTGGGTGGCTCAGTTGGTTAAGCGTCCAACTTCAGCTTAGGTCATGATCTCACAGTTTGTGGGTTCGAGCTCCATGTCGGGTTCTGTGCTGACAGCTCAGAGCCGGGAGCCTGCTTCAGATTCTGTGTCTCCCTCTCTCTTCTGCTTTTCCCTAGCTCATGCTCTGTCTCTTTCTGTGTCAAAAATAAGTAAAAGGCTTTGATTTGGGTTTTAATTTTCCTCTGCCTTATAACAGTTTGCTAATATGAAAACTTAAAAACAAACAAAAACTAAGAGCTTGCTGAATCACAATTCTTAAACTTTTATTTATTTATTTTAAATTAAGGTTTGGCGTCTGCTTGATTGGTGTTCGGAGGGAGGATAATAAAAACATTTTGCTGAATCCAGGTCCTCGATGTATTATGAATGCTACAGATACATGTTTTTATATTAATATTACCAAAGAAGAGAATTCAGCATTTAAAAACCAAGACCAGCAGAAAAAAAGCAATGTATCAAGGTCATTTTATCATGGACCTTCTCGATTACCTGTACATAGCATAATTGCCAGCATGGGTAAGTATAAATAAATTTGAAAATATCATTAGTTTCTTTCTTTAAAAAAGCATAATAAATATACTCCAATGTTTGTTAAAATTTCAACATCAAATTTAGAAACTACTTGTGTATATTATAAGTTTGGTGTAGCTGCATATACAGAACAAAGTTTCTAAGCTGTTAAACTGGTAAGAAATGTAGCTAATTCAAAATTGCCAACAATTGTTTCATATTTTTGATTATAATGTGAATACCCAACACTTGTGTATTTCTTTTGTAAGTTCTGTATCCAGTTATCAACAGAGGCTATTTCAGATATTCACCATTTTTCTCAAAACTCTTCTTCCATCCTCCATCTCAGGATTGAAGTTAGGTTTTATAACCTAGAAGTTAAAAAAAAAGGAAATAGATCCAGAAAAATAAGAATTTCCTTTAAAATTTGCCACCAAACTACCTACAAGCCCACAAATATTCAGTTTTTGTCACAAGGAAATGTGTCCTTTCTTTTAACATTTAACATTTTAATAGGAATGTCATCACTTATATAGTGGACCCATCTCTTTTACCTCTTCTGGAACCTCACCTGTGTTTTGATTCATCCTCATTACCTAACTTTATTTTTTTCAAAATCATTGGCTCATTTCTCCTTCCTTTGTTTTTTTCTCTGTCTCTGTCTCTGTGTGTCTCTCTCTTCATAAACACACACACACACACCCCTGAACCTCTTGGAATGACATCTTCACAGGTAAATTCCTTGAAAGAGTTGTCTTCAGTTGCTGGCTTGTTGTTCCTTCATGCTCTACCCAGTTCAGTCTGAAATCTGCAGTCCTTATATCACTACTCTGACAAAGTCACCACTCTTCTGTTTGTCACTAAATTCATTGAGCATCTTCACAGCATGGGACAGTTTTGACCATGTTCTTCCTGAAACACTCTAGTGCTTTTTCTCTGTATCGTGTACATTCATTTTCCCTAAATAGTCCCATCTGTTCCTATAGATTGATTTGCCTGCCAAAAATTGATGATTCTTTCATGTAAATCATTAACTTAAATTTCTCTTCACAACAACATATTCAACGGTGTACTGGTTATTTCTGTCTGGATGCCTCACAGGAAAAACTAGCACAGCATATTCAAATTGAACCAATCTTTCTGCCATCATGCAAAACCATCTTCCTCCTCTATTTTTTGGCTAAAGAACAGATGACACATTATAATTTATAAAGTCACAATTCTGACTTTTCACTCTTTCTCTCCTCTCATATCTCAGAATTCACCCAATTCTATTAAATCTGATCATTGAGTAACCCCGAGAGTCATTCCCTTCTCTCTTTGTGCGTTGTCTGTATGGTCATGGTCTCAGTCTCCATCATCTTTCCCCTCAACTGCAGGGTCAGTCCCCACAACCTTCTCTCCATGCCTTGGTGCTGTCTTGCATTCTTCTCCACCTTGAAACCAGAGTAATAATTTTTACATAATTTTGATAGTGTCATTGTCCCACATAAATCATTTGAATTGCTTCTTATTGGTCAATGGGAAAAAGAAATCTAAATTTTATAATATCACATGGCTTATAATTTGGATGACCAAAATCTCTTATTCTCATGAGTCAATCCCAGTTTCCCCAGGACAGTTCCAGTTTATATACATTGTCCCGGGTGTAATTATTGAATTCTTGATTCTCAAGAAGATAAATTGCACAGTCACTTTACTTATAAATTTTTTTAATGATTCCATCTTAATTTTCTAGTCCTGTATTTTATCATCCCTTTAATTGCACTCCTAAGTCCCAATCATACTAAATTCCTTTCAATCTTCACTAATGGTTTCTGACCAGTAGACCTTCGCACATGAAGTTTCTTTTGACAGGATCTACTCCCCAGCCTCCAACTTTGCCCTGGTAACAACTTCTAATCCTTTGTATCTCAGTCTCAATATCAGTCTTTCTGAGACATATTCCATGGCTCTACTTGGACTGTATTAGGTAACCCTGTTTGTCATTGACATAGCATATTATCTTTCTTCTACAGTAGTCCTACTCATTATCTTTCCATTATTCACAATTACTTATGGAGTACCTAGTATGTGCTGGAAACTCTTATAAGTATTTATGATAAATTAGTAAACAAATAGACAAAGATCCCTACCTCCCAGAGCTTACATTCAATCACAGGGAAGACTGGCAATAAATAGCACATAAAAAATAAATTATTTAGTGTGTTAGAAAGTGATGAGTAATAAGAAAAAAGAAAGAGGGAAACAGAGCTAGTAAAAAAAAAAAGTCTATGAATTCTGGAGAGACTGGATTTTTAAATGAGGTGGTTATTGGGCCTTATTGAAAAGGTGACATTTGAGAAAATACTTGAAGAAAATGAGGGAATTAGCTCTGTGCATATCTGGAGGAAGATCAAGTCCCCACTGGGAGCCTAACTGGGCGGTCTGGGAACAGTAAAAAGGTTCTTGTGGTGACTTAAACACAGTGAGGGATAGTGGGGTATAAGAGATGAGGTAGAAGACGTAAAATAAGACAAATTGTGTTGGGGCTTTTAAAGTCAAATTAAAGATTTTTGTTTCTACTCTGAGTGAAGGAGGATTCATTGAAGGTTTTAAGCAGAGCAATGGCATGACCTCAACTATGCTAACCTATGTTTTAATACAATCACTTTGGCTGCTATTGAGATTCTTGGTTTGGCCAAAGGATCAGAGTATTATCAAGTGGAAATAGTAAGAAGGAGAAAATTCTGGGTAAACTTTGAAGATAGAATAATTAGGGTTTGCTGATGATTGTAAATAAACTGAGAAAAGAGAACTGTGAAGAACTCCAAGGTTTTTGGTTTAAGCAACTGGAAAAAGGGAATGGCTGTCTATTGAGATAGAGAAGGCTTGGGGGAGTGCAGGTTTGGCTGGGGTTGTGGGGGTAGGGTGGGGCGGGTAAAAAGTTCAGTTTGGGTCACACTGAACTTCAAATGTTTGTTTGACATTGAGAAAAAGATGTCACATAGGAAGTTAGACATAAAAGTCTAGAGTTTAGGAAAGAGTTGTATACCAAAAAGGTAAATTTGGGGTTCGTGAGCTTATGTATTATATTTAAAGCCATGAGACTGAACAAGATCATTGATGAAATAAGTATGGACAGAAAAGGGATAAAAACAAAGAGTAAATCCTGCAGGATATCAACATTAAATATCAGGGAGATGAGAAGAAACCAGCAAGAGACCAAGAAGGAGCCATTGGCAAGGTAGTAGGAAAGCCTGGTGAGTGTGTGGTCTTAGAATCCAAATGAATCAAGTGTGTCAAGATACTGGAGTGATCAGCCATGTCTACTGCCACCAATAGTACAAATAACATCAGAATTGAGAACTGGCAATTGAATGTAACAAAATGGTGACCGTTGCTCTTTCATTGGAGTGGTAGCGGAAAACGGCAGATCGGAGGGGTTCATGACAGAATGGTAGAAGACAAATTAGATACGCTAGGTCCAGTGTCTCTCAAAAAGTTTTGCTGCAAAGGGATGCAAAGAAATGACTTTGTAGTCATGGTGGATATACAAGGAAGTGAGGAGGGCAAGGCAATCGGGAATATATTTAAGAGAATGAACATAATGATAGACCGTGGAACTTAATTTAGCTAAGGAAATGAAAAGCCATCTTTGGTTGAAGGAAACTGAAAAGGTAGTGGATTCAAAGATTATAATTCCATTGGGAATTAAAAAGGGAAGAGGTGGAAGGAGAAGAGGTGAAGGTACATATCAGAGAATGAGAGGTCAGAAATAGAGTTTACATGTACTAAATAGTAACTGTCAGATTTAGGGTATGACTGTGAGAGTGAATCGTTAAAGAATGGTGGAAGAAAAGGCCATTAGTGGATGAAGGGACAAGGAACTAAGTTTAGAGTATTGGAAGGATCATCTTCATGTGTAATGAAATATAAATCTATCTACATGCATAAAGAACTTGCCAAGAATGAGGACAGACATTGTACTGGACGGACTAATGCAGGAACTAAACTATCCAAGCATATTCATTTGCATTGATGCAGGTATCGGTTAGTTAGAGAGTTGAATTTAAACAGGATTTGCTTTTGCCAGGAGAGTAGGGGAGCAAAAATGTGACAAGGGAGCCAAGAGTGTTTGCTAGCAAATAATCATACTGCTTAAATATGGAGCCTAAGGTGGGTAAGAAGAGAAGACAGAACATGAAAGGAGTAAGGGAGACAATTCAAATTTGGTATCATAAATACAGTTGAAGTTCCAGTGGAGTGAAACCGTAGCTGAAGTTGAGACACAAATAAAAGTGACCTAAAAAGATAGGAAATAGTGGTGGTCAGAGGGTGAATGCAGGAAATGAGTAAAGGGAGCACTGTTGTAATTGGTTATAATAAAATCTAAAGAGTGAATGTGGAAGTGAGGGGCTAAGATAAGGTGAAAAGTGATTTCTTTAGTAAATTCAAGGAAGTGAGATTTTGGATGTGGGAAGGTTTATTTACCTGCATTTTTAACACACTGAATGAGGCAGGAAAAGTGTTATGAACTGGATTGTGTCCACCAAAATTCATATGTTGAAATCCTAACCGCGCCCCCCCCCCCCCCCCCCCCGTAACTCAGAATGTGATCTTTATTGGAGCTAAGGTCTTTACAGAGGTGATCAAGGCAAAATGAGATCATTAGGGTGGGCCCAAATCCACTGTGACTGGTGTCTTTATAAGAAGGGGAAATTAGGACACACAGACACATCAAAGGAAGACAGTGGGAGGAGACATAGGGAGAAGATGGCCATCTACTAGCCAAGAAGTGAGACCTGGAACAGATCATTCCCTCACAGCCCTCAGAAAAAAACCAGTCCTTCTAACACTTGGGTTTTGGATGTCTACCCTCCAAAACTATGAGGCAATAAATTTCTGTTTCTTAAGCCAACCAATTTCTTTGGTTCTTTGTTATGAATGCAATAGTATTGGAGAAACGGACTAGAATCTTTAAGAAATAAGTAGAATGGCATAGTATTAGTTACCAAACAAAGCCATGAAAGATAGCGGTGGTAGAATCTTGAAGGTATGGGATACAAAGCTGGTATTTTCTAAAGGATAAAAGGAAAATGGTTTAAAAGAGAGTGACAGCACTGAGGGTATTTATCTACCTCCAACCCACCGGTTTAAAGGGGTGACGGGAAAATGTTAGGGAAGAGCCAGGTTTGTTAAGGAAAGGAAATGTTCCAAGAACAGCTTGTTTCTGTAATTGAAACTACTTTCTAAATTGCGTCTTCCCTGCTAGATTCTTTCTCAGGATCGTATCCCTCAGGCCCAGTTTGGTGCCAGGTGTCCGTGTTGGCAGAATAATCAGGAAGTGACCAAATTTCCCTATGTTGGGCAAGAAAATGGTAAAGCGGTAGTTGGGGTTATGTGGAGTCAAATATATTTGGAGAATGGAGTTAAAAGATCATGATTCCTTAGGAAGCAGGAGGGGATTTAATTCCCCCAAGAAGAGTAGGGATGAGCTTTATGTAAATGGAGGTATGTTTGTTTGCTTCTAAGCAGAAATAAAGGAATAAAAGTTTGGTGAAATTTTCATGTTTGTTTAAAGTCAGGGAATTGAAGGGTTTTTTCTACATTAAGTTCTGTTTCCTCCCTGAATATGGCACTGTGGTTACCTGCAGAGGATAAATAATATACATATGATTTTTTTTTAATGTTTTAATGTTTATTTATTTTTGAGAGAGAGAGGGAGAGACAGAGTGCGAGCAGGGGAGCGTGCAGAGAGAGAAGGAGACATGATCCAAAGCAGGCTCCAAGCTCTGAGCTGTCAGCACAGAGCCCGATGTGGGGTTCAAACTCACAGACCCCAAGATCATGACCTGAGCCTAAGTCAGACGCTTAACCGACTGAGCCACCCAGCTGCCCCTATACATATGAATTTTAACTCAGAATCTTAGGATATAAATCATGTATTGCTTTTCTTTATTTTTGTAAGTCAAATATATAAAATTTAATTTTTAATCAATTCCAGACTTAATAGAAAATTTAATCTCATTTTCTCTAGGGTCCCCATTCACCCCTCCCCCAAAGAGAATGAGTTATAGATTAGTCCTTATTTATGATGCTAAAATTTTGGGCGAGTGTATAGTTTCTGATGGCAACCACCTTTACCTTCGCTCTGATATTGGAATCGCTGAGTGCTGGTAGCCACATCTCTTTCTCAGAAACAGCAGTTCTAAATATGTTCATATATGCCCCTCACACAAAGGCTTCCCCACTGACTACAGACACACTAGGCTTCCCGTCCCTTTAATCTGAGTATGTGCATATGAAGAGGTACCAGTCTCTGAAACTTGACCCCCAGAATTTATTTGAATTTTGAGGAATTCTCAAATATTCTCACTAGACTTGTGCTACCAACCCTCACCCTCAAAAACATTCTGTTCATCTGTCTTTCTGTGAAGACTTGTAGTTGCCTCAGAGGTTTTAGAAATCAGTTGCTGACCTCTCTTTCCATGGTACAAGGAAAGAGATGCTAAAATCCATTAGTTTTATTTCCCCTTTAAAAATGCCCGCTGAGATAGTAAAGGAGGCGTCAAGGTCAGGTTTGAGAGAAGTGGAGAGTGTTTTAATAGATGATTCAGATGGGACAAAGTGAGGTCTAAGGGCTTTTAGAAAGATGACGAGGTATCACTGAGTGCATACATGAAGTGAGTGGTAGTGAAACATGATGGCATCTATCAGGTAGATTGTATTATTTTCTTCAGAAGGGTAGAGACGTCAACTTTCCACAAATTGGTGTTTCAATTAATTTCAAAATTCCAATACAAAAAGTCCCAAAGGAATTCGTTTCTTCTGTTTACTGTTGAGTACCTCAAGTATTCAAAAGCCTTAAGCTATTTGGGTTTGCTGTTCCTGCTGTCTCAGGGTATTTCCACAGCTCCTGCACTTGCACTCACTCTTGTCACTATTGTCTTTCCCGTCAAAAATCAAAAGTCATGGGGCGCCTGGGTGGCTCAGTCGGTTAAGCGTCCGACTTCAGCTCAGGTCATGATCTCGCGGTCCATGAGTTCAAGTCCCGCGTCAGGCTCTGTGCTGACAGCTCAGAGCCTGGAGCCTGTTTCAGATTCTGTGTCTCCCTCTCTCTGACCCTCCCCCATTCATGCTCTGTCTCTCTCTGTCTCAAAAATAAATAAACGTTAAAAAAAAAATTTAAAAAAAAATCAAAAGTCATGACTTCAGAGTAACCTTCCTTACCACCTGGTGAAAAGTTCATACATCCTCCTGCTCCGAACCCCACTGTTATTTTTCACATCATTTGTTTTATGTTCTGCATGGTATTTATCATTATCTAAAAGAGTTTTTTTCCCCCATTTATTTGTCTACTTGGTTATTTTAAAGATAAATGGTTATATGTGGAAACATTGTCTCACTCCCTGCATATCCAAAGTGCCTAGGTTAGGTGCTTGCCATGCGGTGGGTGATTACTCAATAAATATTTGTTGAATAAATATAAAATATTAATGGTTCCAATATAAAAAAGTGGTTACGAATCAACAAGAGAATAATAACAAAACGAGGGGAAAGATATAATGAGAAATACACAATATTGCAAAGGATAAAAATTCTTATTAATTTTAAATAAATGTAAATTGAAACAAGGTATTTTTTTCACTTTAAATTCCTAAATATTTCAGGATTTCACAAGTCTTATGTTTTGTGCAATAGAGCTAGACTCAGCAAATACACTTCTGCACAAATACACAATTTTTTTTAATCCACGTAGGTAAGAAATGCCCACGTGAGAAAGAAATAACTTTGAGATTAAGGGATAAACAATAATATGTTCCCTGGTTATACTGGTTGTATTTTTATCATTAAATGGTTGATTCTCATACAGATGGCAAATGTTTTGATGGATTTTTATGTTTCATTGTTGCAGGTACGGTGGCTATAGACTTGCAAGACACAAGCTGTAGATCAACAAGCGGCCCCACCCTGTCTCTTCCTACAGAGGGAAGCAAAGAAATCCGAAGACCTAGCATTGCCCCCGTTTTAGAGGTTGCAGATACATCATCTATTCAAACATGTGATCTTCTAAGTGACCAATCAGAAGATGAAACTACACCAGATGAAGAAATTTCTTCCAACTTAGAGTATGTTTAGATAGTCTAAATTGTAAGATTTACTGGGATTTGTGCTACTATGAGACATTAATGTCCTTACCTTTTGGACATCTTAGAATCAATTCTACATACTTCTACCAAAACATCCTTCCTACTAGCCAATATCTCTGTTATATAAAAATAGAAAATATTTTAAGACCTCAAATTTCTGGCTTCAACATATATTTCCAGGCTCCATGTTCTCTCAATTATCTGTTATCCTCAAAGAAGAAAATACATAAATCGGTATTTTCATGCTATAAGATGCATTTTCAGGATTGTATGTTTTTGTTAATTATATTGTACTCTCTAAACTTTATATCCTTCCATGTCGATATTGAAGTTCAGTTATTAAATGACATGTAATGGAGCTTTCTTCCATTAAGCTTCCCTTCCAAATCTCAGCATTTCAGCAGTCTTTTGCATATGATATACGTCAATAATATTTTGAATGCATGGATAAAGGAAGTACTTGTGCTCTTTACTGTGCTTCCATAACACATAGGGCCAATGTACATGCTATTAGTCACATGTTAGCCTTCAGTAGGGTTTGTTTACTTGTCTTCATCACATATTATATTGCTATTTCTTGAGGAAAGCACAGTGGTCAACAGTCTTGACTATGGAGTCTGAAAGAATTTGTTTCTCATGGCAGTTCCACCTTATACTGGTTATGTACAAATGACTTTGATTAAACAATCTGAATCACAGTGCCTATATCTATAAAGTGAGTATAATTGCAGCTTCATGATGTTCATATGAAGTTTAATTGAGATAATGGAGAAGTGCTTATGACAATGCTTTGTGCAGATTAAGCATTCAATGAGTAATAATTACTAGGAGGTATAGCAGGGCTAGTAGTAGTGTCAATGGTAACACCATTCACATACTGCTCCTGATATCTTTCATATAATAGATGTTCAATTAACATTGATGTTAATGTCGAATTGAACTAAAATAGCCTGAAATACAATTGAAACTTAAAAAAATCCTTCTTTTAATCCTTTACACTTTAAAAAAATTTATTACAGGGAAGTTTGATGTACCTACAGAACACAATGCACTCTCCAAGAAATCAATAGTACTTAAATATAGTTATGAAATATTTGATGGGAACAAGGAGGTTTGAGTGCCAGGATTTTCCTAGAAATTACTTTGTGTGCTGTGATTGAAATTCTTTCTTTGCATGTGCTTTTGAAAAGTTTGAGAGGTCGAATTTTTTTATTTTTAGAAAACGGAAAAAGATGATGACGTAAAAGTGGAGATTATCAGGTTCTAAATTTGCAAAATGGGCACCTTTTTACCCTCCTAGCTAATAAAGTCTGGAAAACAGTTTAAACTAGGTTTGAAATTTGGTTTAGAAGGTAAATTTTTACTGAGAAAACAGTTTTCATATTGGATAAAGGGATTTTGCCTCTACTCAATTTTATTTCTTAATAAATAAATAGTTCTTTTTTCTGCTGCTGCTACTTTTTGATAGTTTTATTTTGAAAATCAGTACAGCCGTGATGTACAAGTGGCTATTTTCATGAAGTCAGCAAACAAATGAATGTTTTTGATAATATTTTAAGGAAGATTCCAACAATATTGTTTTTGGTGAATGTTTGAGTGATTAAATCAACTGTTTACTCCTTTGTGATTATGCATCCAGGACTAATGAGTATTGATGAAGTAAATCATAATAAGTCATTTTGCTTTAGGGGCGCCTGGGTGGCTTAGTCGGTTAAGCGCCTGACTTTGGCTCAGGTCATGATCTCATGGTTCGTGGGTTCAAAACCCGCATCAGGCTCTGTGCTGACAGCTTGGGACCTGGAGCCTGCTTCCAGTTCTGTGTCTCCCTCTCTCTCTGCCCTTCCCCCACTCACGTTCTGTCTGTCTCTCAAAAATGAATAAACGTTAACAATTTTTTTTTAGAAAATAAGTCCTTTTGCTTTAAATGTGTTTTATAAAAAATAATGGTCATATTTTAAAAAGTCTATCTAAATTTTTAAACCGAGGATTGGCAAACTTTTTGTACAGGAACCAGCTAGTAAATATTTTAGACTTTATGGGCCCTATCTGGCTGTACACACCCAGCTATTTTTGACACATGAAAGCACCCATTGACAATACATAAAATGAATGAGTATGGCTGTGTCCTAAAGAAACGTTACTTGTGGATACTTACGTTTTAATTTCATAATATTTTATGTGACATGAAATATTATTCTTTTGTCTTTTTTCAACCATTTATTTTTTAAAGCTTTTTCCAATCCTTTAAAATAAAAAACAAAACAAAACACTTTTAATTCACAAAACTAGCTGATGGGCCAGACATGGTCCATGGGTCCTGGTTTGCTTATCCTTATTATAAATCCTTTCTTTATCAAAACGTAATTGCAAGAAAAAGAGTTGCATCTAACTTTATGAAAATCGAGGGGTATGGCTATAACTTAATGGTCCAGCTTTGTGTGTTTTGTTCAAGGCAATTCAAATATTTCATATTATTTTACAGATATGCTAAAGGCTACCCACCTTACTCTCCATATATAGGAAGTTCACCCACTTTTTGTCATCTCCTTCATGAAAAAGTGCCATTTTGCTGCTTAAGACTAGACAAGGTAAGTAATTGTTATTTTCTCCAAAACTGAAATTATGGCATTTTGTAATTACATATATTTAAATAATTTTGTATAATCTTTTGACTAAAATATGTTTAAAGAGCATTATCTTCTCAAATGTAAATGTAATACATAAAATGGTGAATTGTACTTTCTTAACTGAACTGAAGATTACCCAAAAACTCTACTCTTCTACTAAAATACCCAATGATTCAGCCAGTCATCTTGTTAAGGAAAAAACAAAGGTGCCAAAATCTCAAAGTTATGAATTTTCCACATCCAAAGTCTCTCAAAATTACTTTGGCCAAATGGGCACTATTTATTTTGCCAGGTATTTTTGCCTCAAAACTTAATGTGCGATTGCTTACATGGTAAAATTAGCTGATCTATGTGTTAGCCACAAAGGTTCATTATTGATTAGACTGAAAGCTAATATCTGTGTCGTGGTTAATATCTCCTTTCCTAAAGATTTTACTATAGTTCTTGGTTCCTGTCTGGATGTTCCAAAGAAACCATTCAAAACAGAAAGATTCCAAGAAGGCGAGCATTTTTAAATCTCTTTCATGATATGGCCAATTGGCATGACCTGTATAAGAGCTTGTTCTCTTGATGAATAAGAAAGCAGATAAAAAGAAGATTCTCAACTGCCCCTCCACCTCCTAGAAATTAAAATGCCACTAATTCTAACCAGGAATTTTACTGTAAATTTTGGAGTTAATGGGTGTTAAAATCTGCTTACAGGCTTTGGAATTTGGGCAGATAACTTCATTAAATTTCAGTTTCCACATCTGCAAAATGTTTGTAATTTTAATATGAGCCTCATCGGGTTCTTTTGAGAATTCTATAACTTAGTGTGTGTAGAATGCTTTTAACATAGTGCCTGGAAGTTAATAAATGACTAGGCACTTAATGCATTCTGTTAGTATTCTTGCTACTATTACTTTTTTGTGTAATAAACATCATGAGTCTTGGCTATTACTGTCATTCTTGAGGAAGATTAGCAGAACATTAGAAAATTTCTGCCTTTATCATTCTGAAGCTTTTTTTTGTAAATCTTTGTCATTGCTTCCAAATATTCATCTGGGTCCATTAAGATGGACAGTTCCATCTCTCAACGCCTTTTGCTTTTGTTCTTGTTTTAATTTACCGTGTGCAGTATTTGATAGTACTCTCTGTGTATTTTTGGTAACAGTAATAAATCTTAAGCTTCAGGACTCTTCACCTGTATCGACCCTTTCTAAGAACCTGTGACTAATTTTTTTAGTTTATAATATTTGTGTTATTTTCCTCAAAGAACATTCCCCAAGAAACAGAAGCTTTAGGCCCCACAAAACCTGGATTCACTTCTTGTACCATTTTATTTTTTAACACACTGTTCAAGAGAAAAAACATACTGGGAGACCAAAGAGGGGAAATGATTTATCCCCAAGCAGGACAACTGATATAACTGAAAAGTTAAGCTTTCAGAGATACAGATTGGTGAACAATAGAGGGTCCTTTAAAACTAAAGACTGAACTGTCTCTCTACCATATAGAGAAGGCAAAGTTTCTGAATGTTGCTGACTAGCTGTGACATCTGGTATTATCGTATATTTATTTAGCATTAGGCTGGCTGGAGGTGGTGGTCTGCTCCATAAAGGAATGCCTACTTTGTAATTAGGAGATGGGGTTGGGCAGCCAATCCTACTGCATCTGTGAAGTGTGAGTGGGGATTATGTTGCCCAGTTCATTCTGCATCAGCATCAACAAGCTGGTTCTTGATCAAGGTTTATCAACACTAAATTCCTTGTTTTCTCCTTTTTGTTTTCTTATTAATTGAGCTACTTCTTCTTAAAAAAATTTTTTTTTGATGTTTATTTATTTTTGAGAGAGAGAGACAGAGCACGAGTGGGTGAGGGGCAGAGAGAGAGAGGGAGACAGAACTCAAAGCAGACTCCAGGCTCCAAACTCTCAGCACACAGCTGGACACAGGGCTTGAACCCACAAACCGTGAGATCATGACCTGAGCTGAAGTCGGACACTTAACTGACTGAGCCACCCAGGTGTCGCTAATTGAGCTACTCCTAAATTAGTTCTTTTTTTCTCATTTTACCTCATAAATCTTCAAGTTCTTAATAGTCTCAACATTACCTGTCACTCTTCCCTTTCCACGACCTCTTTGTGAGTGACCTCATTCCTTCATATGGTTGCAGATCCTACTTATATTAGTAAATCTTCAATCATACTTCCAATGAAGGCTTATTGCTCCCTCCTTTTTAAAACCATTTCCCCTTTCTCCATTCTTTTTTATACCTTAAACCTTCCTTCTGGATTCATTTTTCTACTTCCTAGATTATAGCTTTTAGAAATTCTCTTACTAAGGTCCTATCAGTGTTAAATTCTGTCAATTTCAGTTTCCCTACAAATATTCTTAATCTTAAAAGATAGTTTTGTTGGGTGTCCAATTCCAAGCTATGAGTTTTCTTTTTCCTTTAAGCACATTGGGATTTTATTTACTGCCTTATGGGCTCCATGTTGCTTTTGAGAAGTGGTCATCATCCTAGTTCCTATTCCCTGTGGAGAGTCTCTGTTTTCTGTTTGGCTGGTTTTAAGATCTTGTCATTGCCTTGGTTGTTCTGCACTTTTATTACCATGCATATGAAGCTGGATTTTTATTTATTATTTGACTGAAGTTTTGAGTATTTCATTAATTCTAGAAAATCCTCAGTCAGTATTTACTTGAATAGGGCTTCTTTCTGATACTTTCATTTTCAGGCATCTCGTTTAAATATATGTTAGACACTGTCACACTGTTTTCCAAATATGTTCATTTTTTCTTACTACTTTATATCTCTTTCCTTCTCACATTCTGAGTAGTTACTTCAACTCTGCCCTGCAGTTGACCCCATTCATATGCATCAAATGTGTAATATTACCCAGCTTTTGAGTTTTTATTTTTAATTAGTGTACTTTTTAGTTCTAAAAGAGAATATATGCATTTCTTAACTTTTTTTTAATGTTTATTTTATTTTTGGGAGAGAGAGAGCATGAGTTGGGGAGGGGCAGGGAGAGAGGGAGACACAGAATCTGAAACAAGTTCAAGGCTCTGAGCTGTCAGCACAGAGTCCAATGTGGGGCTCGAACTAGGGAATGGTGAGATCATGCCTAGGCCGAAGTCAGAGGCTTAAACCAACTGAGCCACCCAGGTGCCCCAAATATATGCATTTCTCTTAACATCTAACTGAGTATTTTAAATAATCTCTTCTTATTTGTTCATACTTTAAATGTTCTCTTTTATTTCTTTAAATACAGTAAACGTGTTTGTTTTATATTCTGAAATAATAACATCAATAATTTGTAGTCTTTGTGAGTCTAATTCTATCATTTATTGTTTCTGTTGACTCATGGTGCCTTGTTCCCAACAGCATTTTGCAATTTTTTATTAAAGAATGAAGGTAGAGAATATTCCAGAATTGGTGATGAATCCACAGAGAATCAACTAATCTCAACCCAAATAAACAAACTCACATAGAGACATAGATAGATGAAAAAGCAGAACACTAAAGGAGTTCTCCATGCAGATAATTTAGTTTAAAAGAACCTTGGTTTAATACTGCTATGTCTATTAAGTACCAGCCCCCTAGAAAATAGCAAAATACCCTGAGGGCAACAATGAGTTTTGATAAAGTATTGCTATTGTTTTTGTTGTTATTACCAGTAGTAGTATTGTACTTTTGTGTATTTCTATCATTATCTTGACAGCTCAGATATACAGTTATATAATTAAGGATTTTGTTTTGTTTTGTTTTTCTTTGCTTTTTTGTTTTTTAACAACAAAGAAAATGCTTTTTCCATATTCGTCCCTTTAGATATTCAGTACTTGGAATGTTCAAAGGTTATTTAATTATGCTATTTCTGGCAATGAAAGTCAGAAGTAGATTTTTCCCAGCATTATTGAGATATAATTGACAAATAAAAATTGCATATATTCAAGGTATATATAACATGATGTTTTGCTATCCATACACATTATGATAATTTTTAAATATAGATACCCAGATGTCATCTAGTAGTAAGTTTCAGTTTCCAGTAGAACATGTATGCACACATATTGCTGACTTTTTCTTCCCCTACATCATGCTACACACCCGCAATCATTTGTCTTGCCATGCACACCTTTGTTTCCTGAAGCAGGCTGGAGAACGGCATAGAAAAATGTAACTATTTTCAAATTTTTTATAAAATAAGGGATTTACTAGGTTAACTTAACTTTACTTTTCCATATATCCTAAATTTTTTCACCAAATTTTAGTGGAGTGTAAAAATGGCATTTCTTTGTATAATTTTTCTTCTCTAGAGTTGCCAGCATAACTACTATGAGGACGCAAAAGCCTATGGATTCAAAAATAAGCTAATTATAGTTGCAGCTGAAACAGCTGGAAATGGATTGTATAATTTTATTGTTCCTCTCAGGGCATATTATAGACCAAAGAAAGAACTTAATCCCATAGTACTGCTATTGGATAACCCGTAAGTATATTTTAAAATACCCAAACAAGACAAAGAGTTTTTAACATTATATCAAAAATAATTTACTTTAATTTGCTTAGAATATTTTAAATCAGATACATTATGGCACATGATTCATTGGGAGGTATATTTTGTGCTAAAACAATCACTGAGTATGGTTATGTTTCACAAATACTACTTGAAACATCACTGGAGCACTCTGAGCATCTTATTTAAGACTATTTTGCAAGTTGTTATCACTCAATATCAATGGGAAAGACGCCATTGAAATAATTACAGTTATTTTCTTTAAGTTAATCAGCTAGTCTGGAAAATTTCTGCCAAAACTAGACAAATTTCTTGTCTTTTGAAAGAACCGTTAATTATCATCTAAGCATATTAATGATCCATTCTTATGTGATAGTATGATACATAATTATAAGTTATTATGATTCTTCCACTGTCAAAACATACATTCTATACCATAACATGAATAATTAATGCTTTACCATGTTCATGTATTTTGAAAACGTGGGATTGATATACTCTTGTGAGATAAGACTACTTAAGCATTTCACAATCCTTATGCAAATATAAATGTGGGTCACTGAATGTTACGGTCAAACCCATTGTGTCCTAAAATTATGATATTCCTCTCTGTGACTCAAAATTGGTAGCAGATGGTTCTTAGATCAATACCATATTTTAGGATCCTCCAACTCTCCTCTTAAATTCCAAAGTGATACAAAATTTCAGGATAAACTAAATGAGGCCAAAATCTGTTGCCTTGTTCTGCCTTTAAAATTTATCAAAAGAAGTTTTTCAAAATAGAAATATCTTTCCACTATTTTAACTTAGTGACATTGTTTATTCTGAATATACCAATATCAAGACACTCATTGATGTGTCTTTTTTAGCATCATTATTGCAATGATAACTCTAAAAATTGAGAACACTCTAGAGGTTCCAGATGAAGAATTTTCAGGTATGATGACTCAGTGACTTTCCTGTTATCACTTTGGCATCCAAGGAAAGATTAGGTAAATTTAGGGCAAGTATGGGGGAGCAGAAACTTGGATTTGATGTCAGAAGAAATTAAAGCTTAATGAAACAAATCTTAGGAGGTTGGAAGTTGGGTTGCGGGATGGGTATGGCAATGGAGTGGTTGTAAAACACCTCCAAGGCCTTTGAATATATCCCTAATTCTAGAACCTCTTTGGCAGGAAGTTCTAAGGGACTGGTTGAACTGGCACACAAGAAATGCTCATTTGGCCCTGTGAATTGTAACACATCAGGTTTTGGCTCTTTGTGCTTTTGGTGTGTTTGTTCCCTTAGAGATAGTATTTAAGGTAGGTGCATTTTCAAATTGATTGCCTTAGAACATCCTCATCTTGTATGGCTTGGATCGAAGTGGATCAACTGAGGCCCCAGAATACAGAGAGAAAGATAGGAAGAGGCTTGAAAAAGAAGTATCCCTGTGGTAAAGCAAGGGGTAAAAACTGACCTTTCCCCTGCTTTATGTTATTTCAAGGTAAAATTTCTTGTTCTAATGTGTAAATCTAATTGGGTTCCTGGACCCAGTTTCAATGTGTGTATGTGTTGGTGGGTGGTTTCCCACATCCCCAGCAAGCAATACCTGAGACCAGCTGGGTGTCCTACAATTCAAGTCAATTCTAACACTACTGTCTGGGTTAAGGGTTCCACAGGTTAAGAATTCAGTCCTACAAGATTACTTCCTCCATTCAGAAGCCAATCACAAGCTCAGCTTATCATCTGTGTTTCTGCCCAACCAGCTATAGACTGGAGGTTCCAGTGACCCCCTCCTTGGACTTGAGGTGCTACTCACAAGTCCAGGTTGATAGCTATATTTCTTTCTTTTTTTTTTTTAAGTTTTTTTTTTTTTTTGACAGAGAGAGAGAGAGCACAAGTGGGGGAGGAACAGAGAGAGAGAGAGAGAGAGAGAGAGAGAGAGTCTCAAGCAGTCTCCACACTGTTAGCACAGAGCCCAACATGGGTTTCAACCCACGAACCATGAGATCATGACCTGAGCCAAAATCAGGAGTCAGACATTTAACTGCCTGAGCCATTTAGGTGCCCCTTTAGCTATACTTTTGACCAACAGACTAGAAATCAGAGTTCCCTACTCAAGTTCCATTAATTTCCTAGAACAGCTCATAGAACTCAAAGAAATGTTTACTTCCTGGATTACTGGTTTACTATAAAAAGATATAACTCAGGAACAGCCAGATGGAGTTGATGCCTAGGGCAAGGTATGGGGAAAGGGCATTGAGTGTCCACACCCTGTCTGAAGGCACCACTATTGCCAAATGTTCATGGGTTTACCAACCTAAAAGTTCCTCAGACTCCTTCCTTTGGGTTTTTATGGAGGGGTCATTACATAGGTAGGCATAATTGGTCAAATCATTGGTCACTTGTTGTTGAACTCAAACTCCAGCCCCTCTTCCCTTCTCAGAAATCAGGGTATGGGACTAAAAGTTCCAACCCTGTATTCATGGTTTGTTCCCCTGACAACAAGCCCCCAAAAGAGGTGGTTCCCAGAAGTCACCTCATTAATATCAACCTGGTTGTGATGGAAAGGGGCTTGTTATGAATAACAAGACACCCATTGTACATCTATGGTTCTGAAGTGATATAGGAACTGAGGACAAGAGAACAAACATTATGACAAAAAATGTTCCCATTCTCCTTTCCTCAGGAAATTCTGAGGGTTTTGGGAGCTATGATCCAAGAATCATGGATGATCTGAATGTCCAAATATCTATTTCTTATAAGTCACGATATTACACCTCCCAAAAGAATCCATATCTCTAAATTTTGGAGTGGTGTTTACTCCATGGAATAGAGATGGACGTTTCTCTGTTTTAATATCTAGTCTTATTAGGTAATCCCATGTCAGCATCATTAATCCTCCTGTGTCTACCTTATTATCCCATTGAGCAGGTGGCAGGGTCTAGAGTTCCTTCATGTGTGTGTCTTATGTAGATTTTTGAATGGTTATATCTAAATCAGTCCCTTTTTGTTTAGTTCTGAATAAATAAGTTGCCAAAATGCCCAATTACTGATGGATTGGTTGAATGATTGATTTGTAATTTAGAGTTATAAAAACAATTGGTCGTTTTTATAGTCTTAATTCCTAAATCTGGTCAATCATGGAAAAACCTGAAAACTCTGTTCCTCTTAATTATTGGAAAACTGGTCAGTATTTCCACATAAATCTAGATGCAGCTTTTATTAGAGAGAGTATTTTGTCTGAATGAGACCATAGAGATCCTTTAATAAAGTCAATATTCTTTACTTCTACCCTCTGTTCATAACAGTAATAATTGTTGAGCACTTATTGCCTGTCAGTCATCATACTGGACACTTTTATTTTACATTTGTTCCCCTTAGAAATATATCTATATCGTATACTGATGATTTATCCTCAGAGAGATGTACCAAGCAGCTTAAAATCTCAAAGTTTAGAAGTTACAATGATAACATTTAAATAAACCAGCTTGTGTCACTTGGTTACAGTACTCTTAATTTATAGACAAGGAAAAACAGACCAAAGAAGTTAAATGACTATTCCAAGGTTAGTTCTAGGATTAGAACCTTCTATGTAATTCATACTTCATTGTTCTTTCAACTATATGATGTTGCTTAACTTACAGGTTTTTAACATATGCAAAAAATACAGTGCGAATTCTTTTTAGAAACAGTAATATATTTTAACTGGATTATTTTGCATTAAAATTTTTTTGCTTTCCTAATAACTTACATTTTGGAATCCAATTATTCCCATGATGTTTTTTTGTTAGATGCCTTTTGTAGGGTTTGACTTTTCTTTCAAAGTGTTATGATGAAAGTACATGCTGTAATGTTTATTAGCTTCCTGAGTCCTTCCCAAAAGTGATGTCTAACATTTTTATTTGTTGTCCTCTGCTCTTTTGGCCAAGAATGAGGAAACGAAAACTAAACACTAATAAATAATGTTCCAGGAAGTTTTATGCAATCCTTTTTTTTTTCAAACAATGAAATGTTTGTTGCTCTGCCATGACTAGTATTTTGTAATCTATCCTACAATGTTACAAAGAAATATGATGCTTTTCTTCTTCAACATATTTCCATGTTATAAGAATATGTATGCTAAGAATTGTATATACTTTTTTAAGTATTAGTTAGTTTAGTGGGTTTTGACTTTGTTTTAAATTCACATGAGTATTGCTGAAAATAGTATTCAGTACGTGGCTATTTAAGTTGAAAGAACAATTAATTCAATATAACAAATAAACAATAACAGATGTCATAAGTATGGGATTTTAAGATGTAAATTAAATTGATAATATTCCCAAACATAATATGTCAAAATAAGTTTTCATAATGTTTCCAAATAGAAAGACTTGTGGATCTCATCTGATAACTTAATGAAACCCAGTCACAATGGAAAAGATCTTGCCCTTGATACTGGCTCATTAGAGCTGGTCTTGATTCTAATTGGTTGGCCATCTGTTTTGTTTGGTCTCTTGTTGTGCTATGCTGATCTTAAATATTTCGATGACCACCACAACCTTCAAGGTCATCTAGTCATCTGATAATACCATTTCATAAAAGAGATGGAGACAAGAGTCAAAAACTTTGGAATATATTGCCCAAAGCTACACAAAGTTGAAGTGCAAGATCCAGGCTTATGTTCCCAAATTTTTACATCTTCTTTCTACAATCCTTTTAGTGCATCAATCTTCTTTTCATATATAGTGTCCAGTAAACTTCAGCTTATTTTAAAAGCAATGATACATTGTCTGATATATCAGAGCCCTTATTAAAGACATTCAATCTTTGGGCTCATGGATCTGAGATATGGTCTAAGCTTACTTAACTTCTTGATAAGGCTTTTGCATGTTATCAAATATCTCTAAGCCTCAATTTTCTCATGTGTAAAATGAGTAGGACATTTATCTGAACAGCTAATTTTGAGACTTTATAAGACAGTGTGTATGAAGCACTAGTGAAATATCTCACTTAGAAAGGCAGTCAGGAAATGTCAGTTGTCCCCCTACCCCCCATACCAATCAAGAAAATGACATTGTCACTATTCAAACTGATGAGTGGATTTGGGTGAAAACCCAATTAACAATAAAGGGAAATTTATTTTAAGCACTTAAATGAAACTACTTATATGTTTTTAAGAAAGGAATAAACTACTTAACAGAATTATGAAATGCTGACAAAATAAACTGTCTCACTATATTGATTCACTTCTTGAATTTGAAATACAAAAATTAAGTCCATCACATTTATTACTTAAATGGGAAATAATGATCTTCAACTTTGCAAATCTATGCAAATCCACAAACCTTTTCACTCCTAACAATCAGTAGCTAATTAACATTTGCATATAATGGCAATTTTTATAATGAAAGCTTTTGTAAGAATATGATGTTTTAGACTCATAAACAGTCATCTTTCTTAATATAATTACAGTTAGGTTGCAGATTAATGATGTGCTCACTTTTTTTCTGTTTACTAACATCAATTACGTCTGAGTTTGTTGAATTTTAATTTCTTGTATTACTATTTAGATACAACATGTTTCATTTGAGTCTGTGTACATTTCTTTTGTTCTAGATCTCTTTTCCTCTTTATCTTTTCTTGCTTTGAAATACTTTTTTGTATATTAAGCAAAAAATCTATGAATTTATAAGTAACATATAAATATATAAGAACACATTTTAAAAAATGCTTAGTTTTGAGAGAGAGAGAGAGAGGGTGAGCAGGGGAGGGGCAGAGGAGAGGGAGACAGAGGATCTAAAAGCAGGCTCTGCGATGATAACAGAGAGCCCAATGTGGGACTTCAACTCTCAAACCGCGAGATCATGATCTGAGCTGAATTTGGACGCTTAACTGACTGAGGCATCCAGGTGCCCCTAAGTAACCCATTTTTAAATGTTTCTTTTTTGCTAATTTTTTTGTGATGAGCTTTAGAGTTAAATCTGTAATTATTTTCACTTTTCCATAATGTAATTTCTAACATAGATAGGTCTTCTGTATTTAACATTCAGATAAAAAATGCATACATTTTATTCTATAGTATTGATGGTTTTGTTTTCCTACATTCCATTCTTCATCTGTCCTATGTTTAGGGTGCAGCATAAGAATGGGACATTTCCTGTTTTTATTAGAGTTTTATGTTTTTGCTTAGTGTCTTTCAGTGTAAAGGTTATGTTTGCCAATTAACTTCAATAATTAGAAAGATTAGTCTATTAAGAGCCTATATCATTTATGTCACTCATCAATTACTAAGCAGTTTAGTGACATGAACACTGTTGCCAATTTATTTAAATGAGCTAACATAGTACATACAAATGTACAATTGCTATGTTCTTTATGTTTCAAGTTTCCTTATAAACTAACTTTATCAATAAAAGTAGATGAATCTGTTCGTTATACAAGTTACATTTGGCAAAAAGTATGGCATATAAGATTCTCTACATTAGATATGCTTCATCAAGATTATATATTTACTAGGTTTCAAGGGCTTGATTTACCTTGTAACATAGCTGAATTTGTGTAAGGATGAGCTAAGCTAGCATAATGCAGATGCTAATGTAATTTCTGAGGGTGTAGAAGGTTGCTTGCACATCGTAAATACATGTTTGTGGCAGAATTGCATGTGGCTAAAATTCTTGAGTTTCCTAAAACAAGGCAATAACTGTGTCCTCACACCTGCTTCTATAAACATGAGCTAGGGGAGGGGAGTCATGGAGGTTATCGAATGAGCAATGAGAATGGCACTTCTAATTTTAAGAAGCAGAGCAGTGCTCAGACCGAACCAGAAGGTTCTATAAAAGACTGCCGCTCGGACTGTATATTGTTATAATATTCATTGAGATGAACATGCATCATGAGTTTTTAAAATATCTGTATTCTGTGATTCATTAATATCCTTCTATGAATGCTTTGGCATAAATGATTTAAAAACTAATACAGGAAAATGTCATCTAAAGATGTTCATACCAGTATGGTATATAATAGCAAGATATAGGAAATAACCTGTAATTTCAAGAGTTAACAATATGAAAGTGAGAATAATTTATATACTGAATAATTGAGGATTTTAAACATTAATTGTGGTACATTTATAATATGTAATAACATGGGGCCATTTAAAATGACTATGAAGAAATTTAATGTTGAGCTGAATCAACATTACAATAGTATTCTTTGGAAGATTGTCTTTTTAGCTTCACTGTATTGTGCATTCTTTTTCTTTAGAGTTAAAGGGTTAAGAGGATGATCAACAGGAAGAAAATAGGTCAGGGAGGAAAAGACTTCATCTAGCTGGGATATTAGAGATGCTATCCTTCCCTTTTCCTAGAATTTCTCTCTCCTTCTCTTTTACTGGCAAACATCCAAATTTAATATCACTTCTGTGAAATGATCCCCAATTCTGCTTTCTGAGTGCAATCTATTGTTTTTTTTTTTCTGATTAAACCATATATTGTAATTATGTGCTTTTGTACATGTGTTTTATATAGTACAAGGTAACATGATATTCTTTTTTGTGTATGCCTTAGTATAGAAATGTCTATTACATAAATATATGGGTACATATATGCTGAGTGAATAGATGCATGAAAGAGTTAATAACTTTATAAAATGAATATAATAGATTAAGTGATTTCTAAGGAAGCATCCAGGTTTATGATTCTTTCCCCAAATATGCCTATAAGTATAGATTTTAATATATATTTGCTCAACAATATACATGGAGTAAGTCAATTATGTAAAGGTGAAATACTTTTAATTTTATATGATACATATGTTACATGGGTGCATATACTATATTTATTGATTAATAGGCTGATACATTAAAAAGGGCATGTTGTAATTGTGTATATCCCTTAGAGAGATTGCTCTTAATAAGCATGCTAATTTAGTTCTCTATGCTTTGGGCCATCCAAGAAAAAAATCATTAATTTCTCATTTTACAATTCTTCCTCTGCATGAATAATTTTTAAAGTCATTGATAAGACTTTTTAGTCATAATTAAGGATATCAATTCAGTATTTTTGTAGAATAATGCCATAATGTTTCTGATTTAGAAAGAAATACAACTTGTTTTTATAATATAATATAATAGTACATTGTATTATTTATAACAAGTACAAACGATATTTTATAATTAATGTTAAGAAAAAAGGCACTTAAAATTAATCTTGTCAACAGTGTTTAGTTTTGGAAATGCAAACTAAGTCAACTTACTTCCTTTCCCTAGAAGCGCTGCCACTGTTGTGACATTGTGTTTCATTTTGTAACCCATCTGCTACTTAGGCCAGATATGCATTTTCTGGATGCAATCTGTTGGTTTCCAATGGTTTACTACATGGTGGGCTCTATTGACAAGTAGGTGACAAAATCTTTGGCGCACTAACTAGTGTGGTGTCCTGTGGTTTGTCCTGTGCTGTGCCCCCGTGTTGCATGATGAGTGTAATTTGCCATTTCAGTATTGCAAATATGGTGTATTTTGCATGCAGAGCTTATGGTCTCGTGTTATACATCTTGTATTCAAACTTCCTAAAGCAGTAATCTGTTGTTGAATTAAAACAAATCTTGCTGCATGAGAATTTTGTCACATTTGTTTAGTTTCTAAAGCTATTTTAGTTTTGCACTGTCTGTAGCAATAATGTTGTTACTAAGGGCCGAGGGATAGAGAAAACCTAAAGGTTCAGTGTTGTGATGCATTGATATCATTGTCATAACTTCTGGAAACCTTCAAAATAATTTAGAGATGTTCGTTTTAGGCCAGATTTATAAACTGGAGCATTTCCTTAAGAGTTTACTTTATTCTAGTAACATATATCAATCTATAACTTCTAAAAATGTGTTAATTAAAAAGTCAAATGTGTGCAATATGTTAGTATTAAAATACAAATTCTTTTATATGCATGAGCATATAAGAAATATAAAAACTAAAGATCATAAAACTAATATGCATATAAAATGTGTTAGCTATCCATTAAAAACAAAATGTTTACCAGAACCGTCGAAACAAAATGCTAAAAGTTATCAATTAAGAACTTTCATGCTTACGTTTTGTCCTGTAGATATTGAAAAAACAAAGTCTTATAACTTTGGAAGTGTTTATTGGCTGTTGGATATATTAAAGACCAAACTAACTTATATCTAGCCTCTAGTCTACATTAATATAATTTACATGATCAGTTATCTTAATACTAACCAACTAAGATGTAGTTAGACGCATTAAAATTACTATTTAAATCCATGAATGTGAAATCAAACTATATTTTATCATTAGTAATGTTACTGTGAAATGATAATATTCTATTAAAATTCATTAGAAAAACAGAATACTTAAAAGATGAATAAACCTCCCATCTGTCTTTGTTGCTGTAAACTATGAAATGAATTCTTCCTCTATAAAAGTGTATATGTTGAGACAAAGAACTGAGAGGGTCAAGTTCCTATGAATGGAGAAAAAAGCAGGATTGGCAACAAGTTGATAATTATTGAAGCTGGGTTGGGTGATTGAAATATGGAGGTTCACTGTGTTATTCTCTTTTGCCAATGTTTGAAATTTCCCTTAAAAAAACAGACACACCTTTGAATGAATTCAAACCCATTCACAACACTGCCATATACTCATACATTCACATTGTAGTTCTTGGGAAGGCTTAGAGAAGGGTACAAAGGAAGTTGTTTCCTCTTGAGATTCTTTTTTTCAATATTAACTTTTATCTTAGTCAGCCATCTGGTGGCCAAACTGTGTAAAGCAACTGTGCTGAATAAAAAAATAGGCAAGTGGCTTTGCAGATAGGATAGTGTGGAAAAATCATGATAGACATGACATTATAATTCATTGGTAGCATAATAAAGATAAAAAAGGAATAAAATGTAATATTAAATGGATATAAAAATAAGTTATTCAAAGTTAAAACATGAAGAACAAAATGTTTCTACGTGTTTCTGAAATGCCATTCCAATTTTATGTATTTTCTACAGATTTAAACTCGTACCTAATCATAATTACTAAAATCATTTGCCTAGGTTATATGTGAACTACAGCAGCCAATATTTTGAGTATGGAATTAACTGATACATGTAGGTATAGGTAACTATTAGCTATTTGGTACCGGTACTTACAGTGAAATTTTTTGTCAAGTTTCAACCTCATTGATTTATTACTAACGAAATATTCATTTTTCTGTCATAACTTTTATGTGTATATCCTTTTCCAGTCAGGCTTACCTTCTTCCACCTTATCTGTCCCTCTTTTTATGTAGATAATTATAATGGAGAGATGATTTTTTTTTTAATTGGGGAGAAGGATTTTAAGAGCTGACATAGAAAGCAACTTAAAATTATAATAAAGTGAATTGAAGGCATCATTTTTATGGCCCATAAGGGACTATATCACATTAATTTTCTACCTATTTCTTTGTTTTTAAAAAATATATTTTAATAGACCTAAGAACAATTATGAATTTCTTAGTTAAAAGGAACATCCAAATAAAGTATTTCTAGGGATTTAAACTTGATCATCATATTGATTGGATATTGTGGTACTGGTCCCTCTTACCATAGGAAATTTATTTGGAATAACATTCTGTTTCCATAGTTTTAGCCATAAAATCTTTGCCACAGAGCATTGTTCCTGATCCAAGCAAAATATTTTTTCTGAACTACCCCTGGGGATCTTGGTAATAAGTCTGAACTACCTTGGGGATCTCAGAGCTTTGGTAATACTCTCTCACCTCATAACAGAATAAGAAATCCCACCTCCTTCCTTATCATAAGAAGAAAACAGTTCCCTCTAAAGTAACGTGGCTAGTTCAACCAATCACACACTTGGAAAATATCCTCGGGGAACTGACCCTTCAATTGAAGAATTTAAAAGGAACTACTGTTTTTTAAGGTCTACACTGTCTTCAGTCAACTTTGTACCAACAACATTCTTACACATTCAAATTTAGTCTCCTTTATCTACTTCAGCCCTATTTTTCTAGTTTGTATGAAGCAGAGGCAGTGAGATAATGGTTTCCTTGTTTCAGCTTTAATGGTAACATTTTCTTTTAATTCAGTGGGAAACTGCTAGTTTTTGTCAGTGATAGGGGAGAAGACTGACTATTATAATTCACAGGAACTTGTATCTAGTTTAGCAATTATTTCATGCAACTAAAGAAATTAGGTTATTCAGTTGGTTGCTCAAAAACTAAATGGTAAATGGTAAGTTTGAATACAACTGATATTTATATATTTTTCATGCTCGTGGCTGTGTTGAACCAATCTTTAACACATAGCTCTCACAAAGAGATAATCCACATTTGAGAATATTTCATAGTTTACCATTTCTTTGTTGGGCTAGACCATCTAAGGTAATATGAGTATTCATCTCTACTCTTATCAAAAGTACTGTAGGGATAAAGAAGATGTAAATGTCATGTCTTTGAAATAGTGAGAGAAAAGTTCTGATATGCTTTATTTCTATTTGATGGCAAAATGGGTGTTTTCCGTGTTTTCCTTATCTAATTAATAAATATTATTTAAAAATTCTTAAAGCATAGTGCTTTGAAACGGTTAAGATCTAATGAAACATAAACAGCTCAAAAACACAAATTATTTAATATCTGTAGAGAATGTATTATAATCCCCATTAACATCTACCAGGGCAAACTCTGTGAAAGCCATCTATGAGGGCAACCTATACAAGTGTAGTGGGTAAGCAAGCACTGATCTTAGTACCGTGATTTATTGAAAGTCCATTTTTCTCTGTTGATTTTTATCAAAGCCTAGATGACTTACTCAGGTGTGGAGTGACTTTCGCTGCCAACATGGTGGTTGTGGACAAAGAGAGTACCATGAGTGCCGAGGAAGACTACATGGCCGATGCCAAAACGATTGTAAATGTGCAGACCCTTTTCAGGTAACTGTCTGAATAGCTCTGCCCTGTTGTCTACGTACCGCTAAATATCTGTGAAATATTTGGCTCTGAGTCTGTATAAAAGGAATGAACATGAGATACTTACCCTGAAGTTTTATGTTCATTCATTCAATCCAAAAGCAAATACTTATTTAACATCTAATGTATGACTGGCACTATATGTTTAATTTATTTTATTTTTTTTTTAAGTTTATTTACTTATTTTGAGACGAGAGGGTGGGACAGAGAAAGAGGGAGAGAGAATCTCAAGCAGGCTCCACACTATCAGCGCATATCCTGGCATGGGGCTTGAACTCACAAACTGTGAGATCATGACCTGAGCCAATGTCAGGAGTTGGACACTCAGCCCACTGAGCCAGCCAGGCACCCCACCATGTGTTTAAGTTTTAATGCAGGATCATCATTCTTTTAAAAATCAATAGAATAATAAGTGTGGTTTTTTTTGTATAGTTTAACATAACAAATTCTAAATCCTGTGCTGTAGTAGTCATGATTTGTGACAGACCATGTGTGTTACAACTTTGGTTTTATGCCTGGCAGTGGCCAATAGTACGCGTTTACAAACTGGATTACTAGGAATGAAATATCGTAAGACTGTGAACAGGTAATTTACCCATGTTAGGAGCCAAGTCATAACTCATCCAGATAGGAATTTTCTTTATGGTTATCTTTGAGTAACAGTGAAAACCAAAGAAAAGGTCATGCTATAATCAAAGTCAAAAACTCCCCTGTAAATGAAGACATCTATGTCACTTGAATGGTTCTTTCTGAAATCATTTTAAAATTTAAATATCTAAAAGATCACTATTTCAGTTTCATGATTTTTGCACAAGGCCAAAGGACATACCTGAGCTACCAAATTATGGAAGTAAATAAAACAATCTGAACTCCATCATCATCTCCCATCACTCCACCTTTATAACCTTTATATTGTAGCAAAGCATATACTGAGGGTAATTTTCAGTTTATAGTTTGAGTTTAGAATTCAGAAGAGAGAGGCTAGATGTGAGTCCCACTTAAGGTGATTATTTACTATATGATCTTGGGCAAATTATTTCCTTCTCTAAACCTCAGTGTCTTAATCACAAAGTTGATTGGAATTTAAAAATATATAATGCTGTAGCACGTGACTGGTAGTTTTCAATTATTCAGTGAAGGCTACTGTAATATTAGCACTCTCACGATCACTTTCATCTGACAGAGTGGAAAAGCCACAGACCTTGGAAAAATATAACAACAAACTTCATCTGTCCCAGAGGTGCTAGTAGACACTATGTGACCTCAAGCATATTTCTTAACTTCATAGAAATTCAGTTTCTCTCATGTATAAAATGCATGTGGACAATAGTTAACCCTTCTTGCAGTGTTAATGTGAAGACTGGAAATTAGGTATATAAAGAGTCTGTTTTCCAGCATCTGGAACATTTACTCTGAACTTGCATGAGAAAGTCTTGTGTCAGAAGGAGAACAAATGTACCCTCTAAAGTTACTGTAATGAGGCGGTTCATTTAGAATAAGGCTGACTAGTTCTTGAGCTATATGAAATAGTACAGTTAAAGGGAGAATAGCACATGTTTAAAATATGACAGATATGTAAGTAATTTTTTTTCTCTAGAGAATGCAAAAGGATATTATAGGGTATAAAATTAATTTAGAAGGATGAGATTTACAGCCAGTGAACAACGTAACATCATCCTTTTTATTCCCTGTGTGGCAAAAGCTAGTTATATTTTTAACAAGAGAGGATCTTTGGTTCTTTTGATTAAACATACCATTTTAGCTTTCAACTTATCATGAGTTTATTTCTATTACGGTAAAGTTTCTATTGACCTACTTTTATTGTATATACTATGAATGAATAATTTTGATTTTAAGATAACAATCAATCAATCAAGAATAAATCCCCATCTTACTGAGCGATGCAAAGGCTCTAATATTTTTAAACTAACTGACCAGAATAACTAAGGGTAGATATACATGTAGCGATATTACCATTATTTCACTAAGTACATAACAATATTTTTCAAGAAAACAGTTCTGTGAAACATTTTTTATGGGGTAATCCATGAGCTCCTAATCTAAACTAGTGCTAAACTAGGCTAGTCTTATATAATAAAGTGCAATGGATCCCCATGATGTACTGAATGTTATTTATATAGATAAATGACCAAAACTATGCAAATTTATTAGTTTCATCGTATAGGTGCAGTCAGTTACCACCCTTGAGGTCACCCACATTCCTTGAAGATTTTAGTTCCTGATTCACTGTGACTCTAGAAATCCTGCTTCTATCATAATTCTTGATGGTATCAGCAATCCTACATAGATGATCTTTTCAGTGTTTTACCTTAGCCACCTGTTCTCATGGTCGTAGCCTTTACCTTGAAGTACCAATGATTTTACCCTCCTTCTTTTCAGTTTCATTCAGTTCTGAGTACTACTACTCTGAGTACTATTGGGGGTATTTCTTCTAATACCCTCAATCTTAGCAGCCTTTTGTCTCCACTAGAACCTACTATCCACTGGTTCTGCTACCTTTTCACTGTCCTTAGTCATCTGAGGGCTTTTCTTCCATGCTTAACAGATTAAGTTCCAATATCAAGCATTATAATCACTCCTGTGCTGAAACCCTGAATTAGTGTCCACTAATTACTGATTAGTGTCCACTACTGTGGACTGACACCGATCTTAACTCTCTTTCCTGTCTCCCTTCCTCCGCCCTCAGTTTTCTATCCTTTCAGCTTCTCTGCCCATCACCTTGCATGAAATTTCTTAGAGACAGATGACAAAATTCCAGAGGTAGGATCCAGTTATCTTCATAAGTGAGCAACAGGCAATCAGAAATCCAGTCATAGTGGCTGGATACCAAGCTATTTAGGATTAAAGCTTAAGGCTCCATCTCTAAGAGAACACTGAGTATATGAAAGTCAATAGTGTTAAAAAGGATTGAAGAAGACTAGTTAAGTGATGCAAACAGACTTTATTTAACATTTCACAAAGTGGGCAGTCTCCATTCTCAAGGATCAAGACAACTACAGAATGGAGTGTGAGGCAGGAAGCTTTTATGGGGTAAAGAGTAAGGAATAAGAAAGAGAAAAACAAAAAATGAGTAAGGAACAAAAAACAAGGAAATAAGTATAGACCCCAGAGTTGGCTTGGCATTTTGGGATTGGCTGACTGGATATATTGTGTTTCTGGTCAAGTGGAATATTTACAGGTATCAAGTAACCTAAAACAATTTAGTAATGAGTTTGATATTTTTTAAAAAATGTTTATTTATTTATTTTGAGAGAGAGAGAGAGAGAGAGAGAGAAAGAAAGAAAGCACGGGAGGGGCAGAGAGAGAAGAAGAGAGGGAATCCCAGGAAGGCTTTGTTCTATCAGGGCAGAGACCAACGTGGGGTTTGATCCCATGAACCATGAGATCATGACCTGAGCCAAAATCAAGAGTCAGACACCTAACCAACTGAGCCACCCAGATGTCCCGAATTAGATATTTTTTAATCAGTGGAAAGCAGCCTGTGAATTGGGGGAGTACAGTGCCTCACAAGCAATGAGACACTTTCCCGGAGAGATTTTGGGCAAGAGTGAGATTTACAGAATGTTAGAAGAGGCAACATGGAAACAGGGCATGATGGGCTAGGAGGTCAGGCATTTGCTAAGGCTAGTAATAGATCCTGTTTTCTAGCATAAGCTGAGCTAGCTAAAGCTGAGTTGGAGGATTAGGGTTGGTGTATATTAGGTTTCCTTGGTAGATATTTACCAAAAGTACAGGCTGACATGTTTAGATTTGTAACATGGGCCAGGCCACTGAGACAGCCTCTGTTTTGTGGGTCCCAAAATACAAATTAACGTTATCACAGAGACAGAAAAGTTATCTAAGTTTTTAGTTTGCTGGCATGGCAACCCAACAGGAGAAGCTCCATCGCGGTCCTAGAATTTTTTTTCAATAATAATATCACGAAAATATCTCAGCCAATCCTTATATCTTCATGAATATCATTAATTTCCTCAAACAAGAGCCGAATTCTAATCTTCTCTGTAGCTGTATATATTAAGCAAGTTAAGATTACCTTCTGCTGTTGCTCTGTATAGAGCAATGCTACATTTTATTAGCATTAGTTTGTAAATACCATTTATCTTGGTTATTTTGACATTCCATTTTGACATGGGGCATTTTGACCTTTACATTTTCAGCTTTTAAAACTACTAAAGAATATGTTAGAGGAATCTTCAATCTGTGGTTGTATTAGAGTCCAGAACATAAGAATGAGATGGAATTCAAATATGAAATGAAAGCAACAGTGCTCTAGTTCTAGGTATTGATAAAAACTGGTATGATTTGTTTTGCTGGCTAGGAATAGGGTTAAATTTGTTGTTATTCAGAAGCTCACAGTGACCACTTGAATCCGTACCTGCCCAGCTTACTCTACAGCTTCACTTGACAAGGTCTCTCTTTTGTCCAGATTGTCCAAGGACCTTTCAGAGTTAGTCCCAAAAGACCAAAGGCAAAATAGGAGAAACTCACTAATTCACTAGCAGTATATTTGGGTGGCGGGGCTAGGAAGAATTAGAGAACAGTTGGGGGCATTGGGAGAATTCCTTTTCATCTGGAATTGCATTTACAACTCAAACATAGTTTTGTAATTGAAAACTGGATTACACAATTCAATGTGTCTTTATCCAGTAGGGCAATTATATATTTGCTGGTTTGGCCCTTGCATGTTTCTTCCAGAGAACCTACCCAGGAAGTGTTTTATTTTCCATATCCAGAATCTGGAGCATGACATACAAAGTGTTAACACTCAGATGTTTGATAAACATTCCTTAAGTTTGTTCTGGGATGGCTGGGACAAGAGGGGCCTCCAGCCTCAGCCAAGCTTTGTCACCAGAACAACGTAAGCAGGCCCTGTATTGATCACTTGCCCAAATTTGTTCCTTCACTTACGATGAGTTTACCTTTGTGGGTTCGGAGTAGTCCTTTATAGTAAGCAGCAAACTCCTTCAGGGACAATCTATTCCAGAGGTTCCAGATTCTCTAGGTAAGAGAGTATCTCTAGTACTTTACTCTGAAGAGATTCCTTGAATCCTAAACAATTGGCCCATCAACCTTAGAGACCATTTCAAAGTACCAAAGACTATAGGAGATAAGGTCTTTTCAAGTCAAATATGGCTAAGCCTCTTTCTCTCCTGTGCCTATGGACCTTAGTTTATACACCTAAGAGAAAACACTCATGGGTCATTCTCCTTGAAAGATCTGCTAAGTGAGTGTCTGATTTCCAAATTGAAAGAAAAGCAGGTCCTCACTTTAAAATTTAAGTGTCTCTTGCTAAAGTTTTACCTCACAAGCACTTGGTGTATTGAAAATATTGCCTGTTTTCACATTTTTATGAACAAGTGTTAATATCTAAACTAAATTTAAAGAAGCATGCCAAAATGTGCCTTGAATTAAAAACAACCACTTCAAAATGGCCATGTCATCTATCACTATTCTCATTTAACTGAAGAAAAAAAAGACGATATTGAAAGCAACTTACTGGCTCATCCTATCCTATATAGGAAAAAAAAATGGCCGATTCAAACCAACAGCCTAAGTCTGTGTATCAGGAGAAAGGGAGAGGAGAAAATTAACTCAAGGAGTCGTGAAGCAAATGTTTTTCTAGAGAGCACACAAGATAGATAAACATTAGTTTAATACAGAATGGGTACAAAAGTAAATACTTGCTAATTTTAAAAGATGAACTAAGGTATATTAAAAATTTTTTAATTTATTTGAGCAAAAATCAGTTCAGATTTGTCAGTGCCAGGTAGGAAGTAGTTAGAAACACTCCATGGACAAGAGTGAGGGACTTACAGAGAAGAGGCAGAAGTAAAGCAAAGAAATAATTGATCAGCTACAGCTTAAGTGGTTGTATTATTTGAGAAAGCCTAGTTGACTGTTTGTGATTGGCTGGCCTTTGGTTTTGATTTCTTAACCTTGAGGCATGTATAGGTTGAGGTGTTGATTTGTTTAAGTAACCTGCTAAGGTGTTAGAGCCATCTCAGTCTAATGGCCTCCTTATTTAATTAACATTAGTTTTGTTTGCATTGTAAAAGTCCAGGAATGATTTAGTTCAGAAGTCTCTTAGGCTGATTTTGTTTTAATATAAAGATATTTTTGCTTTTGAATTTTTTCCTAAAATGTAGCTGATCAAACTGGTAAGATAATCAGTGCTCTGGCAATGGGAACATTCATTCAAGTCATGGATCTGTGTATTGCAGGAATCCGAGAAATTCATGCATTAACCCCATAGTAGGTCAGGAGGACGTCTACAAACACCTACACTTGTGATTTATTCATGGTATTATTGAGCATCTAGTAAGTTTGGGGACTATACAGAATGCTATGGCTGAGCAGTGCCTAAGGCAGACATAGTGATCAGTAGTGATTAAGTAGTGATAGTCTAAGCAGGGAACATATTAAACAAGAGATTCCAGTAGAGAATTATAAATGTAGCAGCTACTGAAAAGAGTATAGTGTTATACAGGTACAGACAACAAGAATGTATGATCTAGTCCAGTGGTTCAAGGAACACCTACCTGTTATCTCCCTGAAGAATTTACTCAGTTGTTTACTTGATAGACTAAGCAGGCAAGGAGAGGAGTAGAACATTCCACAAGGGGGCAGCATATCCAAAGGCTCTGAGGTATTGAGGCGGGCAAAATTGATGACTTGGAGCAGAGCAAGTGGAAGACTGACAACGTGAGGCTGAAGTCTGAATCTGAATCAGAATATTCATGGCTTTGTAGAGCACGGTAGCAAGTTGATCTTCATTATAAGAACAACAGGAAGGAAATCACTGAAGGATAGAGTTTAAAAATACTATTTTAGCTACGACATGAAGAGTGGTTTGAGGGGAAAGTAAGAGGAGGGGAGAGCTGTGCAGTTAGAAGACTTGCATCCCCAGGATGCAAAGAGCATAAATGGCAAGTTAAAAAATAAAATCAAAAAAGAATATTGTCTTTATGTTGGCACAAGTAAGATATTATTATTGGCACAATAATCATAGTTATTGAGGAAATGTCATACCTCTGTACGTGGGAAAAGACATAATTGAAAATATTGATAATGAATATGTATAAATACAAGAATGATTCATTTATGTAGTGCAGAAATATTTTTATTATTTTGATTGGTTTACATAGATAAAAAAATTACATACAGGAGATATCTGATATCTCAGACTTAAAGTGTTTAAAAAGTATTTTTAAAAGATTAAAATATATTCATATTTATTTTAGTGTTGAGAGCCAATTGTAATCTGAAACTGGTTTTTTACATATCTAAGTGAGTCTCTGTACCTATATTTTAATATATACGTTTGTTATTCTGAAACATCATTCCTAGCCACCACAACAGATCAAAATTTATAGTGTAGCACACTAGCTCCGTTTTTTTAATTAAAATATTGTGAACATTTTCCAGATTTGTATGCCCTTATGTTTGTTTTTCTTGAAAATATAATTGCAGGTAGTCTCAGACTTCTCCCAGTGGTCTGTCAAGTAGAGTATATGGTGTGTTTTTCATCTTCAATTAGTTAGCATAACTGGGCATGTCTGTCAAAAGTATTTTTTGAATAAATTATACCAAGCAGAGAATTAGTCCATAGAGATTTTGCACCTCTCCACAATGATACTTACATCACTCAGTCAGGACATAAATTAATTGTAGAAAAGTTTTAAATAGAAAAAAATATTATTTTTCTTGTTTTTAATGTTTATTTTTGTTTTTGAGAGAGAGAGAGAGAGAGCGACAGAGACAGAATGCGAGTGGGTTAGGGGCAGAGGGAGAGAGAGGGAGATGCGGAATCTGAAGCAGGCTCCAGGCTCTGAGCTGTCAGCACAGAGTACAATGCAGAGCTTGAACTCATGAACCGTGAGATCATGACCTGAGCTTAACCAACTGAGCCACCCAGGCATCCCAGACCATATTATTTTTCAATTACAGTATTGCTTTATTATGATCTAGTACCTAGGGAAAAAATACATTTATTATGTCATTTTATTTCTAAAGTGTTTTATACTCACAATGTGTTTAGGTCATATTAAAGCCCAGAAGTAGATTTACAGATTCATATTTTAAGATACATAATTAAAGTTACTAAAAAACCAAATTTATGAATGTATTATAATTGAATGTAAGTAATAGTTTATAGATATAAAAGGCAATGCACTAAAACATTTCATTAAAGTATTATTTAGTTCTAGATTTTCACTAGGTGGCAGACGTAGACAATGCATTCACTTTCTCAGTTTCAAATAACATAATGGTATTGGTTCATTTATATAGAACAGAAACAGCACATCATATAAACTTTTTGGTTCTATCTAATTTCAACTCTACAAGTCACTTAAATACAATGACCAGATCAACCAATCATATTATCATTCACTGTTACTCAGCTCTCAAGTATATAGCTACACATTTCTACTTGATATAATGTGTTAGAAATCATCCCAAGTAATCCCACAAAAGTATCCAAAGTTTGAAAAATAATATGTATGAAAGATAAAAGCTATATTTCGCAGAGAAAATTTAAACTTTCCAAAAGATGAAATAAATTTTCATTGTTTTGCAGCTATGTTTTTCTCACAAATTACTTCTCTGGCCTTATATCTCAACACTGTCCTGGATGCTTCTCACAAGCTATCCATTTACTGGTGCTTAATGCTGCATAGTCTGTGAGATTCAGTCAGCCATATTTATCACTCTTATAAAAATATATACAGCCTTATAACTTACACATTTTTATAGTTTCCTCTACTGGGTAGTAGAGTCTAATTTAAAGGCCAGCATATCTCTTCATACCTCTTTTTAGGTCTTGGAGACCAGAGCTTTCCAATAACAAACACTTCATTATTATTTATTAAATTAGATATTAAAAATATGCCTCAGTTAATAGAAATAACAAAATGAAGTTATGATCTGACAGCTATTATCTTGTGTGTGTGTGTGTGTGTGTGTGCGTGTGTGTGTGTGTGTGTGTGTGTTTTGGGATAAGGTGGTGAATAAGAAGGAAACTAATGCAAAGCTATGGGACGCGTGAAAACTCTCAGGATCTTTCTAGAATAACACTATCAGTTGAGCCTTGGCCTCAATTCATTACAATGAAATGTTATTTGAGTTAAAATATTTTCTTTTCTCAGGAGATCATTATAGCAAGATGTGACCTTCAAAATCGCATACTATGAGAATAGGGACTCTTAGATCAAAGAACTCATTAGGGACAATAAGCTCATCACGTGGAATTTTTGTCAATTGTCATATTCATCTTATAAATTTCTCTTTTGATATTATCCACAAAGTCACTTGTGACTTCTTAAATTAGCTTCATGAGCTTCTCTTCTATGCCATTTCATAATTGTAGAGAGAAAAATATCTAATAAAAAGCCAAATGACTAAATTTATTTTTCTTATAGTGCTAAAATGTTGGTTAAAATATTCTTTGGGAAATAGCATTTCATTTTTCTTGCATTGTACAGACAGTTTATGTGACAATGCCTGCTGTTGTAATTGAATGTAGTTTTATGCCTAAGGCTAGGAATCACTCACTCATAAATATGTTGTTACAAAATATACCATATTGGATTGTTAGTGTGATGCAAATGCTTTTTTGTGTGTGTGTGTTTTTAAATGTAGGTTGTTTTCCAGTCTCAGTATCATCACAGAGCTTACTCACCCAGCCAACATGAGATTCATGCAATTCAGAGCCAAAGACTGTTACTCTCTTGCTCTTTCAAAACTGGAAAAGGTAAGACTTCCTATTAAGGAGGTTGCATTTAACTATTTTTCCTGAAAGAGTAACTCTGAAATTCCTGTATATAGAAAGAAATGCCATGGGATAGTAAAAATAAAAATGCTGCTGTGAATTCTTGTTTTGGAGCTAAAAATCTTCGTTTATAATTTTTTAAGGGAGTTGATGGATTTGAACCATTGGTATCACAAGTGAACATACTGAAGATATCTTGTTCTCTCATCATTTATTATAGATTGAAAGCATGATTTAAGAAAGAGTTGAATGCAACAAGAATGCATATACCCGCTTATAATGTCAGTTATATTGATAATATCATGAGCGCTATGTCAAGAAATCCATGTTGTATAGAAGGCTTTGCAGTTTAAAATAATCCTTAAGGCCTTAGAAAAGGCTTTCTTGAAAGTTAGCTTCCCAGATGTCACCAACACAATCTGAGACAAAGCTGAGTTTATTGCTTACTTAGATAAGGGAGATGGTCATCTCAGAACTTTGGCAGTGCTTTAAAACTGGGTCAAAGTTTATTGGGTTTTGGAAATCTTATTTAGTGAGGGTCTTTTGAAGTGGGAGTTTGATTAGGATTCACAAGGGATCAGGGTAATGTGAACGGACAAAGTAGTTATGTGGACAGAGAGGTGTGGTTTCCATGCTTAGTGTCTAGACAAGAGTGTCAGGGTAAATGGTTTTTGCATGCAGCATTGACTTGATATTAGTATACTGGGAGAATTTCATATAGAGAAAACAATAAGATTCAATCTTATACATGTGAAAATGTGTTAAGTCTGTTCTATCTTCATTGTTTATAACACTATAAGAGATACAGAAAACAATGCCTTATATTTGTTGTTGTTGTTGTTTGGTTAGTTCATTTTTTCACTTCATTTTGTTTTGATTACATAGTCCTAATTGCTAGGAGATATTTTGCTGAGTAAGGGCATTTCTGTACTCTGGTTTGTTGATACCCAGCTTCAGAGCTGGTCACATACATTGTGTCAGTAGAGCCTTCCCACTGTTCCTTTATTGTCATAGTTACGTTTTGTCAGGCACTGCCTTCAGAAGAGGGAACTGAGTTTAAGCCAGGTAAAATAAGTTTTCCAAGATTACATAGCTGTCAAGTCAGTGCAGAGAATCTTAAAGACATTAGCATTGAGGACAGAAAACTTCCATTATGCCACACTGCTTTAACAACATAGAAAGGGTGGTGGCAGGCATAGTGAATTGGGTCAGCATCCACAGACAAACCCAGTTACCAGGAATCCAGCTGGAATCAGTGCTGGCTTGGTGTCTGATGGTCTCCTTCATGACAAAGTGAGCGAGGATCACCTAGTGATGAAGAATGCAAGCTCCGGAGTTAGATTGGTCCATTTCTCTACTACTTTCTAGGAATGGAACCTGGCTAAATAAATTATTTACACATTGATAGCTTTGGGATTCTTCTCTGGAAATAATGGTAATAGACAAATAATAGGATCGCTGCAAGATTACACCGCATGATCTATCCAAAACATTTAGCTGTTTTGTCATATAGTCAGTACCCAAATAAATGGTACTAAAAACATAATTATAAATTGTTGTGGATGGCACTAATAAACATTCCATTCTGTGTATTCAATTTTACACCGAATAGATGTTTCAAGGTCATAACTGTGGAAGATGTTTTCAGTAATGTTGACTGCATGTGTCTATATTTTTGTGTGTCTGTTGCATTAGGGAAAAAGAACAAAATGATATTTTTATTTTTGTTGGGGAATTAATTTAAAGTCTTTTGCCAGCCTAGAAATCCTCTTCACAAATGTAGGAAAGTTTTACTTGCATAAGCATTAAATCAGACTGCAATATATCTCAAGCAATCCACTAAAGAGATTGCAAAAAACAGAAAGGCATCTCATCCTTTTATACAGCCAGGCAAATACAGTCATTTGCATACATGCTAATGTCTTGATAGAAAGGAAAAATAAAACTTCTTGTATTTCTGCAACAAGTAAAAGTTACAACTTCAAGCCCGGCACCTAGTCTAACCTCTCACAGAGACCGAAAGACAGGATGCTTTATGCTCACATTTCAGAAAGATAGTTCTAAAGCTCCCAAGAAAGACTTCACTGATTTGCAAAAACTGACTACAGATTATTCAGGTTTTCAAAAGGTTTGCATCCCACTCAACTAGAGAAAGAACTTACAACCGCAAGTTTTCTAGGGGAAATGCTTTAGCAAAAAAGAGCAGGAAGGAATGAGTTTTCTTTGTCTTTTGGCATCAGGGGAATTCACTTATTTTTTAGATTTGTATTTACTCTGACATGCTCTAGATATTTCCCAAAATAAATAAAGGAATTCGGTACATTCCCTAATTGTTTAGAAGTAGAGGGGCCAGGGGAATTGGAATTAAAACCAATTGGTTTGGAGGTTATAAAGTCATAGGAAATTCTTTTCAATTCAGTCATTACCACTTTGTTCATCTAAATAAGGATTTGGTACATAGAAAGTTTTTAGACTTTTGGACTGTTTTGACTTAAATTGTGTTCCTCCCCCTCAAAAAAACATGTGTTGGAGTCCTAACCTCTAGTACCTCTGAATGTGATCTTATTTGAAGATAAGGTTTTTATAGGGGTAATTGGATTAAAGAAGACCATTGAGGGGGGGGGGTCCTAATCTAATACAATTGGCATTCTTATAACAATAGTAAATTTGGACACAGAAACAGACACACATAAAGGGAAGACAATGGGAAGAGAAACAGGGAGAAGACAGCCATTCACAAGTCAAGAACAGCCTGGAACAGATCCTTCACTTAAAATCCTCAGAAGCAACCGATGGTGGTGACATGTTAATTTCAGACTTCCAACCTCCAGAGCTCTCAGGCAATAAATTTCTGTTGTGTAAGCCACCCGGTCTGGAGTACTTTGTTAGGGCAGCGCTAGGAAACTAACACATGTGCCATCAATGATATGGTAACTGTTCATTTCCAGTCAGTGCTTTTTATCTGATATAAATACAGCTAACTTATCTCTTAAAGTAATTATCTTTCTTTGTCTTCTGGATGCAAGGAGATATTTTTAGGATTAGGAAACTGACCTTTATTTCTAGTATTTGAGTATCACGTTCTAGAGTTACATTGGCTGAGGAATAGGTAGATTTTTATTCTTTTGAATGTAATTATGAATATCATTTTATTCTATCTATAATTAGATGCACTTACACAGATGAAACCTTCACCTTTAGAAACATAATCAGTTTTTGAATTAGAAACAAACAACAGCTGGGCTGCTTGCCACACTTTTTTGACACTAAGTGGTTTCCATTTAAACTCAAGAAATGCTGGAATTGGTCAGGATGCTTGTGGAAGATTAGATTGCTTTGACCCTGGCTGCTTTACTTGTGTGATGATTACATTTGGGTGGTTTCCTGGTAGACCCTGCATTCTAATAGAACCTTGGTTGCCATTGGTAATGCAAGTAATAATCTGTAAGGATTCTCTGGAAGAGGCCACTCACGGAAGAATATCCACAATAATAACTTCCATTAGGAAGAGGAGAGAACTGAGAACATGGAAGGATTACTGGTCTGTGACAATGATGTGAGCAATAGATATTGTTGAGGACCTCCGTCTGTTCTTATAAAAAGAAAAGTCCTTGATTATTCCTTGATTACTTTTCTTAGATTTGCTGTCTGGAGGTATTCCTTTTTCTGTTGTTTTATGTGACCCCTGTCTCACCGCAAGCTTCTTCCTAAGCTATTTTTATCCACGTCACTTTGGGAGTACATACTTCTTGCAGCCTGTGTGAGTTTTGTATCTTGCTTATTGCTTATGCAAATTTGAAAAAAATCTAAAGATCTTTAAGCTTATGAAAGCACTTTTTTCCCAAGACATTTAAAGTCTAAAGATTTTTCAGACTAGTCTGCTAATTTCTCTCAAAAACTTGATAAACTTCTGGTATACTTACTTCCATAAATTTTTATGGCCAGACTGTCCTCAAAATTCCTTCTTAAAATATAATTTTTGAGTTTTTATTTCTTCGTCTCCTCAATCCATGCATCTCTCTATCTCCTTGGAAGCTACCTTGAGGTTATTGAGACAATAGTGTTGGGTTCGACTTTGTTGTTCAATGCCTTGTTTCAGTTTTCTCTCCTGTGCTGTTGGCATTTAGAAGTACACAGTTTTTAAATATTGGAGGCTCCTAATCTCTCAGCTACCTGTTTATTTTTAGTCTCTACTTGAAACTAATTCTTGCCTGAACTACTGCTGTCCTTGTAATGTCCAACGAAAGACAGCAAGCAAATAACTGCATATACACACCAATATTAAACAGATAGAAGTTTTTATGAGCCAGGACTGGGAATGGCAAATAAACTTCCACCCGTATGCCATTGGCTAGAACTCAATCGTGTGTCCACACCAACTTCAAGGGAGACTGGGAAATGTAGTTCAGTCATGTGCCTAAGAAGAATTGGGCAGTAGATTTTGGTGGACAGTCAACATTCTCTGTCACATGCAATATATCACACTGATTTTTTTCAAATGTATATAATCAAGACATTTTCTGAACATTAGTGCTTTAGTTGGCATTTTCCCATCATCTGATCTTTCTTTTGTCATTATCCACTTTTGTTCCTGAGTTGTTTTGCTTTACAATATTCTTTTTGTCCTGGATATTCCCATTACTACCAGTGTTTTCCCAATATTACTTCCCACATTTGGACATTGGTCATGTTGGGTCATTGAGACTTCCCCTAAAAAAGTAAGTGTAACAGGCATCAGAAACACAGTATTGGAGCTAAGCAGAGATGAAAAATGTGACAGATAATAAGGAAACAAAGAAGAGGACAACAATATGGAAAAGAGAAATTTCTATCTCATTTCCCTCTGAAGACTTATTTCATCTCTCTTGTTTTGATGCATTTCATAAAAAAGCCTTTTATTCATGCAGATGACACAATTTGCTTTAAAACTGCTTCCTTTAAAATGGCTTTGGAACTATCACCATTCCTCAATAATGATCATAATTACACTTGAGCAATCATATGGTAATTGCACACTAATGTAAGAGGCAAAGTAATGAAAATATGCGTTTAATAGTGTGGTATTATATATATATATATATATATATATATATATATATATGTATATATATGTTTTGTCTTTGTCCCCGGTTCCTAATGCAGAGCTTCAAAAAAATCTTGGAATTTAGGAGTGTCTTTTGTTGTTCATATCTTTCAACCATACCTGATTTTATGCTAAGGAGGCAACTCATAGAGGAGATAGCTTCAGCATGAGAACCAGAAAAAGCAACCTTATGATTAGAATATTGAAACTTTCAATATCTTCATCACCTTCCAAACCTCCAGGGACAGAAGAGGGGCTGGACATTGAGTTTAATCACATGACTAATGACTTAATTAATCGTGTCTACATAATGAAACTGATAAAAACTCTGAAAAACGAGGATTCGAGAGCTTCCTGGTAGGTCAACATATTGATGTACCAAGAAAGCAGCATGTCCTGACTTCATCGGGACAGAAGCTGCTATGCTCACGATCCTTCCAGATTTGCCCTGTGTCCTTTTTTTTATCCACCATTCATTTTCATTCTTTATAATAAAATGATAATTATTAAATATAGCATTTTCATGAGTTCTGTGAGCATTCTAGCAAATTATCAAAACTGAGGGAACTGTGGAAAGCCCCAAATTTATAGCAGTCTGGACAGAAGTACAGTTGCCTTGGAGACACATAGGACTTGTGACTGAGGGTAGTCTTGTGGGACTGAGACCCCTTAACCTCTGGGGTCTGAGTCAACTCTGGGTAGTGTCATAATTGAATTGAATTGTAGGACATCCAGTTGGTGTCACAGAACTGGTGTCAGACTGCAAAGAGTCATGTCTGCAAATCATATCATTTTGTAGTCAGTGATAGAGCAAAATGATAAAAATTGGAGATAGCTTCTGGGAGAAATAAGTGAAGACTATCAGAATTATTTGTTCAACATATGAACTGTGTAAAAGCAAGAAGGCAAATTTTTCATGTTCTCAATTTAAACTGAAGCCAATAAATATTTACTAAGCACCAATTATGAGCCAAATACCTTACTAAATGCTAGAGGTTTCCAATAGAATAAATACTTGCAATTTGTAATGTGATGGGAGGAACAGATAGATATATAGGAACAGACAGAACACATGTCCTTACTTTTTTTGTGTGTGCAAATAATTGGACTACTTTTTGTTCATAATCAAAGTACTAGAATGGCTGAATGCAAGTTTGGTATTAGCTGCCTACATGAGATTTGATTCATTAGGAAAGATTTTTATCCTGTTTTTAAGCAAATATTTACCTTTTCCCTTACTGGTCCACAAAGAATTTGAAGAAAATATTGGTATTAGTTTCTATTTCTTTTGAATGTAGAAAAGCATTACCTGATCCACTCTGGAGGAGTGATAAAATGTTATTTATGTGGATAATTATTAATACCTTTTTAATGGTTATTTATTTTTGAGAGAGAGCACAAATGGGGTGAGAAGCAGAGAGAGAGGAGAGAGAGAATCCCAAGCAGGCTCTGTGCTGTCAGTGCTGGGCTCAATGCAGGCCTCAATCTCATAAAATGTGAGATGATGACCTGGGCCAAAATCAAGTGTCAGACGCTTAACTGACTGAGCCACCCAGGTACCCCTGGGCAAAGTCTTTCTTCAGGTATTCTTCAAAACATCATGTCTATGCTGATAACCTAGTCAGAGTGGAATTTCTCCTGTAATTATTGTGTCAGTGGTATTTTCTAACCTTTCCTGTTCCAAAATTTCCCCCAGCAAGAACTATCAGCTGCTTCTGCAGACATTTTATTTGGTTCTAATTCTTGATCTCTTTTCAGTGAGATATCTGCATGTCACATGCTGTTTTGTTTTTCAGACCTTCCCTTGTCATGGGAATTATTCTTGATTTACCTTATTTTACTAATTTTTAAAAGGATACTTGTGTTTTATGAACTATAACTTTTGAACAACATTAAATGGTACTGAACTTACCTTTATTTTTGAAAAGTACATACAGGTAGTTTATTTTATAGTTTATAAAAGCACAAGAAGGAATAGCTGTTGCTTTTCTCAAAACCAAAGCTAATGAAACTGTAAATATTTTAGATCTCTTATTCTGTAAAAAAGCAGAATAAGATCATGCACATGGAATGCATGATTGCTTCCTGTTTGTTTGGCAAACTTGTCTTTTAAGGCTCTACTCTGATGTCACTTCATCTACGACACCATCTGCATCCTCGTGAGGCTTCTTTAATACTTAGACTTCTACAGGCTCACATCACATGGCTTTGTAAATACTTGATTTTAAGTCTGTCTGTTAAGCAAAACTATGAATACCTGCAAAATTGGAATCTTCTGTTAATCATCTTTGCATCCTATCAACCCAGTTCAGTGCCTGATACATAACAGTTAATGGATAAGTGTTTCTTGATTGCACTGCTTTGTTTTTTCCGAAGCCATGGGAATAGTCAAAGCTGCTTTTTTTTTCCTTTTTTCCCCCTTAATTTAACACACATTGTAAATGTGTTTTTAGTTTACTATATTATTTCTGATATAAGTTACTGTTTAAACAAGATATGAGCTAACAGATCTCTTGACTCATTTCCAACTACGTATCTTATCTTCCAAAGTGGAAACCAAGAGCCTGACCGTACAACCAGGTGATACAGATGAATCAAGTGAATCATATGTAAGAAAGAATGAATCTAAAAGGAAGCAGATGCTTTCAATTATGGCCAGTTGTTGACATGACCTATGATATCAGATTTTCCAAATGTAAAAGGAATCAGAAATTTAGACTCTTAGGTTAAGTGTTGGAACTTAGCCTCAGTAAATTCACGCAGGCCAAATGACACTCCTGCAGTTTCAATTGGACTGTGCACTGCCAATGTATAACTGCTAGTGTATGTGTTGTTTTTGAGAGACAGAGGGGTAGATAAATGATACTGTCCCAAGAATCATGCTGGAGGGGCACCTGGGTGGCTCAGTCAGTTAAGCGTCTGACTGCGGCTCAGGTCATGATCTACAGCTTGTGAGTTTCAGCCCCGTGTCGGGCTCTGTGCTGACAGCTCAGAGACTGGAGCCTGCTTTGGGTTCTGTGTCTCCCTCTCTCTCTCTGCCCCTCCCCCGCTCACACTCTGTCTCTCTCTTTCTCAAAAAAATAAATAAACATTAAAAAAATTAAAAAAAAAAAGAATCACACTGGAGTGGATGGTAAGACTAAGTGTTAGTCATGTATAATTTTTCCCCCATATATAAAATGGCATTTATAAAAGGGAGGTTTAAGAAATTAATCCAACTTCTTCTTTGTCTAGAGGAAAGAAATTGTGGAATGTATTCTCATCAAGATGGAATGAGTTACTTGAGCTCTTACTTTTTTATGTAACTTAAAAATTAGTAGGACTCAAAAATTTTATTATAGGATCTTCAGTGTTTTTTCTCCACTATAAGGGAAGTTAATACTAAAAAAGAGAGTAAATCACAAATGCAGAATTGTTCACATACACAGAAGGGCAGCACCCCTCGATAAGAAAGTGTTTTCTGAGTGTGTAAAGCATAATAACCATTTAGAGAATGAGGAGGATTTTCAGAGCTGACATTAAGAACAGTGAATTCTCTAAGATGAGAATATTATCCACTGTGAGGTAGAATCTTAACCTGGGGAAGGAATTTTCGTATCTCACCAGACAGCCAATCTGACTCATCAATATCCATGCTGGGAAGAACTGAGAAGTCATCTCCAAACCACCTACATGTACTGTTCAAACTAAGCGTTCTCGACACCTTGCCTCCTAAATTAGAGAATATACTAGGATGTAATGGACACAGACAAAAATTGGGGCACCACTTGCTTATTTTTCCTTTTGCCCTCTCCCTACAATCTCAAGTGAGGATATTCTTACAGTCTAGACAGTCTTCTCAACCAGATGGATGGGATGAATGTGGTGTAATAACTCGTGTCACTACTTGGAAGGGTCTCATCTGTCCAAGAGCCTCATCTGTCCTCTTGGACAGACCTCATTTGTTTGTCCAGGGGAAGCCCAGGGGTCAAATCACCCTCATGCCTTCACAATAAGCAAGGGCAGTAGTCCTCTTTCATTCTTTGAGCAGTAGTCTTTTGCACACAGTCTTCAAATCGGGGTATGGGAGGCTCTCCTTCCCTTCCTCCAGATTTGCTACTTTGGAAACGGGAGCTTACTTCCTTTGCCTTAAACGCCAAAGTTAACATTGTCATTTGATCATAGCTAAGATATGAGTTTTTTATTTGCTTAGCTGTATCTATTTTTTCCAAGGAAAGGTGGCAGAAACCAGCATTTTTGAGATTACTGTTGGCTAAGTAAAAGATAACTTCCGTTCTTAAGAAGCCTTGTACAATCTTACACAAGCATTTGCTCTCATGTCTTCATTTATTAAGGGAAGTTAATTGCAACAAAATTTTTCAAAAGAAACTCCCATACACTGTGATACACACACACACATGATACACACACACACAGTTTCTTTTCTTTCTTTCTTTCTTTCTTTCTTTCTTTCTTTCTTTCTTTCTT